>NW_028234440.1:1976226-2013726 GCF_977035675.1 Penaeus japonicus
GGGGGAGGGCAAGGGGAGGAGGGAGGGGAGAAGGGAGGGGGCAAGGGGAGAAAGGGAGGAGGAAGGGGAGGAGAAACGGGGGAGTGGAGGATTCAAAGAAGGACAATAATGAAGAGATAAAAGAAGGAAGATAGTTACTAAATAAAAAATAAGTAAATAAAAATAATAATCGCCTCATCTTAGGTATTTTTTCTCTCTCTCTCCCTCTCCCTTTCCTTCTCCCCTTCTCTCTCTCTCCACTTTCTTTCTTTATCTCTTCCTCCTTATCTTCATCAGTCTTCTCCACTTCCTTGATATCATTTAAGTATAAGTTATAAATCAGCGGCACAAATGGGGGCAATAAAGTGAGAAAATGGAAAAAAATGAAATAATAATAATAAAAAGACAGTAACATGGATAACGGACAATTAACAATGTAATAAATAGATAACCAATCTGGAACATCCGGGAAATGAGGCAAAAAAAGAAAAAAATATATATGTATATTATATATACATATTATATCATATATATATATATATATATATATATATATATATATATATATATTCAATAAAAAATAGAGCAAAAATGACAGAAAGAGAGAGAGAGGGGGGGGGAGAGAGAGAGAGAGAGAGAAAGAGAAAGAGAAAGAGAAAGAGAGAGAGAAGAAGAGGAGAAAGAAAGAAAGAAAGGAAGAAAAAAAAAACTAAAAAGGCGGTCATTCACTTCGTCAATTTGTCGATTCGCGCCGATCGCGTTCGGATCCGTGGCCAGACGGCTTCGTTTCATGAATCTCGATAACTGGCAAGTGTGATTCCTATCTCTCGCCTGTCACTCAATCACTCCCTACCTCTACCCCCCCTCCTCCCCTCTTTCTACCCACTATCCCCCTCCCCCCTTACCTATATCTTACCTATGTTCCTCTCGTGACGTTCAATGGGAAAACAAATACATATTTATTGAGTACCTAGCCGGTGGTGTGTGTCTGAACACACTGACATGCTTCAACAAAGGGGGTCTCTCTCTGTCACACACACACACACACACACACACACACACACACACATACACACACATACACACACAATGACGCAATGTTACATACACAATCACACATACATACACAGACACACACACACACACACAATGACGCAATGTTATACACACATACATACACACACACACACACACACACACACACACACACACACACACACACTCACACACGTACACATACACATAATGACGCAATGTTACACACACACGCACACACACACGAATCCCCATCATTATCACCATTGACACCACATAATGTTCACTATCACTAGCGGCTCTTATCATGTTTCCTTATCATAACAAGGAATATCATTTACCTATTTACCTATCCGGTTTTAACTACCGGACGAAGGCAAGTCACCTGTTGCATAAAAAAGAGACCTTTCCTAATTGCAGGTGTGCATTCTGTATCGTCTCTGCAACGCGGTTCTAGTTCAACTTATCTCGTTGTTTGGAATGGTTCGGTTCGGCGGTTCGCTTTTTTTCTTTTTTTTTGACTGTGTTATTCTTTTCTTTGCTATTCTACTTGTTTTTTTTTCTTCTTCTACTGCATATCTCTCTCTCTCTCTATCGCTTTCCCCTTTCTTGGTTTGTTTGTTTGTCAACTTCTCTCTCTCTCTCTCTCTCTCTCTCTCTCTCTCTCTCTCTCTCTCTCTCTCTCTCCCTCAACCCCATTCCCCATTTCCTATCTCCGCTCGCTCCCTCGCTCCCCCCCACCATTCCGTCCTTTACATCCGCATGGCTGTGCCTATGCTAATGAGCTCGATAAATCCAAAAAATTGACGTTTTTATCACCAAAAAATTCCTACGGACGGAAGAAAAAAAAAAGGCGAGCGAGGTAAAAAGAGTGAGGGAGGGAGAGAAAGACAGAGAATCAAATGTCACCCTTGTGTCCTCCCTCCCTCCCCCTCCCCCCGTCTCTCTCTCTCTCTCTCTCTCTCTCTCTCTCTCTCTCTCTCTCTTCCTCCGCTTCCCTCTTTGTTGTCAACCAGGTGTGGTTTCTCTAAGTAAGGGGGTAGGGGGGAGGAAGAAGAAGGAAGGAGGTAAGGGGAGGAGAAAAGGGAGAAAGGGGTGGAGAAGGGAAGCTGTAGTCATCACACCCTTTCAAAAATTCCTCAAAGTCATTTCACAAAAACTGGAGGAAATGTTTGGCTCATTTCCACACTCGCCTCTCCCACTTCCCATTTTTGTTTCCTTCCTTTGTCCCTCCCTTCCTCCCTTCTCCCCTCTTCCCCCTTCCCTTTCCCCTCCCTCCATCCCCTCTCTTTTCCTTCCTCTAAACGATATAACATATAAACACAAAAGCTCGCATCGTCATCACCACGTCATCACCCCCCCCCCCTCCACCGAATCGTCATGTCATCAGCGCAGAGTCAAGGGAGTCGTTTCCCGGGAAGGAGTCGTTTTCTTCTCGTTTTTTCCCGTTTTTTTTCATATTCCCTCTATTCTACTTTGGTTTTCCCTCATCTTCCTCATTTTAGTTTGTCCTTAATTTACTTCTATTTTTCGAGATTCTTTGGTCTTCTACGCTGAATTCAATTACTCTTCTTTGTATACCTTCCCCACACTCCTCATCCCCTCTCATTCTCTCTCTCTCTTCCTTCCCCTCACTCCTCAAACCCCTCTCATTCACTCTCTCTTTCATCTCCCTTTTCCTTCCCCTCACTCCTCATTCCCTCTCATTCTCCTCCTTCCTCTCCTCACTCTCTAGCGACCACGACCGCCCTTTCCCCTTCCTTCCCCTCTACTTCGGCCCTCAACCCTGACCTTCTAATTGCCCCCATCTCTGTCCCACCATCATCAATAGTTCTTCTCTCTCTCTCTCTCTCTCTCTCTCTCTCTCTCTCTCTCTCTCTCTCTCTCTCTCTCTCTCTCTCTTTCTCTCTCTTTCTCTCTCTTTCTCTCTCTTTCTCTCTCTTTCTCTTTCTCTTTCTCTTTCTCTTTCTCTTTCTCGTTCTCTCGTTCTCTCGTTCTCTCGTTCTCTCGTTCTCTCTCTCTCTCTCTCTCTCTCTCTCTCTCTCTCTCTCTCTCTCTCTCTCTCTCTCTCTCTCTCGTTCTCTCTCTCTCTCTCTCTCTCTCTCTCTCTCTCTCTCTCTCTCTCTCTCTCTCTCTCTCTCTCTCTCTCTCTCTCTCTCTCTCTCTCTCTCTCTTCCTCACTCCCTCCCTGTTTCTCGTCATTATCCCTCTCCCCTCTCTTTCCCCTTTCTTCTCCCGCCGACCCTAATGCCTCTGCCACTTACCAAGATGTTCCCTCTTCTGTCTCCCCTCGTTTGCTTTCTCGTCTTTTCTCTTGTTATCTTATCCTTGGCTCGTTTCTCCTTGTTATTATCCTCTTTGCTTTCCCCTCTTCTTCGCTACGCCATTCCCCTCTCGCGGCGTCTTCTTTCTCTTCCTTTTCTTTCACCTTCGTCCATTTATCTTGGTCCGTGTTTATCCCCTCCTTCCGTTCTGGATTCTTTGATTCTGTCTCTAGTGTCTCTTGTACTTCGCCTATCTATGTCCAGTCTATTTTCCCCTTTCTCTCTATCCCCGCTGGCATAATCTTTCACTAATCCTCTCTTCTCCCCTCTCTCCCTGCCTTCCTTTATCTCCCCAACTCCTTTTTATTTTCTGCCTTTCCCCTCCTCCTCCCTATCACCTCTTCCCTCACTATTTCCCTCCCTTCTCGTCCCCCCCTTCTTTTTTATCTCCCTTCTCCCTTCTCCCCTCCCGTCCCTCCCTGCCTTTATCTCCCCACGTCCATTTTTCTCCCCTTTCCCATCCCTTCCCGAGCATGTCTTTCTCTCTCTCTCTCTCTCTCTCTCCTCACATCTCCTCCTCTTTTCTCACTGCCTCCCGCGCTCCTCGTCCTCTGCCCTTCCTGCCTCATAAGCGGGAGTGGCGGCCATATTTTACTTGCTGTCAATTACCGAGATTGCTCGCTGGCGCACCTACACCCGCTTTATTGCATCTCCGCCCGCTTGCCGAGGAGGAGGTCGTCGTCGTCGAAGTCGTCGTCGTCAGCGTGTACAGACACAGACAGACACACAGACACATACACTGAAACACAGACACAGACAAAGACACACAGACACAGACAAACAGACACACAGAGGCTTTGTTACATCGGTCACTCGACGGAGGGTGAGAGGGTGAGAGGGCACGGCGCCCCTACGCCGACCGTCTCTCCCCTGCACCTCCTTCGTGTGTTTTCTCAAATGCCTGAATCTTAGAGGATGCATAAGGAAAGGCTTCGAGGGAAACGCATTACGTGGCTCGTACTTGGGCGGCGGAGGAGGAGGCAGAGGCGGCGGCGAAGGAGAGTTTGGGGGTAGGGGTTCTTGGTGATCCCTTTTCTCCATCGTTCTCTCTCTCTCTCTCTCTCTCTCTCTCTCTCTCTCTCTCTCTCTCTGTCTCTGTCTCTGTCTCTGTCTCTGTCTCTGTCTCTGTCTCTGTCTCTGTCTCTGTCTCTGTCTCTCTGTCTGTCTCTGTCTCTGTCTCTGTCTCTGTCTCTGTCTCTGTCTCTGTCTCTGTCTCTGTCTCTGTCTCTGTCTCTGTCTCTGTCTCTGTCTCTGTCTCTGTCTCTGTCTCTGTCTCTGTCTCTGTCTCTGTCTCTGTCTCTGTCTCTGTCTCTGTCTCTCTCGCTCTCTCTCTCGCTCTCTCTCTCTCTCTCTCTCTCTCTCTCTCCCCCTCCTGCTGCTGCCCGCCACGACGCCAGATTTCATTTTCCGGGATCTGTGATGATCCCAGAGCGACTCTTCGGGGACTAATTTTATGGCTGGCCATTGATTGTGATGGCCGGGCTGTTATGGCTGCCGCTGCTCTTGGTAGCGTTGACCCGCCCTCGACCCTCTCTTCTCTCCCCTCCAGCACCAGTTCCACCCCCACTCCCCCCATCCCCCCCTCCTCGGTCGCCCCTCGGACCCTCCCTCTCCAGGTATCTCTCAGTCTTCTCCTTCTTCTGTGTCTGAGATGGTGACTCGTGGGTCATCGTCTCCGGTCCAACACAAACTCTGCTGGTTGGCTCTAGATAAGCACCGCCTTTTTCTCTTCAGTTTCTTTTGTTTTTGTTTTCTTCACTATTCTATAAATCAAAATCCAAACCACATCTCCGCTCTCCTATATTCTCGTATCACTTGGTTTTCTTCGAGTTGATCACCACGAAACACAAAAACATATATTGAAAAAAAATATATATATATATCGGAATACTTTCCTCTACATCGTCACTATGGGAACATCACCTTCCCAGCTCATCACTTTCCCACCATAAAAAGAAAAAAAAAACCCGCCTATTCTCGCAGCATCGTCACCATAGCTTTTCTTCACTAAAATAAACAAAGCCAAACAACCCCCCCGCGTGGGGAAGGAAAAGGAGTCCGAGTACTTACCACGTCTGGGGTGGAGGCGCCGTCGGTGTGTGTGGTGTCGGCGGATGCCCGTCCGGCAGCCACCGCCGATGCGTTATTGTTCGAGTCGCCGGGGCCCAAGACCTCTGGCTTGGGGCCCTCGCGCTCGTCAATCACCAGGTCGATGGGCATTTTACCCTTCAGACAAGAGATGTATCGGTGGCAGAAGTTGTCGCACAGCTCGTGAACCTGCGGGCGGGGGAAGAGAAAAAACAGTCGGGTCAGATATCGGTGTGTCGGTGGCGGCGGTGGCGTCGTCGGGAACGACTCGATTCGGGGCGTCGATTCCCACGAGTTGCGTCGCCACGATTCATCAACGAACTCTCACATGGATCTGACAATCTTACGCACGGAAACTCAAAAAAAAAACAACACAGACTGCAAAACCGAATCCGTAGAAGTCCCGGTCGAGGCGAAAAGCCCGCGTCGGCGTGCGTGCGTTCGGCGAAAAGACGAGTGCGGATGAGACCGTAATCGGCCGCACAGCCTCACGAAACGCACCACGCACCGGCACAAATCCGGATTAAAACGTGCCAACAGGAGTAAACCTTAAATCATCTGCAGCCAATGGTGCCAGCGAGGGGAAAACACGCCTTCGAGGGGATTAGGCGCTCGTGCGGGGCGGGGAGTGTCTACCCCCTTTAACCTGTCACTACCAGACGCCCCAGCGAAGGGGGGGAGGAGGAGGGGGATAGGAGGTAGGGGAGGAGAAAGGATGGGAGGAGGGGGAGGAGAAAGGATGGGAGGAGGTGGAGGAGGAGGGGGATAGGAGGTAGGGGAGGGGGATAGGGGAGGAGGAAGGATGGGAAGAGATGGAGGAAGAGGAGGAGGGAGGTTTAGGGGTAAGGGAACAGCAGGAGGAAGAGGAGGGGTTAGGGGTAGGGGAACAGCAGGAGGAGGAGGGGGAAGAGCGCCAGGACGAAGGGTAGGAGAGAGGGGAGAGAAGAGAGAAGAGGAAGGGACAAAAGGAAAACAAGATCTAGTGAAGGGGGTGGGGGGCAGAAGAGAAGGAAGGGAAGGGGGGTGGGGGGGGGTCGCCTATCCAAGCCAGTTGAATACACGCTCGGCATAAACTTTGCATAAATGATTAACTCCTGAAGAATTAGCAGAGGAATCGTTATGCTCCTTGAGATGGCGGCGGAGGAGGACAGGGAAAAGAACGAGAAAATTATATTATATTATATTATATATATATGTATATATATACATAAATATACATATAATACATATACATATAATATACATATACATATAATATATATACATATATATAATATATATAACATATATATATATAATATAATATATATAATGTATATATATAATAAAATATATAGAATGTATATATATATATATATATATATATATATATATATATATATATATATATATATATTATTATATATATACACATATATATGACATATGTCCCTTCCATCCCCCCTCGCGTCTTGTTTTGCCTTTGGCATATACTGAATATATTGTGTATATAAATAAAGAGCATATAGACCCTACTAGAATATCCAAACTCGTCTTTTCCGTAACCCTTTCAGCAGCAGTCAACACCAGCTGTTCTTGGAGTGGCCGAGGTCGAGGGAGGAGAAAGAGAGACGGAGAAAGAGAGTGGGAGAAAGAGAGAGAGAGATAGAGTAAGAGAGGGGGGAAGACAGAAAGGGACGGGGAGATAAATAGAATGAGGGAGGGAGGGAGGACTGGAGGGAGGGAGGGGAGAAAGGAGAGGAGAGTGAAGGGATAGAGGGGAGGTGATAAGAGAGGAGAGAGAGATAGAGAAAGAGAGAGTAATGAGAGGAGAGAGCAGAGAAATAAAATGAGAAAGAGAAAACGAGGAGAGGAGAGAAGGATAGAAAGCGAGGAGAAGAGAGGAGAGGAGAGGAGAGAGATAGAGATTGAGATAGAGAGAGAGAGAAATGAGACGAGAGAATAGAGAAATAAAAAGAGGGAGAAAGCAAGGAGAAGAGATAAAGAGATAAAGAGAGAAATATATAGAGAGAGAGCGCGAGAGCCCCGCGGGTGATGACGGGATCACGTGCATCGTCTTGTCACGTCAGGAGACACTTAGAGCGCCCGATACGCCGCTGGCGACGTCTTAGCCGTGTCGCCTGACGTGTCAAGGGTGAGGGTGGGGGTGGGGGTGGAGGGTTGGGGGGTAGGGGGGAGGTGTGAAGGGAAATGGAGAACGAAAGCGAGGAGAGGAGTAACATGAGAAGGTGGAAGAGAAAGAGAAAGAGAAAGAGAGAGTGAGAGAGAGAAAACAAGCAAGCGATAACGAGAAGTAAAAATAATAAAAGGATAATATATAAATAATATGTAATATAATATAATATATATATATATATATATATATATATATATATATATATATATATATATATAAACAACCAGAAATTGAAACGCCAAGACTGACGCAGAGAGAACACCAACAACAACAAAAAAAAAAACAACAACAACAAAAACAGTCCAATCTAAACCGGGACGAAGCCAATCAGCCTTTTCCTCTTTGGCGACGCAGATCATGCTAGACATTTTTGGACGCTTCCTTTGAGGGGAAACTCAAGTCTCCCCTCGCCCCTCGCCCTCATCCTCCCCTCACCCTCGGACCCCGTCTACCCTTGCTCTGCCCACGTGCCCTCCTCCTCACCTGTGGGGGTTGTGGGAGGGGGGGAAGGGGAAGGGAGAGAGGGATGGAACATGATGGGGAAGGGAGGGAGGGAGGGAGAGGAAGGGATGAGGGAGGGAGGAGAAGGGAGGGAGGGAAGGATGGTGGGGTGAGGGAGGGAGGGAGGGAAGAATGTTGGGGTAAGGGGAGAGGAGGGAGGGAACATGATGGGGAAGGGAGGGAGGAAGGAGGGTGAGTGAGAAGGTACATGCAATGCTTTACATCTCCCTCTGAATTAAATCATCCTAGGAAACCATTAGCACCGGTGGCGACATGCCGGAAAAAAGAGAGAAGGGGGAGGGGGGAGGGGGAGGAGGAGATGAGTAAGGGGAAGGGGGAGATAAAGATAGAGAGAGAGAGAGGAGGAGGAGAAGGGAAGGTGAGATGAGTAAATGGAATGGTGATAGAGAGAGATGGAGGGAGAGGGAGAGGGGAGGGAGAGGATGAGGGGAGGGGTGAGGGGGTGAGGGGGTGAGGGAGAGAGAGAGGCAAGAGGGGGACGAGGAAGGGCAGAGTTGACAAGCAAGGAAGAAAAAATAATAATAATAAAGATAGAGAGAGCGAGAAACAGAAAGACAAAAGTGTGTTGATGGCCCGAGAGAACCCTTAGGAAAGAGTGCGTTGGCATGAACAGACTCAAGCCCCTCTTTTTGACTCTTGCTAGGCGCGTTTCGAAACCAATAGTTATTACCTGGAAGCTGCGAGATAAGCGAAGTCAAAGGGTGGTCTGAGGGTGGGCGGAGGCTGGGTGGCCCCGAGTGGGTGGGATGTCATAAGGGCAAGCCGTGAGAACATCAAAAGACACACAGATACAGATACACACACACACACACACACACACACACACACACACACACACACACACACACACACACACACACACGCACACACATCCTCCCGACGCCGCATTTTGGCGACACTCACACAAACTAAACGTCATCACCCCTTCGAAGAACTCTGGATACATTCTAGCCTCGGAAACCTAACCCACGGAAAACTACACTTACCCCTATCCCTACCCCTACCCCTATCCCCACCCACCCTCCCACCCCACCCTAACCCCCTACAACACCTCTAAACACTCAAAATGACGTAACGAGAAAATCCGAAAAAAAACAAAAAACAACAACAACCAAAACAACAACAACAAATCAACAAATACCAAAAATAAACGACAAAAGAAAGCGATAATCACCAATCAACTACGGTGTTTCTATTCTTGGGTCCCCGCTGCTACAAAATTGCAAGTGCACCAATAAAGATTGTTGCTCGCACGTTTCAGATACAGGGGTCGTAATTCACCGTCTGATAGCATCTGGCAGCTCCCCGCCGCTCTTGTCGCCACGGTGAGCATTGAATTTTTGTCACGGGGCATTTGCACGGCGCTTATTTATTTCGTCGGCCGGGAGATTGCGACTTATTTAAATACTCTCGTAACTAAAGTGAACTTATTAAAGAGGACGACACTGGTCTGCGAAGTAAGAGCGAAAGTGAGATATGGAGGGAAAGAGAGGAGGGGAAGTAGGGGGGAAGGGGGAAGGGTGGAGGGGGAGTGGGGGAAGGAGGAGGGGGAGTGGGGGGAGGAAAGGAGGGTAGGGAGGAAGTGGGAGAGAACGAAAGAATGAGAGAAAGCAAAAGATAGAAGAGGGAGGAAGAAAGCGAAGAAAAAGAGAAAGAGAGAGAGGGAAATTAAAGAAAAAGAAAGAGCGAGAGAGAGAGATTAAAAAGAGAATAAAAGAGAGAGAGAGAGAGAGAGAGAGAGAGAGAGAGAGAGAGAGAGAGAGAGAGAGAGAGAGAGAGAGAGAGAGAGAGAGAGAGAGAGAGAGAGAGAGAGAGAGAGAGAGAGAGAGAGAGAGAGAGAGAGAGAGAGAGAGAGAGAGAGAGAGAGAGAGAGAGAGAGAGAGAGAGAAAGAATAAGAAAGACACAGAAGAGAAAGTGAAAGAGAGAGCGAGAGCGAATGCTGGGCATACGAGAGAGGGGGTAAAACTGCCAGACAAGCTCCTCTATAATTGAACTCCCGGGCACATGCCATGCCACTGCAGCGTCTATACAAAAACATCTTTCTAATCCACCATACACGCTGTTTTTCCCTCCCCTTCCCCCCCCTACTCCCCCCTTGAGCTTCCTCTCCTCTAGTCGCTTCTTAGGAGGAAAAAAGTTGGCATCTCGTTCAATTACTAAGGAGTAGTGGTTACTGCCATACGTACACGTGTACATATACTTACAAGAACATATGTACACACGAACACGCACGGACATACGCACGCACGGACACACGGACACACACACACACACACACACACACACACACACACACACACACACACACACATGCACATACACATACACACACACACACGTGCAATACCTACTCACAACCGCTTAATATATGCAAATCAGTGTATGCAAGAGCACAGCTGTTCTCTAAAAAACAAGAACAAAAAAAAAAAAAAAATCCCACAAGCTCACCAAAATCGACCAACTTTCAATCACTCGACAACCAAAATTATGACAAATTTCCTCCTCGCGGCAGTCGAAGAAGAAGAAGAAAAAGAAAGAAAACGAGCAAGAAGGAATGAGAATACGGATCAGCTGATCGCCGCAGCCCAGCTGATCGGCCAAACAAATGTGGCCGACGTTGCTGTTCCTCCTCTTCCTGGCGCCTTATTTGATTTCGATCTCCTCCTCCAAAAGGCACAAGGCGTGACAAAGGCCACCTCTCGGCACGCCCCGAATGGCACGAGGAAGCACGGGAAGAATTTACATACGTACTTGTGCTTGGACTCTGCTCAGACAACTAGATTTAAGATTGTATGGGCGCAGTCACGTGATTTTCCTTTCCTTACAGGACGCAATTTCAAATAATTTCTAGAATCCGTGAACGGGATATATACACATTCATATATATATATGGATGCAGATAATAAACCAGACAGGACACATTATAAGCCAAAAAGAACAAAAATACCAGTACCAATAAAGAAATAACCAGAAAATAAAAATAAAAGGAAATGCAGAGAAACTTCCCACCGGAAAGGAATGAAAAGTGAAAATCGTACTTTTTCAAATGGCCGTGAAAAGCCTATGATGCGAAATAGCGTACAGAGAAGTTAGTGGATGAGGAGGAGGAGGAAGAGAGGAAAGTAAAAACTTGTTTTCCTTGCTGTTGGCTGGCAGAGGTACAAGATTTGGGAGGGAAGGAGAGACAGACAGAGAGAGAGAGAGAGGGAGAGTGGAAAACATATCTCTATCTTCAAGGAATATGGAGAGAGAGAGAGAGAGAGAGAGAGAGAGAGAGAGAGAGAGAGAGAAATCACTAATAGAGATAAACCTAAAATAAATAAGAAAAGGTTAACCGTGAAACCATCTCATTAACCCGAGATTAACGAAACCTACAGGACTTCATAACATTACATAAAAAACCGCCGTAAATATATTGTCAGATCCATGCGGAATTACAATCAAAATCACACAAGTATAATACTAAAAAAATAAATAAAAACAACTAACCAAACAATAATTTACTAATAATGATAACAACAATTTACTAATATTGATTACAATAATTTCCTAATATTGATAACAACAACAGCAACAAATATAATCACAACAATATCAATAATAACAAGAACAATGAATGATAATAATGATAAAGAGAACTGCACGCAAGAACAAGCAGCGTGTCAAGACTGCCTCCACGAAATCATTAAGCCTTACCTTTTCTAACTCTAAGAGGTGAAACCGAAGAACCTGAATCGCTTGAACCATCTGTAGGGAGAGATTTAAAAGAGGCGCGGCTTAGTCACACATACACAAAGTTTGGATTATAATAATAAAGGGCCTTAAAATATATGCGTACATACGTATATATACGGACAGACTGACATAAACATAAACACACGGACATACATACACACACACACACACTCAAAACAATGCACATTTGGATACCATTATCATCTGTAGCAAAATCCTTATCATCCCCATCCATGCTAACAGAGAACCCACAAGACATTAGGATAAAAGAAATACCTCAAGATATAAAGACAACGTACCAGGTGTTGGTTAATTCCTTAATCTAACCATTTGGATGTCATTATCCTCGGTAACAAAATACCCGTCAGCCACATCCCTCCTAACAGTGGATTCTCATAACCAGCTACAGATATCTTCTTTAATGATTCAAAGAATCAAGGATTTAATCCAGGGGCTTTTTGCGGATTATCCTACCGCGGGTGTCGACAAGCCATACGTCTATTAGCCAGATCAAAGCCTGGATAATGATGGTGTTTGTCCGCAATGGGGGTTTGTAAAAGCTGCGTTTTCTTCTCTCTCTCTGTCTCTCTATTTCCTATGCGTCTTTTTTATTCATTCAATCTGAAGTTAATTTAATCCGAGAACGAGCCGATAGTGATGATGATCTCCGTCCTTGAACTCTCGAGTCATTCTTTGAATAGAACGACCTTTCTTTTTTTAAACGCAAGTTTATTCTCCTAAAGGCCTGGGTCCCTTCGCCCCTTCCCCCTCCCCCTCCCCGCCGAGAACCACGGCGTCCTAACCCTCCTCTTCCTCTTCCTCTTCTCGCCGCCGCCGCCGCAGCCGGCCACAGGAGCGCGAGGAGGCCCTGGCAGAGCGGCGCGGGCCTTGAGACGGGGCCAGATGAGCTTCCCCAAACAGCTGAGCTCCACTCGTCTCTCCACATGATTAGTCGTGCAACAACAGCGACTGCTTTCAACTGCGCCTTGGGAGCTCACTGCCCTCCACTGCCCTCCACGCCCCTCCGGTCCCTCCGCGGCGGCCGAGCTCAACGTTCACTCGGCCGCCGCCCGGGTCTGGTCGCGCCGCCCGGGCCGAGCGGGAATCCTCGTCGCCCTGCGGCCAACTGCCTCCATGATGCTTCTGCAACACATTTGCATATTAACAGGCAGGGCGCATCCGCCGTGAGCCGCCACGACCAGCCAGCCAGCCCGGCCGAACGCACCAATCAAACAAAATGGCGCTCTATCACAGCCCCTTGAGCAGGCCCCGCTATACCGGCCGCCGCCCTCGCTACAGCGGACGCCCCGGACACTGACGACGCACGGTGGCGGCCGCCGCATGGACGCATGACGAAGGGACGGGACCACCATGCACCACGCATGACGCCCATGGCTGCGACACAACTCCAGCCGCCCAGCGCCGCCCGGCTCGTCCGTGGGCGCCGCGACAGGTGGCGGCCGCGCTCGCATCATGCCCTCCGCGCACAGGTACACTATGCCGCCGCGGACAGCTGCTGCGGCATTGTGGGCACTGCTGGTCCCACCATTTATCTCCCGCTAATTATCGCCTCCTGAGGCTGGCTCCTATCTACCACGCTCACTACGCAGGACCTCCAAGGAGCCCCTTTCGTTACCTCTCGACCTATAACCTTTCCTGTTACCTACAGCATTCGTCTTTACCTGGTAATTTTCTTTATTGCAGTTAATCTTATTAATTACCTGTAACCTTCAGCTTAACTTATAACCTTCACCTTAAATCCTTTTGTCCTTTAATTAACTCTTTAAGACTTAGCAAGTCATCTTTTCCGCTACTGAACGGAACAGAGAGAGAGTGAAACACACGCCCTTACCTGACCTTACAAATAGATAAAGAGATTAATAATACTGATTACCGTTATCATGAAAAGCTGTATTATATGAGGAAATATATATAATACATATATATATATATATATATATATATATATATATATATATATATATATATATATATATATATATATACATATATATACGTCAATGTTTAGGCACCGGCTCTTGTCAACACCCGAAATTTCTACATAATAGTCCTAGTAATAGTTTCCCCATTATCCGCTTCTAGAAGGGAAAACACAAACAAACACAGAGGGAAGAAAATCACTGCAAAATAAAACTCTGACTATTAGCCTATTAAAAATTGTGCAAAATAATATAGGCCTATCCCTAAAAGACGAAATAAACACAATTAATTAATATTAGGTGGGATTTTCCACGACCTGGTTAAGTTTTTTAGTTTTCATTTTTCTTAGCAACATCTTACGTTAAACAGACACATTGCACATATATACATTTAAATATCTTCTTTAATAACTAGTTAGAGTTACAAAATTAAACATTCATCAACTTAGTAACACAAATACCACATTGCTTAATATTAATAAATTTATGGAATTATGCATTTATACATTAGATTTCTGAGGTCCATGTATCATACATTTTAAACATACTTTATATTATATTTACACATGGTTACATAGACATATAAATGCTTACTAATCATACACATGTATAATCAAATACTTAAACAGTTATATATCCATATAACTTTTACTTAATCTAGATTTGCTTTTTAAATATAAATCTAAGAAAATAATTCTCCACTCTTTAATCACTTAATCCAAAGATGACTAAATACACACCAAAAATAAACAATAAACACAAAAAAAGAGAGAAAGACAGACAGAGAGAGAGAGAGAGAGAGAGAGAGAGAGAGAGAGAGAGAGAGAGAGAGAGAGAGAGAGAGAGAGAGAGAGAGAGAGAGAGAGAGAGAGAGAGAGAGAGAGAGAGAGAGAGAATAAGAGAGAGAAAGAGAGAATAAGAGAGAGAAAGAAAGACAGAGAGAGAGAACGAGAGAGAATAAGAGAGAGAATAAGAGAGAGAGAGAGAATAAGAGAGAGAATAAGAGAGAGCAAGAGAGAGAGAAAAAGCTTTGGCGCCTTTACTTACTAAACTATCAAGCTCTGGATTTGCCTGATAATAGGGTTTCTCCTGTCTAATCTGCAAAAAGCAAAATTCACGGGCTAAGTTTCGACTCTCGCACAAGAGGCTGGCTACTTAAAAACCCGCCCGCGGATTCCTAGGTGGGCGGGTGGGTGGGTGGGTGGATGGGGTGAATGGGTGGGGTGAGCGGGGTGAGTGGGGTGGGTGGATTGAGGGGTGTATGGGTGGGTGGGTTGATGTAGGGAGGGTTAAGGATTTGGGGTAGATTGGGAGGGGGAAAGGGGGGGGGGGTGAGAGGTAGGTAGAGAGAGAAGACCATAGAATATGAGGAGAATAGGAGAGAGAGAGAGATAGACAGAGAGAGAGAGAGAGAGAGAGAGAGAGAGAGAGAGAGAGAGAGAGAGAGAGAGAGAGAGAGAGAGAGAGAGAGAGAGAGAGAGAGAGAGAGAGAGAGAGAGAGAGAGAGAGAAAGAGAGAGAGAGAGAGAGAGAGAAAGAGAGAGAAAAAAAGAGAGAAAGAAAGAGAAAGAAGAGAACGGTAAAGAAAGAAAATACAATACAACAAAAACAAAAAGAGAAGAGAAGAAACAGAAAAAAGAGAGAATAGTGAACAGAGGAGAAAGCAAAGCAAAGTAAAAGCAAAGCAAAGCAAAGGAATAGGAATAGGAAGAACGAAGCTAAACCCTGGCGAGTGACGTTGACACATGATAGTAGTGCTGATGATGGTGATGATGGTGATGGTGATGATGATGACGGTGACTTACCATGCTGTCAACTTCGGGATGTGAGTAGTAGTAGGGTTTCTCGTGACGGAGCTGCCCGGTGAGGGAGAAACAACACCACTTAAGTTGCATTTTTGAATCTATTTTTTTTTTACTTTCTTTTTTCTTTTTTTTTCTTTCGGGAGGGGTGGGTGTGTGGGTGGGGGTGGGTGGGGATGAGGGTGGGGGTGGGGTTGGGGGTAAGGGTGGCTGGTTAAGAGGATGAGGTTGGGATGTGGATGGGGGTGGGGGAGGGGGGAGGGGGGAGGGCATGGGGGTGTGGAGGTGGGATGGGGATGGGGGGTTAATGAGTGAATGAATAGGGAGTTTTGATTAAGTGATAAATAATATTAATAAATATCAAATTAGGAGGTAGAAATAAGAGAAAATGGCCGATAAAGACAAGGGACAAAACGCAAAAATTGGGAACAAAAGGAATAAAAATAATAATAGTAATAGTAATAGTAATAATAATAATAATAATTATTATTATTATTATCATTATTATTATAAAATAATAATAACAAAAAATATATAACTAAAACAAACCCAAACAGTGAATGGCAGGTAAGGATGGGGGGTAGTGGGCGAGGGGGGAGGGAGAGGGGGCGGAGCGATGAAGACGGAGAAATACATAAGGTGATAAATAGGTGAATAAAGGTATGAGTGATAATGGAACGTGGAACAAGCAAACGTAAAGAGACCCAAAACAAAATGGAAGAAGTATTTTTACGAACTAATTTTTAAAAAATCAAACACATCGAAAAAAAATTATAATGAACAATTGCACTTCATGAAAAAAATAGAATGATTCAAAACTTCCATTAAGTTTTTTGGGGTCATAGTTACGTTGCAAATATCATGATAAATGCTAAAAAATTTACATTGATATACCACCTGCAAAGGAAATTTTGTAAAAGACATACACATATAGGGTATTGCATTAATTAAATTGATGATTCTATGTGATCAATTTTTGTCTGATATATCAAGATGAATACTTTCTTTTAAAAAATATATCAATATCATCACAGTTTTACGTTAAATATTGTCATGTTCAAGGAAAATATATTTCATGAAATACAAATACAAATTGTGAGCAAATATATATGGTTTATTTCCTAATGCCTTATAACTATAACATCTTACAAATAGACAAATCTTATTCGAATAAGGACAAGACAGGAAGGACTCAGGTAAGGAGACAGGAAGGAGATGAATCAACAGGGAGGCTCGTCACGCCTTCAAAATAGGTGACTATTAGAGAGGTTACTCACACTCACACTCACACTCACACGCACGCACGCACGCACACACACAGACACACACACACACAGACACACACGCACGCACACGCACACACACTTTCTCTCTCCCTCTAATAGCCGCCGTAGAGCATGCAATCGTCACGATGACCCAATATAAGAACATATATTCGATCGGATTATCACTGGAAGGTTTTCATAGCTTAGGGTTATGCCCCCCCCCCCCTCTCCCATCCAATTCCCCTCCCTTTCGTCCCTCTTTTCCTTAATGCTCTCCTTTCCCCTTCCCCCTTTTCCCCTTCCCATCTTTCCCCTCACTTGGTGTCTACGTGTACTTGAAGTTTTTTTTTCTTTTTTTTTCATTCGCTCTCTGCACATCTCTCAAAGACTGTTCCTTATTTAGTTCTTCTTGGTATTCGGTTTCTTCTGAAAATAAATTTTCTGTTGTTCTGTTGTTCTTCTGTTGTAGATCACGTGATGGAAACGAGTATCACAAATCACTATCACACTCACCATGGTATGTACAATGGACACTGAACACTTTGTACATTTTTTTTTCTTCTTTTTTCTTTCTCTCTTTTCTTTTTATTCCTATCACTTTGTTTCTTGTGTGCTGCCATAATTCATTTCCAATGTGCTTCTTGTCTTCCACGTTATTTTTTTCTCTCTCTCCTCTTCTTTGTTCTCTCTCTCTCTCTTTCTCTCTTTCGCTCATCTTATATCAAAGCAAATGGCATTGGCGGTTCGAGGAGACATATCGGCACTAAATTAGCATCTTGTAACAAGTTGCACAAACAACACTTCTCGGCGAGCGGCAGAATGCAACATCTGTGCCCGGGGAAAACTTATCAAAGAATACAAAACACATGTAAATAACCACTAACGACATAAACAAAACAAACCACGGGCCAAAAGCCACTGCACTAACCATTCTAATCTGCCTTTTTCTCGCTTGCTTCTTTTCCTATGATTTTTATATTTTTTTTCTTTCTTTCTTTTCTGTTTTATCTTTTATTTTTTTCGCTTCTGACACGGGAATAAGACATAGATTCTTGCAGAAGGAGGAAACTTCTTTCTCCTTCCTTGGATTTATTTTTTGTTTTTTGTTTACAGATACAGTTAGTTTCAGTCTTAAATACGCCCCCACACTCCCTAATACCCCTCTCGCCCTCACCCTCACCCTTCTCCTCCCCTCCTCTCTATTGTTGCAATCTCTTTCTCCCAAACACCTCTTTCACCCTCTCCCTCCCCCCTCACCTCCTTCCACTTTCTTCACCTCTCTTTCTCCACCCGCTAGCGTCTGCATGACCAATTGCACAAGAAGGAGAGACCACAATTTGCAGCCGGTGAAAAGTTCGATCACCCCCCCATCGCCCCCCCATTTATTTCTTCCCCCTCCCCCCCCCCCCCCTTCCCCTGCCCTCTTGCCCTGTATTAGCCTACAAAACTATAGGAAATATGCATGAACGTGTGTGTGTGTGTGTGTGTGTGTGTGTGTGTGTGTGTGTGTGTGTGTGTGTGTGTGTGTGTGTGTGTGTGTGTGTGTGTGTGTGTGTGTGTGTGTGTGTGTGCGTTTTAAAACTGCCTAAATGAATGAACAGGGATATTAATTAATGGAGAGGGGTAAATAGACAAAATAAATATATCCGACCCCTAAAAATTAGACCCACGATAAAGAAAAAGGAAAAAAATAATAAAAAAATTAAAACAATACCTCTCCATCACCACCAGACATCACCCTTCCCCTTTTCCCCTTTCCCCTCTGCTTTATCCCAAACCCTTGCTTCCCCTCATCCATTCCCCCCCTCTCTTACCCCTCCCTTCCCTTCCCCCCATATATCCTCATCCCTATAAGCCCCCCCACTTTACCCTCTTCATACCCAGATCCACCAGAGAAGAGGAGGGTAGGAGGAGTATTGGGGAGGGGGGGGCAGGGCTATTGGTAGGGCAGAAAGGTAGAGAGAGAGAAAAAGGGAGATCATCCCCCTCACTCCCATCCCCACCCCTACCCCACTACCCCTCCATGACAGGGAGATCATCCCCTCACCCCCACCCTCACCTCTACCCCTACCCCCCTACCCCTCCATGACATCGCCCCTGACCGATAAATTCGTGTTTAGTGCTCCGGAGTAGATTTTTGCATTCCCGTATGATGTTCCAGCCATTTTAGCAGACTTTACACTACTCGTTATAATTTGTAATGGATGTCAGAGGGGCAGAGAGGGGAAGGGGAAGGGGTAGGGGTAGGGGTAGGGGAAGGGGAAAGGGCAGAGAGGGGAAGGGGAAGGGGAAAGGGGGAAGGGGAAGGGGGAGAGGAGGGGAGGGGAAAGGGGTGATTGACATTCCTGATTCTGGGTGTCAAAAGGGGTGCCGGAGGTCGAAAATGTGGAGAGAAAGAGAAAGAGGAAGAGACACAGAGAGAGAGAGAGAGAGAGAGAGAGTAGCGAGACAGAACAAGACAATAGAGTAGAGTATCAAAGAAAGAAAAAAACATGACGGAATAAAGAAAAAGAGAAATGAAAAGTAAAGAGTAGGAAGGAAAAAAAAATAATAAAAAAGTGAAGGACGGGCAAAGTAAAACCAGAATAGAAAGCTGGGAAGTGGAGCGATAAAATACACTGCGTAGAAGGGGAGGAGAGACGGAGAGAGGGAGAGGGAGGAATAAATACCAACAGAGAGATAAAAGAGTGAGTAGGGAAAACCACGAAAGAAAAGGAGGGGGGGATAACCCTTGTGATATAGTGAGTAAAAGAGAGAGAGAGAGAGAGAGAGAGAGAGAGAGAGAGAGAGAGAGAGAGAGAGAGAGAGAGAGAGAGAGAGAGAGAGAGAGAGAGAGAAATACAGATAGATAGATATTGAAAGAGAGCGAGAGTGAGAGAGAACGAGGGCGAGAGAGAACGAGGGCGAGAGAGAGCGAGAGAGAGAGAAAGAAGAACTCCCTTAGGATGAAGACAGTAAACCTTGAAATGGTCTCCGCCAGCTAATTAATTAGCCCATAAAATTCAAGTGACATTTCCTCGTTAGTCAAAAATGCTTTTATAAACTTCGTCGAAAATTTGGTTTCCATTTTATGGTTCCACAATGAATACTTCGCCCTCCCCCCCCCCTTTCCCCCCCTCACTAACCACCCCATACCATCCCCCATACCCTACGACCCATTCCCCCCTTCCCTCCCCTCTCCACCCCCACCCCCCAAACTTAAAACGCAAAAAAAAGGGAACACACACACAGTCGAAAAGTGGAGCCCTCGGAGGCAACCCGGAGCCCTGGTTTCCGGCCGGCGGGTCACCTACCTGTCCAATGCAATACACCTCACAGCTTCGAGGCCACTGGCAATCAATACACCGCAACGCTCTACACTCATACACTGGCCATACATCCAGCGCGTTCTTCACTCATACACTCGGCGACCTTGTGTGCTGTAGCTAAAAATTGGTGGTATTTGATGTGTGTATGTATGATTGTATGTATGTACGTATATTCACATATCATATACATATGTATATATACACGCACGTATACATACATACAAACACACACACACACATATTATATATATATATATATATATATATATATATATATATATATATATAATTATACATATATACATTATATATATTATATATATTATACATATATATATTATATATATTATACATATATATACACATATAAATACATATACATAGCTATATATATATACACACTCATATATACATAGACACATTTATAAATATCCATATATATAAAGACAGACAAATATTCAAAAACACACAACTTACACCCAGGATTGTTAAGACATTTATCTACCTACATACACACATACACTCAAACATGGACACATCATACAAGCACACGCGCACACAAACACATACAGATAGTGACAGCCCCTCCCCCCTCTCCTCCCTTACCCCCTCCCGCCCACTATTTCTCCCTCTCTCGCAAACCTAATGGTGTTCCAAATAATGCAGAAATCCCGCGCGCATGACCCTCGCATGAGCGTCAAAAAATAGCTCAAATATATAAACAAAAAGCGTGTAATGCACATACGCTTTCCATACCCGGCGGGGGGGAGGGGGGGAGGGGATGCTGCAAGCGGGCCAAATTGGTATTACATTTCAACGGGAAAAATTGTTAAAACGTTAACAGCGTTAGTGCCAAAGCTGTCCTTAATTGGTGCTTTATAATTAGTGATCAAGAGAGGGTCACGATACCTCTATAACGACTGCCGGTCATTAAATAATAACAGTAATAACATAATTCACCCATTTACATTATTAACAACCGCCATCATTTTCCGTGTAAAACCGGAAAATTAATGTAGAATCGAACGCTGTCCTTGCATTAAATTATACACGTTGGAGAGGGAGCGGCCGGGGTGTGAGTAAACAGTGTCACTCCTGGACCTCTCTCTCTCTCTCTCTCTCTCTCTCTCTCTGTGTCTCTCTGTCTCTGTCTCTGTCTCTGTCTCTGTCTCTGTCTCTGTCTCTGTCTCTCTCTCTCTCTCTCTCTCTCTGTCTTTCTTTCCCTCTCCCTCTACCTCTCTATCTGTATCTGTATCTGTATCTGTATCTCTGTCTCTGTTTTTCTCTTTCTCTCTCTCAAGAAAACAAATGAAGTCCGTTTCCCGCGCTGACTCGCTCGAGGAGTCACCCGAACGCCGCCACGACTCGAAGGGGGGGAGGGGGAGGAGGGAGAGGGACACAGCGGGTTCTCTTCGTATTACAGTTATTACTACGCCTTACCGTGACATTCCGTACTAAAATATATTGTTGCTTATTACTCTCGTCGCAGGGGGGCTCAGGGAAAGGGGATGGAGGAGGAGAGGGGAGGGGGGGAGGGGAAGGGGGAAGAGGAGGAGGAGGAGGAAGAAGGCACTCCGTGACGCCGACATAGAGGAAATGTCGGCGGGCCATTGTGCTCGCGCTTGACGGGTTATCAAACGCTCGCATTAATTCAGGGGAGGGGGGAGAGAGGGGGGAGGGGATGGGGGGCGAGAGAGGCGCAAAACAAAACAAGCTGCATGAGTGGGATGATGAGGGGGAGGGGGAGGGGGGACTATCCCTCTCCTTAACCTCAACAATTTAGATATACTGTTAGTTTAATCTCTTTTTTTTCTAATGTATATGTTTTTCTCTTTCTCTCTCTCTCTCTCTCTCTCTTTCTTTTTAAATAAATATAAAGCTTTCATCAGACCGACTCCCGGTAACCATTCTTGCACGATATGCATTTTACCTGTACGATAATTATCCCTCGGTTTACGCACTGCCACATGTACAATAACTGTCGCTCTGTACTCAACGCTTTTAAACCCGCCGCCGCCGCTACCGCTACCGCCACCGCTATCACCACTACCGCCGCTACCGCTATCGCCGCCTCTATTCTCCTTCAAGCCAACACATTTACGCTAAATACATCAAAAGAAAAAGAAAAAAAAACATGGCGGTGTGTTTTGCCTCCCATTTTGCCTCGTTGGCCGCCAACATATGGGCTCTCGGCACTGGCTGACTCCTGAGCACTCGGCGGGCGGGGAATATCATCACAAATGGAGATAATTCGAAATCGTGCTCGGATAGATATGAATATTCAGATTGCAGACGCGCGCACACGGAGACAAACATATTAACAGATAAACACACCCACTCACACTCACCCTTACCTTCCCCCCCCCCCTCTCTCTCTCTCACACACATACACATACACACACACACACACACACACACACACATACACACACGCACACACACACAACCCCTTTGTCGACCGTACCGTGCCTCCCACCGCCCTAAGGCTGATAATTTCCCGTACAACAAAAACAAAACAAACAATAAACAGGGGAGGGAAAAAATCGGCCGCCGCCACAGCAAGCCGCTTGTACTTAACAAATTACACCCCGGGCGGCAGAGAGTGCCATCCATCATCGGGCCGTAATGTCGAAAATCCTATAATAGACAAGGGAATCTTCACTCATCGCGACGACGGGGGGGATGAATCGAGTCGTTCCTCCCTACCCTCCCTCCCTCCCCCTTCCCCTTGCCCCCCCATCAGACACCCTCTCTACACTCACCTCCACCCCCCTCCCTCTCCCCCCCTCCTCCCCCGCCATTATATGTAGAAACAAGTCGAGTCTTCGATGTGCGGGAAACGACACTATTTCCTCAACGAGTTCCTATTTGGCTACAATTTCGGAGAACAGAGGACATACAATGGCATACCTATTTCTCCTATTTCCCCCTCACAGCAGACTTCCTGGGGGGCGAGGGGGCGCGGTAGGGGGAGGGGGGAGGAGGAGAGAAAATAGGAGAGAGAGAGCATAGGAACGCAGCGCTCATCCTGTCAACAGATGAATATACTCACTCAACACAACGGAACAAAACGATTCACTTTTTTTCCCTTCTCTCTCTCTCTCTTTCTCTCTCTGTCTTTACTTTTCTTTCATTCTCTCTTCTTTTCTCTCGTTCTCGTTCTTTCTCGCTGTCTCTCTTTTTCTTCCTTTTTCCGTCTCTCTCTCTCTCTCTCTCTCTCTCTCTCTCCCCACCACATCATCAAAACAAGACAGAAAATCATATTATTCGGCAACCTCCATCTCCCCCCTTCCTTCCTTTTCCTTCCCCTTTCCCCTCCCTTCCCTCCCCCTCCCCCCCATTTCTGAATTACTCGGAAGCACCAAGCAGCGTTTATAGGCCTCGTGCGGAACCCTCGATTCTAGGCTTCATCGGCCTCGTATCCGCTAGCATTTCCGCTACGACTCCGGTTCGTAGGGGGGAGGGAGAAGAGAGGAGAGGAGAGGAGTAAGGGAGGGATGGTGGAGAAGAGGGAGGGGAGAAAAACGGGGAGAGGGAGCGATGGAGAGACGGAGAGAAAAAAAAAGGGGGAGAGGGGAAAGAGAGGAAGAGAGGGACACAGACAGACAACAGACAGACAGACGGAGAAAGAGAGAAAAAGATGCCCCTTTCTGCCTGACGCGAAACCATCGATTTGGCGACGCCTCTTGGACACTTCCGATCCGCTGGCCCGTGAGAGACGAAGCGGAGTATCGGACAATTTACAGCCAAAGCCGAGGCCGGAGCAAGGCTATCGGACGCAGATGGCCCTAGACGGGGAACAGCCATTACATTATTATATTACGTACTTTATACATGAATTTGTGCATATTATGTATATAACTATATCTATAAGTGTACAGCATGTGTGTGTCTGTTTGTCTATAGTAGTAATGTGTGTGTGTGTGTGTGTGTGTGTGTGTGTGTGTGTGTGTGTGTGTGTGTGTGTGTGTGTGTGTGTGTGTGTGTGTGTGTGTGTGTGTGTGTGTCCCTTTCTATCCCCCAAAACCACCAATCCAGACAGGCATGAGCGGCCTCCGCCCTCCGCCCGCCGCCCGCCGCCCTTACCGCTCAGACGTAAATGAGAAAAAAGAAACCTGGCATCACTTAGCAATAATGAATGGCTCAGCTCTGAGGAGGCGCTTTGAAACAGAAATTCGCAACGACAAGCTCTCGTTTCCGGTGATAACACACTCTCTCTCTCTCTCTCTCTCTCTCTCTCTCTCTCTCTCTCTCTCTCTCTCTCTCTCTCTCTCTCTCTCTCTCTCTCTCTCTCTCTCTCTCTCTCTCTCTACATATACATCATGGTCTCTTGTAGGAAAAATAAAGGCAAAAGGATTCCCTCGCAACATGAACTCGTGTAGCGATAAAGCGCTGCAGCAACTCGGGGGGGCCTGTCTCTCCTAGCGGAAAATTCGCTACCGCCAGAACCCCGTTTCCCTTCTAATACGACCCGTCGTTTCCTCGAACCACTCGCGGCAACAATAATCAGAAACGACAACCGTCCTCAACTACAAAAACAAAAACAACAACAACAACAGCAACGAACGACAACAAGCGAACGAGAGCCGAGAGCTATAATCGGGTTCCGTGACGTCACTCCCGGGCGCTATGACGAGCCATATCTCAGTCGTATCTCCCCGTAATCTGCTAACGCTGCCCTCTGCTTCCCCTGGAACAAGGGGAGGAGGGAGGAAAGGAGAGGAGGAGGGAGAAAAGGAGAGGAGGAGGGAGGAAAGGAGAGGAGGAGGGAAAGAAAAGGAGGGAGAAAAGGAGAGGAAGAGGGAAAGAAGAGGAGAGGAGGAGGGAGAAAAGGAGAGGAGAAGGGAGAAAGGAGGGTATGAAGAGGAGAGGAAAAGGGAAAGAAGAGGAGAGAAGGGAAAGGAGATGAGAGAAGAAAGAAAGGAGGGGACGAAGAGGGGAGGAGAAGGGAAAGAAGATGAGTGGAGAAGGGAAAGGAGATGAGAGGAGAAGGGAGTAAGGAGGAGAGGAATAGGCCAAGAGAGAAGAGAAAAAGAAAGGTTGAAAAAAGAAAGAAAACAAGACAAGACAGAAACAGAGGAAGAGGAAAAGAGAAAGAATAAAAAGGAAAAGAGCAAGAGGAGGAAGAGGAGAGGGGAAAAGAACTCGACCCTGAGAGAGGACACACTCGCCTGACCCCCGAATGGGAAAGAAACACAAAAGGGGAAAAACACAGGACGATCAATGGGGGGGAAAGCGAGAAGAGGGGAAAATAAAGACAAAAAAGGAAAAGGAGCAGTGAAGAGAGGGGAAAACAGAAAAGAAAATAATCCAGAATAAATGAAGAGAGAAATGAATGTCAAAGGAAACAAAGAAGCGACAACTTTGAAAGGAAGAAGAACAGCCAAATAAAGAGACAAATTAAGAAACAGAGAGAGAGCGAGAGAGAGAGACGGAAAGAGAAAGAAAGAGAAAGAAAGAGAGAGAAAGAGAGAGAGAGAGAGACGGAAAGAGAGAGAAAGAGAGAGAAAGAGAGACGGAAAGAGAAAGAAAGAGAGAGACAGACAGAGAGAGAGAGGGAGAGAGAGAGAGAGGGAGAGAGAGAGAGAGGAGAAGAGGAGAGAATGAGAGACGAAAGAGAAAGAGAGATAGCGGAGATAGGAGACAGACAGAGAGAGAGAGGGAGAGAGAGGAAAGAGGAGGACACCCCAGAGACCTTACAGGGACCTTAAATGAGGTACTTGGGGGAGCCTGCGACCTTGATTGGTTACATGAGATCACTCGAGATGTGAGGAGGAGCAAGAGGAGGAGATGGAAGAAGAGGCAGAGGAGGGAAGAGGGAAAGGAGGAGGAGATGTAGGAAGAGGAGATGGAAGAAGATGGGGAGAATGGAGAGGAGGATGTGGAGAGGATAGAAGGTGAGGGGGAGAATGGAGAGGAGGAGATGGATGAAGAGGGGGAGAAAGGAGAGGAGGAAGTAGTTAAATGAAAAGGACAGGAATATACGAACACAAAACCCCCAAAAGTACAAGTTACAGCGATCACCAACAACAAGCGCGGCCGACGAATAACCACGCCAACCAACAACACACAACACAAACTGCAAAAAGGGGAAATACCCTCTTCTCCCCTCTCCTACTTCCCCTCTTCTCCTTCCCCCTTCTTCCATCCACCTTCATAGCCCGAATAGCGAAGGGTCGGAGAGGAACAAGGGGGAGAAAGGATGTGAAGACGACACATAAATATATATTTAGATATTTTCCTCCGGACGCATCGGGATGGGAGGGAGGGAGGGAGGGGAGGTATGGGGTAGGGGGAGGCCTAGGGGGAAAAAAATAAAGAGAGATCGTAGGGTAGGCCTCGATATTTCATAGGTCTGAATCACTTACGCAAAGGGGGGGAGGGAGGGAGGGACTTGGAGAGAGAAAGAGGAGAGAGGAAGAGGGGAGAGGGAGGGAGAGGGAGGGAGAGGGAGAGAAAGAGTAAAACGACTGCTAGGTTTCGGTCCCGCCTATGTATTTTGTCCAATTGCTATGATATTTAGGCCTATTCCAAAAGCTTGTTCTTCTTCATCCGTCCATCACCCGCTCCTCTTTATTCCTAAATCATCACTATCTCTCCCAAATCATCTACTTATCCCGCGTTCAATATTCCATTTCCCAAGAATTATGCATAAGTTAGAACCGAAAAAAAATCAAATCTCAAACACGGGTGAAAATAAATAAAGGCTAGGGTACGGTTGCGAATCCAAGCTTCCTAGGTCAATCTCGCGACCGGAAATAAGCCCAGCGGGGTGACCGGATCTGACCCCGTGTGACATACTCCAAAGGAAGCTGTGGTACTGCCAGGTCACGGTGCCAATGTGACCCAGAATGCGAGGGTGACCACGAAGCTAGGGTGAGTTCCCTTGCCCCCTACCCTCCTTCCCCCTCTCCCTCTTCTCCCTCCCCCCTTAGCTATTTCACCCTAAAAGGGCCTTAGAGCGCCCGTCCGCACTGCTGTCTTAATCGCATTAGGTCACGTGACCCCCGAGCCTTCCATTACCTCATCTCTTTGGCATTATTTTCATCATCATCATTATTACGATTAACATAATGATATGGTCCCCCATCATTAATCGCATTACCATAATCACCACCATCACCATCAACATATATTTTAGCCTAATTAACAATCGTGATCTTCATCATTGAATAACATTGCATTAACAATTACCAATATAACTGGATTTTGTTTTCACGCCGACTTGTGGAGGAGTTAATTGACAGCGGAAATAAGCGAGCCATAATTGGACGTCAGAAAATAATTGCATATATTGCTATACATCGCCCGCATGTGCGCGTCCGCCGTGTGCACGCTTTGGCGCCGGATGGATGTATACACATGATAGTAATAATAATAAAAAAATATATACATATATAAAAAAAATTATAATTCAAAGTTCTAAGTCGGTCAGAGCCGAGGTTGAAAATGGGGAGTAGGAGGGGGATTGGGAGTGGGAGTGGGAGGGGGAGAGGGAGTGGTAGGGGGAGTGGGAGTGGGAGGGGAGGGGGGGAGAGGAGGCAGGCAGAGCTCGAACCGGAAACAAGATCGGCTTAAGACGTTATTTCTGAATTGAACACTTGACGGGGGAGGGGGAGGAGGGGATTGGGGTAGGGGGAGGAGGAGGAGGAGGAGGGGGTGAGAAAGGAAGAGGGGGAGTGGCGGATACTTTTTTGTTGATATAGGCACAGCCTGGGAAAAGGATAAAGAGGAAACGAGAGATGAGAGAAAGAAAGAGAGAGAGAGATCGCAAAGGAGGGAAAGGAAGAGAGAGAGAGAGAGAGAGAGAGAGAGAGAGAGAGAGAGAGAGAGAGAGAGAGAGAGAGAGAGAGAGAGAGAGAGAGAGAGAGAGAGAGAGAGAGAGAGAGAGGACAAACCAAGAGAGAGGAAGAGGGGAAGGACGGAGGGGAATTCAATCGTTTTTAACCCAGTCGCACTTTGACGGACGAGGGGACACAGTGAGTAACTCAATACTAGCGGTCGTACAGCTAGTGGTGCTTGTGGTCGTAGCGGGAACCACCACAGGCCGAGGGGAAAGAAGGGGAGGTGTTGGGGGGAATGAGGGAACAGGGAGAGGCTGGAGGGAGTGGAAAAGATTCCCACGGGCGAGGGAGGGAGGGAGGGAGGGAGGGAGGGAGGGAGGGAGGAAGGGACGCAGGGAGGGAGGGGAGAGAAAGAGGGAGGGAGGGAGGGAGGAAGGGAGGGAAAGTGTAAAGGAGGGAGGAAAGGAGGGAAAAAGGGAGAGAAAGAGGAAAACAAAAACTTGTGTGAAAGAAGACGGAGAAGTAAGATGATGTATGGAAGAAGAAGTAAGAAAAATATTTAAGAACAGATAGAAAAAAAGAACGCGGGAAAAAAAAACTTTCTTTTCAATCATCATCAAACCCAAGCTGTGGGAGCGAAGTCTAACCATGTTGCTTATTAACACCGACCACAAGCATAGTTACCGTAACAAAAGAATCGAATGCTCTATAACGAAGAGAGGGAGAGGGGGAGAAAAAAAAGAAAGGGGAGGGGAGGGGAGGGGAGGGGGGAAACATTGGATAGGAGGGGGGGGGGTAACCGAACCGATACTATGGGAAAACTGTCATTGTCAATCATTCACCGTTGTGTCATTCATTTTACCCTATTCTCTCTCTCTCTCTCTCTCTCTCTCTCTCTCTCTCTCTCTCTCTCTCTCTCTCTCTCTCTCTCTCTCTCTCAATCCTGATAATTAGGGTATTTGATCGCCCTCACAGCGAGACAAAAGGCTGTGAAAAAGGATCGCGGCGGTTTAGCAGGTTCCGATTGCCTTTTGTTTCGTTGTGTTGTTTATTGTCTTGCGTCCTGGCTACGTGTTACTGATTGTAGTGTGTTTACAATAGTGATAAGAGTGAGAGTAATGATAATAATGATAATGATGATGATAATAACGATAATAATAATAATGATGATGATAATAAGATTACTCTTAATGAATATACTGATAATGATAATAATAATTATTATTATTATCATCTGAAATATTATTGCGATTATCATCATCATTATCTCGATAGTAATGATGAAGATAACATTAATAATAACAATAATAATAATAATAATAATAATAGTAATAAAGATAATCATAATGATATAATACATTTAATAATACCAATTATCACCATCAAAATCACCCATCAAATTGAATTTAAAAAAAGAACATCAGTAAATATAATAGAAAACCAAACCGTAAAAGTGAAAAATTCGCTCTTTTACCCCCTCCCCCCCCCCACACGCCCTCTTTTGGGAGGCTTGAATAGGCCATACCCAACGGACCTCCTCGCTCCCCCTCCCCACACCTCTCCCTCTCCCTCCCCCTTCCCCACATCCCCCTCACCCTCCCCGATGCCCGACAAAAGTGCCAAGGCCTCGGGGTATCGAGTTACTTTGCGGGGTACTTTTCGACCGGGGTCACAGACTAGGCCCCTGAGCCCTGTTCCCACCCACCCAACACCCTCGACCCCACCCACCCATCTACCCACCCACCCACCCGGCCTTCTTTCTCTCTTCTCTTTTCTCTTTCCTCTTCCCTCTACCTCCTCTTCTCCTCTCCTCTTTTTCTTAATGTGATGATTCCTTGGTTTATTCTCTTATACTTTCGTCTTCCGATCATCATTTTCATCATCACCATCATCAACACTGTCATTGTCCTCGTCTTCAGCATCATCAACACCATCACTATCCCCATCCTCATTATCACCACCATCACTGTTATCAAACCATCACCACCCTCTCTTTCCCCTATTCGTCCCTCTCCCCGCCTTCTTCTCCCCCTCCCCTCCTCCCCTCTCTCTCCCCCTCCCCTCCCTCTTTCTCTCTCTCTCTCTCTCTCCCTCTTTCCCTCTTCTCTATAATCCGTCCATTAATCAATCGACTTTCCCGCGATTGTCATTCTGAAGGCGATAGAATGGCGTTAGTGTGAACCGCCGCGATAGTGAACGATAAGGAGGGAGGTAGGGAGCGGGGGAGAGGGAGGGAGGGAGAGAGTTGCTTGGTAATGATGATGATGATGGTGATGAGGATAATATTTATGATGCGAAGATGATGGCGGTGATGCTGGTGATGTGAGTATGATGATTATGGTGATGTGAGGGAGAGGACCACAGTATGAGTGTCATATAACCTAAGACATCACATAATATTACTTAATATAAAAAAGCAACAACAATAATCTAACCATAATTAAAAATCCCAAAATCTCTATACACATCAGCATCTATTCTGAAACATAAACAAACAAACAAACACACAAACAAACCCGCAAATCACTACTACAGCTAATAAAAAAACAACAACACACACCCTTAATCAGAGATATACACCCCTCCCTCCCTCCCCCCTCTCACTCAACTGCACACTAGCATCACCCTTTCACTCTTATATATATATTACATATAAACCCTAAAAAAACTTGAGGTAACGCAACGCCTATTAAGAAATCATTCCTCAAAGATAACAGATCCCTTTTTATGATAGTATAGGCTCACAAACGGATAGCGTTATGTGGGTTTTAAGCAGAGGTGGATGGATTGGGAAAATGGAGGGAGGGAGGGAGGGAGGGAGATGAGAGAGGAGGAGGGAGGGAGATGGAAGAAAGAAGAAGAAGAGAGGGAAGAAGAAGGAGAAGGAGAAAATAAAAAGAAATAGAAGTAGGAGAAGAAAGGAAAGAAAACAACGAAGCAGCAAAAATAGGAAAACAAAGAATCGCAGAAAGAAGAAGAGGAAGAAGAAGAAGAAGAGGAAGAAGAAGAAGAAGAAGAGGAAGAAGAAGAAGAAGAAGAAGAAGAGGAAGAAGAAGAAGAGGAGGAGAAGGCGCGCGATAAAAGGCCACGGAGGCAAATACCCCGGTGCGAGGTCATACATCAGAAGCCAGACCCTGGATCTTCAACGCGGGGTAATGTCTCTATAGAACGCCATCAATCAAGTTATTAATAATCTGATATAGCAGCGACCACTTCAAATTTACGACTTCTCTGAGATCGATCAAAACGAGAAGAGGGGGATGGGGGTGGGGGTGGGGAAGGGGGTGGGGAGTGTGAAGATGGGGTTAAGAGGTTGAGGAGGTGGAAGGGGAGGGGGGGGGGTTGGATGGGGATGGGGATGGTAAGGAGTGCATGATCACCACTATGCAAAAGAATATTCATATAGTGCATAGGCAATTTACAAGAGCATGATATTTCAGCATATATTTGAAGTCCCGACATCGACATACACACGCTAAGAATGATTAATCCATAACAAAAGCGCATATGCATCAAAAACAATAATAATAATAATAATAATAATAATAATAAACAGTACGCGAGAGTGAAAGAACGTCCTTAAAAACAAAAACAAAAAACTAACGCACCTCAAAATTTTCCCGCCAAAACCGTATCAATTTTCGCTTCCCGCCACTTTGAGGTCTACATCACACGTAGTCAAGATTACAGCGCTGTAGCTTCACACACACACACTCACACATACTCACAGCCGGCATCCTCGAGTCCTTGTGCTAGCTATAAAGACTAAACACAAAAAAACTTCCTGAACATCAGTAACAAAGGGAAGTTCTTTCGAGGCGTCAATTTGAAAGCTCCGACGTTCATTTGTTTGTTTCACGAGCGTATTTTATTTTCTCTCTTTTTTTTGAGTGTATTTCGTCTTCTTTCGTCACGGATTTCATGATTCTCAGTATTTCCTTTGGTTATTAATTTGAGATTTTCAAATATTGTTACTGACTTTCTTTCTGTCTCCTCTTTTTTTTTCTTTCTTTGTTTTTTTTTTCTAACCTCCCTCCCTCCCTCCCTCCCTCCCTCCCTCTCTCTCTCTCTCTCTCTCTCTCTCTCTCTCTCTCTCTCTCTCCTTATCAACAAGCATCTTCTGTCTCTCTGTCTACTTTCCACCTAATAACCCCCCTCCCTTCCCACCCCCTACCCCCTCCCTACTAAAGCCTCCGGGCATACATCCAATAGCAGTCTTTTTGGCGCTATTATTTCCCCAACTATTACTGAGCGCTATTATCCACATTATCCACATGGAGCAGGGGAAAGAGGAGGAGGAGGAGGAGGAGAAAGGAAAAAGTAATAGTAGTAGTAAAAGAAGGAGATAGAAATGGAAAGAAAGTCATTAGGAATTAGGAAAATTGAGAAATTACATATATAACATTCCCAAATTCGGGTCGGGAGTGTGTGTGTGTAAACCGATGGGTGGGTGTGAGGTGGGTGTGAGTGGGTGTGAGGGAAGGAAGGAGGTGGGGGAGCGAGAGGAGCAGGAAGAGGGGGAGGGGAGGAGGAGGGGGGAGGGGGGGAGGGCGACGGGGGAGGAAGGGAGGCAGCAGAAAATGATACAGTGTAGCTTACCAATCATGTCACACCGTTTCCTACCCATTAGCGAGGAATTCAAGATCGGGGCATTTGGCAGGCGGTGATTCGCGCAAATATACAATTACAGGAGAGCCTCTGAATATGCATCCTATCTGCTGTGTACGTATATAAAACACACTAAGCTATATTTGTATTTATATATATTAAATATATGTATATATGTATATATATATATATATATATATATATATATATATATGTATATATGTATATATATATATACAATTATATATATACAATTATATATAAATAAATATATATATATGTATAATATATATATAAATATATATATAAATATATATATATACAAATATATATATATATATATATATATATATACATATATACATATATATATATACATATATATATGTATATATATACACATATTCATTTAAATAAAATATTAATGAACGAACGAACGAATGAACGAATGAATAAATAAATAAATAATTATATATATATATATAGTACAGTATTACAAGATGTATTCCGATAAAAAAAAGAAAAACCGAAATCCATATATTAACAAACTTCAGTACAAATATCTCTATAAAGAAAGAAGAGAAAAAAATATATACATATATCCATCATATATATATATATATATATATATATATATATATATATATATATATATATATATATATAGAGAGAGAGAGAGAGAGAGAGAGAGAGAGAGAGAGAGAGAGAGAGAGAGAGAGAGAGAGAGAGAGAGAGAGAGAGAGAGAGACAGACAGACAGAGAAAGAGAAACAGACAGGGAAAAAAAAAACTCGAACATCAATTAAGGCCCGCTGATCGCCTCAGCCTGCCACCATTCTGATCTCACCGCCCGCAACCGGCCGCGGGCGTGCGCCTTGCCGATCAGCCAATCAGGACGCACGCAATTACAAACCACCTATGTAATGGTGCACCAATTTCAAGGTCTCTCTCTCTCTCTCCTTTTCTCTCTCTCTCTCTCATTCCCGGCCATCGCGTGTTTCTGTGTCTGTGCGAGAGGGAGTGAGAGTGAGCGGGGTGTGTGTGTGTGTGTGTGTGTGTGTGTGTGTGTGTGTGTGTGTGTGTGTGTGTGTGTGTGTGTGTGTGTGTGTGTGTGTGTGTGTGTGTGTGTGTGTGTGTTTTATCATATATATTTATGTTATGATTAGAACGACAAATAATAGTTGATAATAATCAGTGATCGGGAAAGTATTATTCTTATTTCTTACTGTCGTTTATGGTGTTATAATCATCACCATTACTAGTTTGTCATGATAATAGTGTAGCTATTATCAATATCAATATCTCTGCGCACCTACAATCACTGTACTATGCTTAATGATGAAAATAAAGATAAAGATACAGACACAGATAAAGATAATAATTATCATTATCATAACCACAACATGAGCAATATCAATAATAATATCCTTTCTAATATAACCATTAATCAAACTACTATCAATAACATCGACAAACCCCCAAAGAACAACATTTCAAAAACTACAACCTAACAACCCAAAATACAACCGTATTAATAACACCCTTACCCCCTACCCCTACCCCACCCCCCACCTACCGCAGTACCGTGCCCACCGAAGTACCGCTCGCGCTGTAATGGAGCCTTTTGCTTAAGTACCTTAAGAGCTCGTTCGAAGTAAGGTACAGATTCATTGCTATGACTATTTCTGATATTTATTTTATTGTTTTTTGGTTCTCTGAGTTTTCTTTTTTTCCCTTCTGTATTTCGGTTTGTCATTCGTGTTGTCTTGGTTTTCCTTTTTGTTGTTTTGGTATTTGCTTTACGAGTCAATTTTTTTTTTTTTTTTTGGGGGGGGCTTTTCAAAATAAGAATTATCCCACAATTATTATTCATCATTCTTCATTCATTTTCACAATCCATTCGGCCATCATCCTAATTATCCATCCTAATTTTTCCCCCCTAAAAAAAAAAAAGTCCCGCGCCATCAATTTGTTCTCAAGCTTCGTTTTCTCTTAATACGAGGATCCGCCTTAGCCATAACGTTTTAAAATGTTTTTTTTTTCCCCGGCGGTATCTTGCTAAAACATTTACAAGGAGCTCGTTAAAACGTTTACAAGGGTCGTCGTTAGCTCTATTGTTAAGGCAGACGGTGGATGAGGTTTGGGTCGCGCTCAAGGTGTGGCCGCTATCACCTTCCACTCGACCCCCCCCCCCTTTCTCTTTCTCTCTCTCTCTTCTTCCCTTCTCTCTTTCTCTCCATGTATCAGCATCTCCTCCCTCCCTCTCATCATCCCCCTACTTTCCTTAAATTTCTTCTACGTTGTTTCCTGAGGTCCCTCGTCGGTTTTGCTTTTCTCTCTCCTTTTCCTAATCTTTTTCCTCCTTAAAAAAAAAAAAAAAAAAAAAAAAAAACGCACACACACACAAAAAAAAAACTCGCGTCTTCAAAATTCTCCCTCATTCTCTCCTCCCAATAACCGTCTCCTCTTCATAATCGGCCGTCCCTCTGCCATTTTCCGCTCTCGCCTCGCCTCGCCGCCCCATCCTGGTCCCTCTCACACCCACCCTTAAAAGCCATTTGCCTCTCTGCTCGCCCTTTTCCATATGGCGCCCGCGAGCTAAATTTTTCCTCCCAGAAAAAAGAGAGAGAGAGAGAGAGAGAGAGAGAGAGAGAGAGAGAGAGAGAGAGAGAGAGAGAGAGAGAGAGAGAGAGAGAGAGAGAGAGAGAGAGAGAGAGAGAGAGAGAGAGAGAGAGAGAGAGAGAGAGCCGAATGTATATTCCTTTTAGACGAAAGAAAAGTTTATATACAGTGTGCCTCGTCATCGCTTTCGATCACTCGGGCGAGTTTTCAGCTTCCTTATCGTTTCGGGACAGAATGCAGAAGAGGAAGAGCGAAAAAAACAAGGTAAGAAATAGCGCGAACATCTCCATCCCAATCTCGTTAACCCAAACGACAAAATTTTCACATGGCGGCGTCCACTGTACGGTTTAGGCGCTGCCCAGCGGCCAAGAATCGTTCAAACGTTCCGTAATTGCAAGGGGCATCTCGGAGGGCCATCAAATCTTTAGTGTAAGTGTCAAGTATTTACTTAAAACCACACCGGACATGCGTCTGCCGGACCAGGGGCGGGTGGGTGGCTGGTGGCGCTGGGGAACACCACAGGAGCGATTTCGGGCCACCGGCGAGGCCCTTCGCTCTCCCTCCTCCGTCGGCGCCTTCCCCTAGGACGGCAGAGCGTCCTGACGGCGTCCGAAGCCCCCCAGAGGACGCCGAACCGCCTAAAGAAGCCCCTGAGGTTGGGCGTCCGGGGAGATATGGCAACCCTCGCGCGAGCCGGGCCGGGGAGCTAATGACAGTTGTAAAGTGGAGGCACCACCGCCCTCCCTGTGTATACTACGCTGTCAATCATCCCACGGTCACGAAAGTCCATCTGCCGGGCTCCATCTTGCTCTGCGGACGCCCCGAGTCACCGCGTGCGGGAGGAGGAGGGGAGAGGGGAGGGAAGGGGAGGGGAAGGGAGAGGAGGGAAACTGTCAAGGGGGGAGAGAACTATGGGGGCCCTTCTGTCACTCTGCCAAGGCATAGGCGGGAGGGGGGGAAGGGGAAGGGGAAGAAGGGCCAGAGGAAATACGAAGAGCGAACAGTGAACTTGTTGGAGGCGATGCAATTGAGATGTAACTTGTCCCACTCTTTTTTTTTTCTTTTTTTGTTCTCGTTGCGTTGGTAGAGCACTCCGACTTGCATGCAATGCTGAATGAACTGTAAAACGTCTTTGCTGTCAAATGTACATTTATCTCTATCCCTCTTTTTAGGTTTCTTTACTTAAATTATTTAAATATAATAAAGCTGTACTATCATCATTCTCCATATATTTTCGAACGGGCCATATAAATCTTCCACATGCTATTAAATATAATCTAACACACACACACACGCACACAAACACACACACACACACACACACACACACACACACACACACACACACACACACACACACACACACACACACGGACGGACGGATGTGAGGGACGTAATTGCCTCCCCGCTTCTCAATTAGTTGCTGAAGTCTGCATCCAATGACATACGTATCTTAATTGAATATGGATCGGTAGGCCTAACCATAGCGACCTGCATTCCCCCGCACCCCTTCCTGCACCCTACACTTCTTCGAGGGTACTGTGTAAACGTCAAAGTCCTGTTTCCATTCTCCCTTTCACCCTCTCTCCCTCCCCTCCTTATCTCTCTCTCTCTCTCTCTCTCTCTCTCTCTCTCTCTCTCTCTCTCTTTCTCTCTGTGAACAGAACATCTCTTCCTTGGTGCTCAAAGAGGAAGGTAAATATTGTTTTACATTCAAAATATACAGTTGTAACCCTTTTCTCGTCCGCAACCTCTTTCATCTTCATCCTCCTCCTCCTCTCTCTCTCTCTCTCTTCCTTCCCCTCCTCCTCCTCCCTCTCTCTCTCTGTCATCCTTCCCCTCCCCCTCCTCCTCTCTCTCCTCCTCCTCCTCCTCCTCCTCTCTCTCTTCCTTCCCCTCCTCCTTCTCCTCTTCCTAAACCCTACACAGCCCAGGTAAGGCAGCATTTCGCCCATGAAATACAATTAGTATTGTATCCCCAATTTTTGTACGGGGCGATACCGTGACCCTTCCTAGTGCCACTTTTGTTGTTGCTCCTATCATTGGCACTGGGGAGCACCAGCGGACTCCCTTGGCTCTTGATAGTACTATCGTAGTGAATACACCCTCTTCCTCCCTGGTGTATCCTCCTGGCCTGTAATCACACTTCATCAAACGCTAGTTTTATTAGGTTTTTAAATCGTTTACGCGTCGCGAAAAGTAAGTTCATCCGGCCGCGAGTGTTGGCATGAACGTGAGTCAGTGAGTCACGTATTCCCCTTCCCTCCTAAACCCCCCATTCCTCCTCCTCCTCATACCTCCTCATACCTCCTC
>NW_028234440.1:2023726-2036226 GCF_977035675.1 Penaeus japonicus
ACCGGACGCGCTGTTCATGTGGCCGATTTTCCCTCTGGTTGTAAACCGAGTTATTCGCGTTTGCACTTGGATCAGAAAAAGGGCTTTATGAAACACACAAATAAAAAAAATAAAAAATAATAAAAAAAAGATATATATTTGAGAGAAGGAAAAATAAAATCCTGATGAAACTCTGTTGTGTTTTGAATGTAATGAAACGCGAGGTGGGAAAACTGGGTCTGTGCTTTCCTTACTTTGAGGAAAATATTGATATAAATTATGTCTTACTATGTCTTCTCTTTGATGGCTTTCACCCCCTCCCCCCCTTTACTCCCTATTTATTTCGTCACGTGAGGATATGGCGATAAAATACCAAAATAGCACCGACCGTTAACAAGGTCGTTTCGGTTAAAATTGTCGTATATCTATCTACCTATCTATCTATCGGTGTCTCTCTGTCTCCCCGTCGTTGTCCTTTGGTTTTCCCCCTACCCCTACCCCTACTCCCCTCCCTTCTCTCATCCTACCCCTACCCATATCAACCCCGTGACCTCACGCTATCACCCTGCATGACCTCGTCACGCTGCGGGCGTAAAGGGGGAGGGGAAGGGGGGGAGAGGGAGGAGATAGTTGTGGTGAAGGGGTGGGGAGAGGGGGGAGGGGCAGGGGGAGGTCACACTGGCCCAGAAAAGAATCCCTCGGAAGCCCTAATGCCCTTGTTGCACTGAGCCCCGCGGCGGTGTGGATTAGTCGAGCGAACGTGAAAACTTTTCCGAAAATAAAGAAGAGATCGGGGTAAAAAAAAACGGAAAAAAAATCTATATCAATAAATAAATAAACAAAAATAAAATCAAAATCAAAATAAACATTTCAAACATTCAAACAGAGCGAGATACACACCTCCCCGTCGGGTCTATCAAGCAGACACATATCCAACCCCCTCCCCCCCTTACACAGCCCCCTCCCCCGCCCCCGCCCCCCCACAAGAGCTAATCTACCTGTTCTTCAATCCACGTCACGTCACAGCACCGACACGCGGATCCCCCCCACCCCACCTCCCCACCCCTTAAACCAAACCATCCTCTACGTCACATGTAACCGACGGGGCGATAAACAAAGTCTACGCCTTCGGGTTCATTCACGCCCATCGGGTATCGGTTCGATTATCCGAACATCGGTTAAGGGAACGAGAGGGAGAGGGGGGAGAGGGGGAGGGGGAAAGGGAGAGGAGGGAAAGGGGGAGAGAGAGGGAGGGGAGAGGGGGGAAAGGGGAGAGGGAGAGGGGAGAGAGAGAGGGAAAGGGAGAGGGGAGAGAGATAGGGAAAGGGAGAGAGAGAGGGAAGGAGGGAGAGAGGGAAAGGGAGAGGGAGAGAGAGAACGAGAGAGAGAGGGAGGGAGAGGGGAAGGGAGAAAGCTGATTAAAAAGATGATGAAAAAGAGAAAAAAGAGAAAAAGAAACAAAAGAAAGAGAGAGAGAAAGGGCAGTTAAGTGATGGGCAAAACCGTTTGTGTTGTCCAGGTGACCTCGCTCCCGCCTGGGTCACACCTCTTAAACGTTATGATGCCGCGGGTAACGCCCTCTCTCGCTCCCTTCCTCTCTTCCCTTTTAACCTCGTTTTCTCCTCCTCCTCCTCCTCCGTCACCTCATCTGGTGAGGTGGGAAAATAGGGAGGGAGGGAGGGAGTGATGGAGAGAGGGAAAGAGGGAGGGAGACAGGGAGGGAGGGAGGGAGGGAGAGGGAGATGCTAACATCTCACTTCAGCAGAGTATCATATTCAACGGAGTCACGTCTAGTCCATAATTCTCCGCTACATTACGAAAGTGTCGTCCTATCTAATGAAATGAAAATAACGAACCGATCGGATCTAACATCATACATAAAATTAATCCTTGGCTGTTGAAGAGGCGGCATATTTACCTAAAACCAAAATGGAATGAAAAAAAAACATGTCATTTAGCAAGCGACTGTGGGCTGTGTCCCCCCTTCCCCTTCCCCCTCCCCCTCCCCTTCCCCCGCTCCGCCGTGGCATGGCCGGACTCCCACCGCCATCTTGGATAAAATAACTCGGGATCGAGAAATCACGCCGATTTCAATCACCCACGTCGGTATTACACCGCTGACGGGTCGGGTCGGATCGGTCTTTCGGTCGGTCGGGACGCGAAAAGGGAAGGAAGGGCGTGAGGAAGGTTGGTTGGTCGGCGGAATGGAGCGGCGTCGCTTATCTTCCGGAATGCGGTGCCGCTAATAAGATGATTAACGCAGTCCGGTTCCGCGGGCGCGTCGGCGGTGGCTCCTCCTGTCACGGGCCTTCGTGGTTCGCTCGCGGTTCGGGATGCCAGCTCGCATTCACGGCCAAGAGAATGTCTATATATATACTCCATTTACTATATATATATATATATATATATATATATATATATATATATATATATATATATACATATTATATACATATACATTACATGCATACACATCTTAGCTAGCCGAGAGAAATAGATACGTTCTATTTGCGAGAATAACATGAAAACGCAACAAACAAACAAACAGCTCCCTCCATACCCACACACACACAGGCAGGGGAAATATCTCTTAAAAAACACGCGCGTGTGTGTGTATACTTACGGTGCTTTTAACCGCCGGGAAAATATGGCAGCGGCACTACCATCGGGGACTTGACATACGACCGGTCCCTGATAGTGACACGAGGGGGGGGGGAAACAGGGGGAGGGGGAGAGTAAAGTGGGAGGCGATGACGTCACGAGAGTAAACACGACAGTAGTAGTAAAATCTCGGGAATTTTTTTTATCTTTTTTTTTAAGGCTCCTTTCTCCCGAGATTTTAGAATGGGTATAAAGAGAGAGAGAAGGAGGGGGGGATTTTCTTTTACATGCTTATATCTGTTTTGTTCTATTTCCTTGATTTTTCTTTCTGAACTCTTAGCTTTGAAGGCAATGCGTAGTTTATGCCTAACGGATTTACAGTTCGAATGCCGCGTGAGGTTTTTCGGGAAAGATCAAGACCGAAAAATACTCGGCTGAAGGATCTCTCTCCGCTAAACTTGACAAGATAACAGATCTATTCTTTATATATTCTTACACCTCTACAAATAACTTTAAACGGCCCTCCTCTCCACTCTCCACTCCCTTCCTACTCCAACCCAAGACTCAGCGCCGTCAGCCAAGTGCAAGTCAGCGCAGTCAGCCCGCTGCGGAGGAGGCAATCGTGTCACAAAACCCGCTAACTGAAAGCGCGATTAACACCCACATTAACTATGCATGGGCGATCGCTCTCGTGACAGGCATAATTTGTAGTTTATTCGTCGTCACTCCCAAGTTCGCATTACCTGATATTTTATTTCCGGTTTGAACTATCGATGGCCGCCATAACCGTTCGGGCGCCGCGACATAAACTGTTTTTATGGCCGGATTCCCAACATGAGCAGGAATTATAAGTTGGGGGCATTTAGGGAGCTGCTGGGATCCCGTCCGCGATGGGACGCGTGTGTGGTGGTTTTATTTCATACACATACACAAACACACGCACACACAAATATGTATATATATATTTGTGTGTGCGTATATGTATATGTATGTATGCGTGTAAGTATATATATATATATATATATATATATATATATATATATATATATATATATATATATATATATATATATATATCAGATATATACATATAATATATATATATATACATATATACATATGTATATTATATATATACATATAATATATATACATATAATATATGTATACATATATACATACATATATATAGACATATTACATATATATACATATATATATACTTATTACATATATATACATATATATATATATAATACATATATATATATATATATATATATATATATATTTATATATCTATCTATCTATCTGTATATATATAAATGTACATATATATATATATTGTAATTACATACAATTATAATAAGCACAGACTCATATATGGTATACATAAATCATATGTAAAATGAAATGTTTTGGTTCGCGCCCATGGCTTCCCCCGCCCAGCCCCGCGTTTAGCACCCGTTGACATGCCCGGCAGATGCCCCTCCCCCCTTACACCCTCACCCGGACCTTACCCGGGGCCAGAGCGACCTGGGCTGACCTCCGCCCCGCCCCGCCCCGTCCCGCGCTGACCTGACCCATCACTTGACCCGCCGCGACCCGCTTAACTCATTAACTCCCGCCGATTCCACTGACCTTCGGCCGCGACTCGTAATGAAGCGTAGGCGGCGGGGCATCGGGGGCATCGCCGGATCTGAACGAAGCTTTGCGAAACGTTTCACGGCTTTTTAAATTGGATTAATCTGCCCCCTTGTGTACCGCCTGTCAAAGCCGAGGGGGGTCCGGCCCGCACGCAGCACCGCTCGCCTTCAGAAAATCGACTCAAGGACCTATATCGAAAGCTTTATAATCGCGTATTAACGCTTGGAGATTTGGAGTCACACTCGAACGGGGGTAATACTCGAAGGAGCTAAAGGTAACCTTCTGGTTTCGCATTTTGGATGGAGGCACAAGTGGATAGGGAATGCGTATCATATCTATTTCGCTTTTGAACGACGGAATAAAATTGAAGGGAAATGTTTATATATTCTATTTCAAACTTTAGATAAGAAGGGCAAAACAATAAGGAAAACAATTCTTGTTCATGTAAAAAGAAAGAAAGAAAAGAAAAAGAAACAGGCACGCGTACGTACACACACACACACACAAATACGTACACAAACAGACACGAGGATCTGAAAACAGAATCTGACCACACCATCTGTTTACACGGAAACATCACGAAATTAACACCATATTTCCCTGTATACCCCACACCCCCTTCCCTTCCCCCCTTCCCCCCCTCTCTGACCACTAGCACACGCGGTCACCCTTAACCCTCTCTCCAACACACACACACACACACACACACACACACACACACACACACACACACACACACACACACACACACACAACATAGAATAACCTCAATTACACCTTACATTACGTAATCTCACCCCCGCCATGATGCAGCAGATTCGCCAATCACCGCCCCCCCCCAGAAAAAAATGCCCAGATTATCTCTAATCTCCAGACACTACTAAAGGCATGAAAAGAGTTTTCAAAATGCCCCGCTAATCATGCCAATTTCGAGAAGAAAAAGAAAAAAAAAATCGAGAGTTTACACACTACCTAATGACACCGTACATTTTGTGTTCCTTTTTTTTATATACATATAATCACGCCGCTATTAATTTTTATTGATATATTTTTGGCGGTGTCATTATATATACAAAACAAAATCGGTACAAATGCGTCATTTTCTGGGTGTTATTGCAACGCCCTTGTTCATTATCGTTCAAGCTGTCAATATTATATCTTTTTCGGGACTGTTTGATGGAATTACTGATATGAGCTGCATTATGGACTTCTAAAATCATTATCTTTCTATCTATTTATCTATACATGTCATGATTTTCAGTTTAGCTTTATTTCTTTAATGTTGTGATTGTAATAATAATAATATTCATTATCATCATCATAATAATAGTAGTAACAAGCATGGTATTAATATTGATATCTAAAATGAAAATAGTGCGCGCGCGTGTGTGTATATATGTTCATAGCAGACTAACATATCTATAGATATATTAAATAATTTACGTAAAGGGATACCGCGATTTTCATTCTCATTCTCTCCCTCTTTCTCAATCTACCTAATTATCTCTCTCTCTCTCTCTCTCTCTCTCTCTCTCTCTCTCTCTCTCTCTCTCTCTCTCTCTCTCTCTCTCTCTCTCTCATCTCTCAATCTACCTAAACATAAACACACACGAATAATCCGCCACTTAGCAGTCAAATTCTCGTCCAGCGCCAGAAGATAATAAAGTCCCATCCAAGTCCTTCAATCCACCCTCCTCCCCCTCCCCCTCCCCCCACGACATAAGTTGGAAAGAAGGACTGACGGCTCCCCATCCCACCCTTCCCCTCCCCTTGTCCCTACCCCTACCCCCCCCTTTTCCATCCTTGGTTAATCGCCCCAATCACGGTTAATCCCACTAACTCTTTGTCACCAGCATAAACAAGTGGACCAACTCTTTCCCTTGTGTTCTCCCTCCCTCCCTCCCCCTCTTCTTCTCTCCCTCCCTCCTTCCCTCCCTCCCTCCCTTCATCCCTCCCCCCTCCCACCATCCCCCGATCTATTCTCTTCTAACCGACTGCCGAACATCAAAGTAAAGGCCGCTTTAGCGAAACATTAATCCGGTTAACATGGGTACTTATCCGATACTGCCTGGTAGATGAAGACCGAGAAGGGGGGGCTGTGTAGGGGGGGAGGGAGGGAGGGAAGGAGGGGGTGGCACAGGGGAGAGGGGGGGAGGGTAGAAAAGGGAAGGGAAGAGGTGGGGAGGCTTTGTCCTCCTCCTCTTCCTCCTCCTTCTCCGCTTCCTTCTTCATCTTCCTCCCCCTTCTTGTTAGTGCCACCCACCCCCACCACCTTTCCTTTCTTCTCTTGTCTCTTCGTCTTCGTCCTCCTCTTCCTCTCCCCTCCCCTCCTCTCTTTCTTGTTCCTCGTTGTCTTCGATGATGTCTTGGCGTTGGTCTGAAGGCTTCCTTTTGATCTTGGAGTTTTACACGAACACAGTTTTACACTCTCGGTTTCCGGTTGTTTACACCCAAATTGTTGTTTACACTTTGGCGTTTCTCTAGTTTTCTTTTATCTATCTTTTCTTTTTCTTTTTTTCTTTCTCTCTCTCCTTCTCTCTCTATATATATTTTTTATTTCCTATTGTTTTCATCATTTCCTCTTTCGGAAATTAAAAAAAAATTGCTGCACACTTTTATTTCTTAAAGATTCGGTCACTCGGAGAACATCACAGTACAATTTGCTTTTGATTTATGCCTTTTTTTCTTCTTCATTTTTTTTTTCAATCTATTCATGTGCAACTTCTTTTCGACTGTAGAGAGACACTCCTAATATGGAAAATGATATAATCTCATCCCCGTTTAACCCTTCTAAAAAAAGATTGATTTCAAAACAATAATCAAAGAAGATGGATAATAATAATAATAAAAAAAGAATTGTTGATGCCATCGCTTCTTGTGACGTGGCGGGCGCTCCTGTTGACCCTTCGCCCGCCCACAGCTCGCCGCCGCACGCCCATTCAAGGGAGCGGGCGTGCGAGCGCGGGCGCGGCGGCGAAGGAGGGTTGGGGATGGGGACAAGAGGAAGAAATAGAGGAATTAAGTAAAAAATAAATAAATAAGTAAATAAATAAATATAGAAAAGAACGGATAAGTAAGAAAGAAAATCAAAAGTAGGAGGAGGCGTGATCTTTAAAAATGAAAAATAAATAATAATAATAATAATAATAATAAAAAATAGTGATATACTAAAAAGTAGTACCAAAAGAGTCAAACAAAAACGAAGGAAGAATGAGTTGCGAAAAAATAATAATAATAAATAAAAAAATAAAAAAGAAAGAAAGAGAGAGGGAGAGAAGGAGTGAAGGCGGGGATTATAGGAATATGAGGAAAAGGAAAAGGGAAAAAGGAGGAGGTGAAGGAGGAGGAAAGGCTTGCAATCCTCCTGTCCACCTCGGCGTAGAGACTCGGCGCACCTGCTTGGAAAAGACTGCAATATCTTCGTTGAAGGATTCAGAGGAACACACGTCTCCACCCGCTACTCCGGGTTCCCTCGGCGTGCATGTTGCAAGCTCACACTTCTCGAAGATGAGGGCTAGAAGAGGGAACAATGGATGCCTGGGGGAAGAGAAGAAAGGGGAGGGACATTAATCTCGAGGTTTGGGAAGTCTGGAGATATTTATATATGTTTTTTGTTTTTTTTGAAAATATATTTTTTTAGAAATCATGGTCTGAGTTTTTTTTTTCAAGTGGTTGTTTAATTTTTTTTTCTTAGATGTTGTGAATGAATTGATATCGGTTTTTGGGTTTAAAGATATCTTTACAGAATTCTGCTGTGACTTTTATAAATCATTGGTCAAAATTAGCCATCCGTTCTGAATTCAAAAATTCTTTCAAAAATAAGTCAATTGATTAGAATTTTAAAAATATTTCTAAAAATATTACCTAAAAATGTTCTGAATCCAAAATTATGAACATATGATACTAAAGCTACAGCATCACACAAGGAAAAAACAAAAAAACAAACAACAACAAAAAAAAACAGATGCAAGTTTCTTATACAACCATTTTATGCAAAGTGGAAGTATAATTAAGATATTTGGTTTGCCACATTTATCATATATTTTTATCATCATTAAGAGATTGGTTGGTATACAAAAGTACATGTTTCAGGGAAATATGACTTCTTCATGTCCATTCACCATGCACTTAAATACAAATACATTAACAGCACTGACATGGGAAAAGTATAAACATGCGCAAATACCTCATATTATATGCAGGTGAAAAATAGGTAGACGTGACACATAGTAATCGGAATTAGAATTACGAGGCTGACAAGACTGACTTTAAAAAAAGGAAAAAAAGAAGAAAAAAAAAACAAAAAACAGACAAGGACGAAAAGAAGATTAAAGGTGAGGCGGAGGAAACTAAACAAATAAATAGATAGATAAATACATGAAGAATAGAGGGATAAGGAAATAGATAGATTAACATGCTTAAGGAGAGAAGGAGAGAGGAAAATAAAGATTAACATTCACGATGTCTGATAATAAAGAGGAGATGAAGAGGCGCCAATCCTCCTCCACCTCCTCCCTCCCCCCCTACCCCCTCACCCCCAAGATCACTTTCCGCCGAAGCACCTCAACTGCTTCCCCCTCCCCCCTCCCCCTACCCCCACCCGTCTCAAGAACATCCTCATTAAAAAGCAGAGATTTCTCCCCTCAGGCGCTCGTTCTCCCCCCTCCCCCCTCCCCATCTACTCCTCATTTTTCTCCTCTTCGTCTTCGTCTTCGTCTTCGTCCTCCTCCTCCTCCTCCTCCTCCTTCTTTTCCTATTCCTCCTGCTCCTTCTTTTTCTCCTCCTTCTCTTCTTCCACCTATCCTTTCTCGGACGGCCCCCCTCCCTTCTCCCTTTCCCCTCCCCATCTCTCTCCCTCGCCCTTTCCCTACCCCTCCAACCCCTTCATTCCCCCTCCCCCCCACTCCTCCTTCTCCTCTCCACCCGTATCGTTTCAGAGTGGTAATTCAACGCCATAATCGGGCGTCGAGCTCACGCCTTTCTATGGCCTCTTCCTCCTCCTCCTCCTCCTCCTCCTCCTCCTCTTCTTCTTCTTCTTTTTCATCTTCCTCTTCTTCTCCTGTTCTTCTCTTTCGCACAATTAATGTGGTTATTTCCTCCACCCTTCCCCCGTCCCTCTGAATCTATGGTACTTTAGATGTTTCGGCTTTCTTAATATCTGTATGTATGTATGTGTATGTGTATGTATGTATGTATGTTCGTTTGTATGGATGCACATATATAGCCTATGCATATATATGTTTATATGCATGTCTATAGACGTCTCAATTGTAAACGAGCGCTTCTTAATTACCATTACTCCAATTACACAGAATCAAATGCCCTTAATGACATTCCGTCTGAGGAGGTGGAAGAAAGGGAGATAAAGAGAACTGAATAAAGAAGATGAATGAAAGTCTGATAACGTGGGAGGTGGGGGGGAAGGGGAAGTGAAAGTGATAGTAACAGTGACTGGAATAATAGTCATAGTAATAGTGGTAATGACAATTATAATAATAAAAAACTATGAATAATTACCGTGGCGGTGTTAATTATCATAATTTATGGAAACACATTTGAGAAAATAAGACAGAACTATCTCATTTTCACTACAACGCGTATACATTATTTATTAGCTTACTTATGTATTCTTTTAGATGTTAAAATACCAAGAGACTTGTGGATTTACGAAAATAACTTTTCCTTAATTATATAGAATTTTATTGTTCGAGAAATTTCCGCTCAAAGATAAGTCATGTAAAAGTATACACGCAAAACAAGCAAACAGATAAACATACACGAGAGGAATAATATGTTAAATACTAAAGATTTATTTCTAAGAAAATTGATAAATACACTTCATTTACGAGAACAAAAAAACATTTATCCCCCTCCCCAGTCTTCACTACCCTCCCTTCCCTCTCCTCTCCTTCTCACTACCCTCCCTTCTTCCCTCTCCTTCTCACTACCTTTCCCTCTCCCCTCCCCTCCTTCTCACTCCCTTCCCCTCCCCTCCCTCTCAGTCCCATACCCCCCCTCCCCCCCTCCCCCTCCAAACGTAAACAATTCGAGCCAATCGCGCGCCAGCAATCATGCCTAAGGACTAACGATCGGCGGGGCGCTGGCGAACGACCAATAGCCAGCCCTCAAAACGATCCAAATCACGCAACGGAACAGCCCATTACGGACACAACGAGCCAGGTGGACATTATGAAAATCTTAGTTCTTATCTGATAGGCCTCCTTGCCTACCTACCTAGCCCTAGTCCTAGCCCTAGCTCTAGCTCTAGTCCTAGTTCTAGCCCTAGCTCTAGCCCTAGTCCTAGCTCTAGCCCAAGCCCTAGCCCTAGTCCTAGCTCTATCCCTATCCCTAGTCCTTACGATATCTGTGACTACCCGGGGCTAATTAAAATAATAAAACGGACGCTAAATTTAACTCCTATCCTCACGACCCTTACCTATTGCCCTTAGCTCTTCTCCCTTTCTCCCCCCCTCTCCTACCCCCCACAGACGCTACCTATTCCTTAACTATCCCCCCTCCCCCTCCTCCTCCCTTTAACACCCACCTAATAATCATTCATTCGAAAAGCTCGTAAAAAGACAGGTTGTTTCAGGGAGAAATTCGACCAACTGTCAAAATGACTGGACTGTAAATGTGCGTATTTGATTGCGTGTGATTGTGATTGTGTGTGTGTGTGTGTGTGTGTGTGTGTGTGTGTGTGTGTGTGTGTGTGTGTGTGTGTGTGTGTGTGTGTGTGTGTGTGTGTGTGTGTGTGTGTGTGTGTGTCAGTGTGACTGTATGCCCGATCGACAGCTATGGATAAACTGAATACGAGTGGCGGTTGCACTTTTTAATCTATAATTCATATACATTTTGAGCCGATGGGTATTAGGTGGTCTGTAGAGAGAGAAAGGGAGGGGAGGGGGAGGGAGGCATAAATATTCCCGATGCCGAAAATCTACGAGGCTGCGACAAATTTGTGGGCGCGGACATTATTGGGGGTAAACCACACTCGTGCCTTTGCGCTTTGCAATCGGGCATGTGCATTCAACAAGCATTTTTTGTCGTCTATTCTCCGTCTAAGAATCCTCTCCTTCGATCTTTCCTTCCGCTTTTTAATCATATCTTCATTCTCTTTATTAATTTTTTCTTCTTTATATTTATCGTCGACTTTACCCTTTCCAATGAATTTATTCAGACCATGCTACTAGTTCCTCCTCTTCTCTCTCTCTCTCTTCCTCCTTCGCTCTCGGTCCTTCCCTCAAACTTCCCGGATCGTAAATATAAAATCTGGTCACATCCCTCCACGTCCCTCCCCCCACCCCACCCCCTTCTCACCCTTACGACAGGCAGACAGACAGACAGACAGACGGTCAACCCAGACAAGACAGTTACCCTTGCCCCTAAACACAAGCCGACAGTCACAGGAGGGTATTTAACAGGCTGTCAACGGCGGGCTAACTATAGGGGGACGCAGAAGAAGGTGTGTAGCGCGGCCGCTTGGTAATAACTCGCTTTGTTAACAGTTACCTTTTGGCGACTTGTTTAGGAGGGGTGGGAAGATCGAGGGGGGAGGGGTGGGGAGGGGTGGGAAGGGGAGGAGGATGGGTAGGGGGTGGACAGGTGGGCGAGGTTGATTTCGGTGTGGGGGAAAGAGCAACTATGGACTTCAAAGGAGAGAGAAGCGGGCAGGGTAGAAGAAGAAGAATGGGAGGGAGAGAGAAGGAAAGAGAGAGGAGAGAGAAGAAAAGATAAGAGAAGAGAGAGAATTACCCAAACTCCGAAACAGTTCCCCCGAAATGCAGAGGCCATCCCAACAACCCGCTGTGTATGACAAGCCCCTCTTCATATCCCGGGGTTGTAAAAGCGTGACGCACAAATTAGCCAAGGTTGTGACGTGACGTGTGACTGGCCCATCCTCCCCGGTTGTGACATGTGACAAGAGACTTAACGACGGTTGTGAGGTGACTTGTGACAGTAAGCAGCTTAATCCGCAGTTGTGACGGCTGACATGAGGCCTTGCCACGGCTGACAAGAGAACAAGGGGGGGAGGGGGGTGTCTGGAAGGTACTAGAAGGGGGAGGGGAAAGGGGAAAGGGGAAAGGGGAAGGGGGAAGGGTAGGTCTGAAAAGTGAATAAGGAAGGAGAGGAGGGGGTGGGGGTGTCTAGAAGGCGAGAGAAAGGGGAGGGGGAAGGAAAGGGAGGTGTACGGCTGATGTGTAAAGGGGAAGCGAAGAGGGAGGGAGGAGGAAGTCTTTTATGAAGAAGAGGGAAGGCGGAGGAGGATCCTAAGC
>NW_028234440.1:2043726-2046226 GCF_977035675.1 Penaeus japonicus
CTACGTAATTCCGTGTCGTGGCGCTGCCCGGGTATGGACTTCCGTGCCTCTGAAGGAAAGGGCGGGAGAGGAAACGGTCTCGGCGGGAAAGCCACTTCACAGCTCGGAAACCTAAGGAAGCCACACACCTCACACTAAGTCGAGAGCGTGATGTCTCTCTCCTGGGATATTTAGTCACAAACACAGCGTTGATTTAAGTTTTTTTTTTTAAAAGGTATGTAAAGCTCTGTCTATTATAAAAGGACCGATGATGAAGTTTTTCTCTTCCGTTCGAGAAATTCTCAAGCGGCGGTAAGTGTATATACCAAACGGGCTAAATATCAAGATCTACACAGGGAGATTTTAGATACACACACACACACACACACGTACACAGAAACACGGATTCTTTTTCCAAGCCAGAAAGTATTAGCAGCGGGAGAGCGGAGGCTGAGAGGCTATCTCGCGGTGCCGCATATTGTCTTTAGCGACACTACGGCTTAGGGGAAGGGGGAAAGATACAGACTCTCTATCTTAAGGAGACCCAGAAAACCAGCGCTCGTAGTACTCTTAACAAACTGGTACATATACACAAACACACTCACGCAGACACAAAAAGACTCAGACACACACACACACACACATCTCTTCCCGCCAGGACCCGCCATCGGCCACTCATACATCGCCCGGGCCGCTTGCTCCCATTATAAATTTACAACTCTCACTCTTTTGCCCTGATCCCAACACCTGCATCTTCCGAGGACGCGTCTGAGAGCGAGGAGGAGAGGAGAGGAGGAGGAGGAGGGGGACACCGAGGGGGAGACCTGCCGCACAATTTCTAAAGTTTTACGACGGAGAAGCGACACTACGGGAGGGGGGAAGGGAGGGGAAGAGAGAGAGAGAGAGAGAGAGAGAGAGAGAGAGAGAGAGAGAGAGAGAGAGAGAGAGAGAGAGAGAGAGAGAGAGAGAGAGAGAGAGAGAGAGAGAGAGAGGAAAACCCCTTTTTAGAAAAGGCTTCCATCGGCCGTACCTTGCCATGACTTACACACACATATATACACATTGTTGTCCCGTCACGATGCTAACACACGTATTTATATGCTCTCCTGTCCTGCGACGGCCCAACCACCAGACTGGAAACAACATCCGCTTATTTACAAATAAAAAAAACAAAAAGAAAAAAAAAAGAGGACATGGATATATATCTCAATTTTTGGCGCCGACGATGAGTTTCGAGCAACCAGGGAATTGCAACATCCGGGAATATCATTCTGTTTCCACGCACTCAGGTGAGGCCGCTGCTCGCTCGCTCGCTCGCCGATTGCACAGAGGGAAATATCGTGTGGAAGGTGACAATCGCTCTTTCTCTGGAAATTGCGAGTACTCATTGACTTTAGATAAATGAATAAACAAACGCATTAAGATAGGCAATGCACAAACCTGTCACCCGAGGCCTATCTAACCATCACACACTGACTGGTTCGCAGATAGTTAAGCATAAGCGGTCCAATACGATGACAAGAATACATCAAACAAGGCAATTTCGACATTACGATTTACCGCCAGATTCTTCATAATGAGTATTTTGCGATCGCTAGAATCTCAAAAAACAACAACAATATACATATATATATATATATATATATATATATATATATATATATATATATATATATGCGTCCTAGCCTCGCGAATAGAGAGTCTCGGCATTATACAAGCGTCAAATTCCTGACACTTAGTACGGTTTATCGGGTCTCATTAGATGGGCTTTGTAACATTTCCTTTTCCGCGATGGGACTCCAACGGGGCCCGGGATAGGACGCATGGACTATACTTGGTACGAGAAAAATGGTGGAGGGAGAGAGAGAGGGAGAGGGGGAAAGGGAGAGAGAGAGGGGGAAAGGGAGAGAGAGGAGAGGGAGAGGGAGAGGGAGAGGGAGAGGGAGAGGGAGAGGGAGAGGGAGAGGAGAGAGAGGGAGAGGGAGAGAGAAGGAGAGAGGGGGAAAGGGAGATATGGGGAAAGGGAGAGAGAGGGAGATATGGGGAAAGGGAGGAAAAGAGAGAGGGAGAGAGAGAGTAGAGAGAAATCATCCCTTTCGAGGAGACCACACAAACACACTCGAAATAACAGCCTCAAAGACAGCCTCTTGTAACCCCCCCCCCCCCCTCCATCAAACCAAGAGGATCACAAACCACAAACATAACAAAAGCACGCGGGAAGAGAGGCAAGAAGGAGGGAGATAATAGGGAGAGAAGGAAGGAGGAAGAGAGAGACAGAGAAAAAGAAGGAAGGAAGGAAAGAGGAAGAAGAGAAAGAAGGGAGAAGGAATGGAGGTAGGAATGGAAGGAACAAGGGGAGGAGGGAGAGAAGGGGAGGAAGAGGGAGAGAAGGGGAGGAGGGGAGGAAGAGGGAGAGAAGGGGAGGAGGGTAGGAGGGGGAGGGAGGGAGAACAACTACAAAGTATCACTGCTACAAGGGGCCCGTGTGCGTAAATATGCATTGCCAACGCACTTACACCCC
>NW_028234440.1:2051226-2053726 GCF_977035675.1 Penaeus japonicus
AAAAAAAAAAAAAAAAAAAAAAAATCAAAACGATGCTAAAAACACGAGCGTTAAATTTATCACTCTCTCCGAGGAGGAGGATTATGTTAATTTCGTACTGTCGCGACTCGAAGCATCTCCTTTAACCCGTAATCTCTAATTTTACTGCGAGTTCAAATAACAGCATTTTGTACACAGGGAGAGAGAGAGACTCAATCCTTCAGTGATATTTTTTTATCTTCTATTTAAAAAAAATCTTATCTGAATATCAGCGTCGATCTTTATATCATTATTTGAGGAGGATCACCGACACTATTTACACAACGCAAAATAAAAGTCGCCAAAAAAATGGCATGTGACCTCCTCGCACTAATCTTCGGCAACCCGGACTTTTGCTTATCTTCGCCTTTGTAGCATGTAAATAAAATATCAAGCTGGAGGTTCTGTGGCGTAATTTATATTCCTATTTCACTTCCCCTATTTTGCATACTAGCTGATTTATTCGGCAGTGGCTTTCCGCAGTAAGGGCTCCCTATTTCATGCAAATGTTTTTTTTTGGGGGGAGTCGAAATTAGCCCCCGCTCCTATTTGCCTCCAGCCGCGACAAGGCCCGGCCACCACTGCGGTGTTCCCGTATTTACACAGCGCTAATTCACGGCCAATACTCCGGTGGCAACGATCGCCGCTCTTTTTGACTTTTTTGACTTCCCCTCCACAGCCACAGCACCTTTCCGTTCGCCCTCTTCTGCTGGCGAGGGCGCTGGATGGTCTGACACCAGCCGTCGTCTGTGACTACTGACGGAGGCAATGGGCCTTCCTGCTGAACACCTCGTTAAGTCTCCTTTTTATGACATTTTTATTGTTGTTTTTGCGGCAAAGATGTAAACAAATAACCCACGGATGATCAACCCATTCCGTGTAGATTCGCAGACAATTTTACTTTCAACGAGGATTTTTTAATCCTAGCTTCCCTAGCTAGACTGACAGGCGACTGAAAACAGCTGACAACACACGATTTTCCTAGCCTTATTCCGGGCCGCAGAGAGACTTTCCTAACTCGCGCCGTCGTGTCCCCGCCGATCCCAGCACCTTCGGCGAACTCCCCCCGCCGCCAGCAGGAGCAGAAGGCCACCAGGACGCGAAGGAAGCGAATAAGAAGGAAGAAGAGCGCGCTGAGGATGGGTCTGCGGTCGAGCGGGGAGGAACCGAGTGGTGTCGCTGCGGCAGCGGTAGAGCAGCGCTAACCCCGCATTCGACACCGCTGAGTGTTACCTGCTCGCCGCACTTATCACGCCCACACGCCCGCGAGAGCCCCAGCTGGGTTGTCATCGTGACAGGCGTGTGGAGGGGGACTGGAGGAAGGATGGAGGAGAAGGAGAGGGCTCGAGAGCGAGCGACAGCGATGCGAGGGAGAGGAAAGCGAGGGAACTACCACTACAAACATGAACAGAAGCTTCGGAACTCACCCATATATAAGGTCTTTGTCTCGTTTGTGAACATCGGGCACGGAGCCCATGACGTGGTTGGCCGCCACGTGGTTGGAGGCCTGAGAGTGGGCGTACATGGCCGCGCTGTGGGCCGCACCTCCCACGTGGTTCATGTGGTTCATGAGGGCCGCAGGTTGGAGGGCCGCCGCCGCCGCGCTGCGGTGCGGGTCCCCGTACATGTTGGCTACGGCCTCCATATTCGCACCGCTACCAGCGTAGTGCCCGAGCCCGTCGTCGTACTGCGGGAGAACCTCGTTAGCGCAACACTACTCCAGAACTACAACACTCCACAAACACTCAACTCTTTTGCTGAACACTTTTGTATCACAATAAGAACACTGGGATGATGATATAACTGAGGGCGGGGAGGCCGCCTGCCTGACCGTCTGGACACTGCCTGACGCACACACTGGCCGCCGCCGCCCACTCCCGCCCACAGACCGACTAGTGGTCAGGCTGAGTAGAGTGGCGTGGCGGGGCACAACTTACCCTGGCAGGCTGAGCCATGTCACCCAAGAGTACTGTGCTTGCTTCACTCGTTACACCACTACAATGTCGCGCCGCAAGAGTCACTACACGCCCACCCGCGCACCGCACTGCACCGTCTAGTACCGCGCCGTACCTGCACCGCGCGTCAGCACGTCAATCGACATGAGGCGACTGAGAGCGGAGCAGCGTGCGTGTCCGCCTGTCACTGGACCCCAACTGCTGTCAATCACACCGGCCGCCGCCACAAATGAATGAGCTGTCACGAGCACCGCCCCGGGGCGCTGCGCACTCGCCTGGGGGGCGGAGCCACGCAGAGCGTCCCGCCTACGTCCCGCCCCTCAGCCAATCGCGCTCCGCCCTACGCCCGCCCCCGGCCAATAGGCGCCTCCTCCTGCATTCCGAGTTCACATGTGAGTTGCTCCTGACGAACCCAAATATAGATTGGAGACTTTTTGTGACCGAATTATTATGGATATTTTCGTTAGATAACCTGTGTATTATTATGACTTCGCAATGGCCGCGGCGGTGCAGGAGCGTGCACGTAC
>NW_028234440.1:2056226-2058726 GCF_977035675.1 Penaeus japonicus
TCGCTAGTTTTATGATCTTGATGACGACGGCTTGATAAAGTTGAGATTCTTAGTCGTTCCTTAATTAAGAAGGCTAAATACTCGAGTGGGTTTGGTGATTGTCTTGTGTTGGAGATCATTTGTAAACGGTTCAAGATGAAGCATCGCGGTTTGTTAACTTTATCCGAAAATGATTTTTTTTTCTTTTGTCTGATTTTGTTGCGTTGCTTTTTTAAAAATCTTTGTTTTTGTTGTTATTGTTATCATTGTTATTATTATTCTTATCATTATTATTGATATTATTGTTATTGTTATCATTATTATTATTATCATCATTATTATTGTTGATATTATTATTGTTATCATTATTTTTATTATTGTTATTATTATTATTATTATTATCAGTATTATTATTATCATTATCATTATTATTATTATTATAGTTCTTGTTATTGTTGTTATTATTGTTATCATAATTATTATTATTACTATCATTATCATTTCTATAATGTCTATTATCATTGTTATTTTCCATCGTATCACCATCATTATTATTGTCGTTGTTCTTGTTGTTTCTGTTGGAGTTATCATTTTCATTACTGTTGGTACTGCTATTTCTATTCTCATTATCAATATTATCATTAGTAGGATTACTATCATTCATGTTATTATTTCTATTATTGCAATTATCATTATTATTGTTGCTGTTATGATGATGAGGATTATTATTATCATTATTATTATTATAATCATTACCATCATTATTATTATAATTTTCTTTATCAATATTACAATCATTTATATGATTACTATGATTACTATTATAATTATTTTTGTTACTGTTATTATCATTTTTATTATTGTCATTATTATCATTATTAGTAGTAGTATCATGATCATTATATTTATTATTATATCATCATTATTATCATCATCATTATTTGCATGATTACTATTATCATCATCACCATCACCATCATTATCTTCCTCTTCTTCTTCTTCTTCTTCTTCTTCTTCTTCTTCTTCCTTCCAGAATCACGTTCCCTCCGCACCCTCCCCCCTCCCCCTCCCCCTCAGACCTTGTCGGTGGACACTCCACACAGACCCCGGAGATCGTTCAAGAATTTCACAATATCCCTTTTTTTCACTCACATACAGACGCGAAAAAAGTTCAAAAAGTCTTCTCTAAGAATAGCGTCACATCACCAAAAAAAGGGGCTGGGGTGTCGAAGGGGGGGAGGGGGAGGGGAGGGGGAGGGAAAGAGAGAGAGAGAGAGAGAAGGAGACGGAGAGAGAGAGAGGAAGAGAGAGAGAGAGAGAGAGAGAGAGACAGTGAGGTGAGAGACAGAGACAGAGAGAGAGAAAGAAAGATGAGAGACAGAAAGAGAGGTGAGAGACAGAGAGAGAGAAAGACAGACAGAGAGGTGAGATACAGAGACAGAGAAAGAAAGAAAGAATTAAAGAGAAAAAAAAAAAAAAAAACGAGAGATAAGAGGATACCTGAAATAAATGTATATATAAAAAAAAAAGGTTTTTGAGTAAAAGAAAGAGAAAAAAAAACTCAATTTCCTTTTCAACAGTTCCATGTAAGAGGTAATTCCGCAGGTTCTCCGGGTTCCGTCTCTTAACTCCTACCACCTCCTTTTTGAGTTTCGTTTTCCCTTTTTCTTTCTCTTTTTGGAATTTCTTCTTTCGTTCTATCTGTCTGTCTGTCTCTTGACTATCTGTCTGTTCTTCTCTCTTATATTTTATCTCTCTCTCTCTATATATATATATATTTTATCATCTATTTCTTTCACTATCTCCCCCTTTTTCTCCCCTTCCCTCCCCTCCCGTCCCCCTTTTTCTCCCCTCCCCTCCTCTCCCGTCCCTCTCTCCCCCCACCCCCCCCCACCCCCCGAAGATAGCCTCGATGCCCCGCCCACCGAGAGAGCGTCAACCATAAACAACCCTGTGATGTTAAGGTCATGGGCGGCCGCCAGGGACCTTATCATTGATGGTGCCTTATTCAGCCGACCTTTTCGTCTCGCTTTACTTTTCTTTTCATCATTACCTTCTCTTTTTTTTTTTCTTTTTTAAGCTGTCTTTTCTTTCTTTTTTCTTTTATTGTATTTCTTTTTTATTATTTTTTTTTCTCCTTTTTCTTTTTTTCTGGTTTATTATTTTTTTCTATTCATTTTTCGTTTGTTCTTTCGTTCTAATTTCGGTTTTCACCTTTTTTTCCCTTATATTTTTTTTCTTAATTTTTATATTATACTTTTATTTAATTCTCATCCCTCTTTTCTTTCTTTTCTCTCTCTTTAAATCGAATTTTCTTCTTCCTCCGCTTCTCATTCTTATTCTTATTCTCTTATTTATTCTCATCCTCCCCCCTTACCCTCTTTATCTAATTCCTTTCCATCGTCACTTTTTATTTTCTGAATTTCCTTCTCATTCGTTTTCTTCCTCTTTTGTATTTTCTTTTTTTTATCTAATTACTCTTTCTTTTTCATTATCATTTGTTCTTCTTGGCATTTTCTTC
>NW_028234440.1:2073726-2076226 GCF_977035675.1 Penaeus japonicus
ATAATAGCATTGATAATGATTATAAAAATAACAATAATAAAGATAATGATAATAATGAGAATAATAATCATTATTATGATAATAATAATGAGGACAATAATAAGGATGATAATGATGATAACGATGGCGATGATGGTGATAATAATAATGGTAATAAGAATGATTATAATGATAATAACAGTAATAATACTAATAACTGTAATAATAATAATGATAATGATACCAATGATAATAATGATAATAATAATGATAATGATAACAATTATATTAATGGTAATGATAGTATTATTAATAATAATGATAGTATTGATAATGATAATGAGAGTATCAATAATGATAATGATTATAGTAATAACAATTGTAATACTGATAATATCTATGGTACAGATGTTAATGATAATGATAATAACAACGATAATAATTATCATAATAAAAAAATAATGACGATGATGAAATAACGATAATAACAGCAATGATAATTAACAATATCATCATTTTTATCAGCGTTATCACATTGTTATAATTTTGTCATTGCCATCAACACTTTTATCATTATCATTATATTCAACCTCATTAACACAATCATTAGCATCAATGAGTATATCACTATCATCACTCTATTTTTGTTATCATTATGATATTCCTCACCATCATTATCATTATCATTAGTGTTATCATCGATATGTTACCAGAAATATCGTTCATAATCATCATAATTATCCTAAATGATAATTACCAAATCACTATCGTTATCATTAGCCATATTCAATATCTCTCTCTATCTATTCGAATGAATAGCATATATACAACATGTATATATTATATATATATATATATATATATATTATATTTATATATATATATATATATATATATTATTATATTAATATATTATCTATATGTATCTATATCTATCTATCTATATATCTACATCTATCTACACATCTATATATCTATTTGATATCTATATCTATCTATATATCTATATCATATCATATCTATATATATCTGTATCTATGTATCTATATCTACATATATTTTGTGTATCTATATATATCTATATATCTATATCTATATGTATATCTATATCTGTATATATATATCTATATCTGTATATATATCTATATATATCTATAAATCTATATCTATCTACATATCTATATCTACCTATATATCTATATCTATCTATATATCTATCCATATCTATATACATTTATTTATATCTAAATATTTATATCTATACCCGTTTATCTATCTATCTATATCTCTCCATATACGTACCTATGTACACATGAACATTCAGATGCCCCCGCACCTCACTGCAAGCAATGCAAGCCCAACCCTGCCAACAAAGTGCGCCATCGCGGTGGCCAGCAAGCAAGCAAGCGAACAAGCAAACAAGCAAGCAAGCAAGCGAGCAAGCAAGCAAGCGAGCAAGCAAGCGAGCAAGCGAGCAAGCAAGCGAGCAAGCGAGCAAGCAAGCAAGCAAGCGAACAAGCAAACAAGCAAGCGAGCAAGCAAACAAGCGAGCAAGCAAGCAAGCAAGCCAGCAAACAAGCAAGCGAACAAGCAAACAAGCAAGCAAGCAAGCCAGCCAGCAAACAAGCGAGCAAGCAAACAAGCAAGCAAACAAGCGAGCAAGCAAACAAACGAGCAAGCAAGCAAGCGAGCAAGCAAACAAGCAAGCAAGCACTCACTCGGGCTTCCGGCGACAGAACCCGGAGATTCGCCCCGGGTGACTGTGCTCGGAATGAAGACGATGGGAATTATCACAAATAATATTTCGACCCGCTCTTTCTCTCTCTCTCTGTCTCTGTCTCTGTTGTATGTCTATTTTTTTTTCTTTTTTCTCTCTCTCTTTCGATCTCTGTTTCTGTTTGGTTGTTTCTCTCTCTCTTTCTCTCGTTGGCTCTTTTGCTTTGCTTCTCTGTCTTTCTCTCTGTTTCTCTCTTCATTAATTTCATGATTTTGTATGTCTTCTCTCTCTCTCTCTGTCTGTCTGTCTCTGTCTCTGTCTCTCTCTCTCTCTCTCTCTCTCTCTCTCTCTCTCTTTCTCTCTAATTCTCAGAATACTGAAGCATGTTAAGACAACGACCAAATTACAACAACAAAATGCACACTTGACAGCACAAGACAGATGATGAAAAAATGAAGACTTTAATAAGAACGAAAATCTAAAATGAAGAGAAAGATAAATAAATAATTGAAGAGATAGATTAATAAAGAAATGGATATGAGATTGTCAAAAGGAAGATGAGTTAAAGAAACAACTATGATGAAAGCGAGATTGCAGAAGAATTCAGAAAAAAAGAGAAAAATTCAAAGTGGAAAATGAGAAAAAAAAATGAAGACGAGATCAGGGTAAACTGATAATAATAAAAAAAAAGTAAGAAAAAAAAAAAGAAAATGATGATAACAAAGAAGTATAACTCAAAATTCTAAAAAAAAAAGAAAAAAAGAAAAAGGAAAACAAGTGTGTTAAAATAACGATTCCACAAAG
>NW_028234440.1:2083726-2086226 GCF_977035675.1 Penaeus japonicus
TTCCTTCCCTTCCTCCTCTTTTCCTCCTCCCCCTTCCCCACCTCCCTCTCAATCTCTCCCCCACCTCTATCTTTCTCCTCTTCCTTTTCCGTCACCGTCTCTCCTCCGTCTTCTTCTCTATCTCCTTCTCCTTTTCCATCACCGTCTCTCCTCTGTCTTCGTCTCTATCTCCTTCTTCTCCGTCTCTCCTTCCCTTCCTCTATTCCTCTTCGTCGGCCAGCCAGCGTGATAAATGGGGTTAGAATCAGCCTTATCAGGGGGTCAAGATTCGTCTGTGCAATGAGAGGTCAGTGGCCTTTCTTCCTCCCCCCTCACCCCCACCCCCGCTTCCATTCCCCTTTCTTCTTTTCTTTCCTCTTCCTTCTTTCTCTGTTTTGCGTTTCTGTTATTTCTCTCTAGTCTTGTTTCTTGCTCTTCTCTCTCTGTGTCGTTTTTTTTTCTCTCTTTTCCCACTCTTTCTCCCTTTTCTTTTCTTTTCGCCCTCCTTCCTTCCCTTCCTTCATTCTTCCCTCTTTCCCTCCTTCCCTCTCTCCCTCCCTCCCTTCCTCCTTCCCTCCCTCTTTCCCTCCCTCCCTTCCTTCCTCCTTCCCTCCCTCCCTCCCCATCCCTCCTTCCCTCCCTCCCTCCCTCCCTCCCTCCCTATCCCTCCCTCTCTTCCTCCTCCCTCCTTCCCTCCCTCTCTCCCTCCCTACTTCCCTTTCCTTCCCTCCCTCCCTCCCTCCCCATCCCTCTCTCCCTCCTTCCCTCCCTCCCTCCCTTCCTTCCTCCCTACCTCCCTCCCCATCCCTCCCTCTCTCCTTCCCTCCCTCTCTTCCTCCTCCTTCCTTCCCTCCTTCTCTCCCTCCCTCCTATCCTATCCTTCTTCAATGATATCACACGACCCGTTCGCCACACGTGACCTGACAAATGACGCCCACTTTTCTGGCTTGTCCACAGGCCATGGGCGTGTGGGCGTCCTGAAGTACTTTTTCTTCTTTGTCTTCTTCTGAAATTTACTGTTTTGCTTCTTTTCGTTATTTGGTTCTTGTTCTTGTTTTTCTTTTCTTTTTCATTCACTTCCTCTTCCTCTCTACCTTTCTTTCTCTCTCTCTCTCTCTTTTTTCTCTCTCTCTTTCTCTGTCTCCTCTCTCTCTCTCCTCTCGCTCTCTCTCTTTCTTTCTCTGTCTTTTTGTCTCTCTATCACTCTCTATTTCTATCTCTCTTCTCTCTATATCCTCTTTTCATCACTCGTGTCCTCTCCCTCTTTTTCTTCCTCCTATTCATTATCCTTTTCTTCTTCTTCTTTTTTTCTTATTATTATCATTATTTGTTTCATCTTCAATTTCTTCTTCTTCTTCATTATCATTTTTTATTTTCTTCATTTACTTCTCCGTTTTGCTGTTATCATTATATTCATCTAGTTTCCTTACTTCTTCCCTTTTACTTATTTTTGAACCCCTTCTTTTACGTTTTTTTCTTTATGTCATATTCATGTTCTTTATTCAGTCTTTCCCCTTCGTCATCCTCATTTATCCCTATTTTTCTCTCTCTCCTTTTCCTTTTTTTCATCGTCTTATTTTTCGTTTTCTTCTTTCGTTATGGCTTATTTTTTTCTCATCTCTCCTCTTTCCCTCACCCGTTATTTCTTCTCTTTTTGTTTTCCTTTCTTTTTTCTCTTATTATTTTTTCTTCTTCAGTTCATCGTCTCCTTTTGTTCTTCCACTGTTCTTCCTCCTCCTCTTTCTCTGTGTCTCTTATTCTTTCCTTCCACCATTCCTTCTTTACCTCCTTCTTCCCTTCATCTTCCTATTCCCCCTTCTCTTCCTTCTCTCCCTTCTCTTCTTCCTATGTCTTCTTCTTTTCTTCTTCCTCCACTCTCCCTCCTGATCCTCTTCCTCTCTCTGCATCTCTCATGTTCCACTCTCATGTTCCATGTTCTTCTTTCAATCTTCCTTCTTTTCCTCCTCCTGCTCCTCCTCTTCCTTTTCCTTCACCCACTTCTCCCCCTTCACTCTCTTCTTCATAAACTCCTCCTCCTTTCCTTCCTCTTCCCCCTTGTTTACCCCTTCAACCTCCTCCTCCTCCTCTTCCCCCCATATCCTTCGCCTTCTCCTCCTTCCCCCCTCCTCCTAACCCTCCTCTTCCTTGCTACCCTACTCCTTCTCCTCTACCCCCTCCATATCCCCCGCCTCCTCCTCCTTATCTTCCTCCCCCCTCCATATCCCCCGCCTCCTTCTCCCTATCTTCCTCCCCCCTCCATATCACCCTCCTCCTCCTCCTCCTCCCCCTCCCCCCTCCATATCCCTCACCTCCATCCCCATTCCTCTCCCCCACCTCCATCTCCTTTCCTCTACACCCTCCATCACCCCTACCCCCTCTCCTTCCCCCTTCCTATACCCCCCTCCCCCCTCTCCTTCACCCTTCCTCTACACCCTCCATCACCCCCACCCCCGCCTCCTTCCCCCTTCCTCTACCCCCAGATCCCCCTCCCCCTACCCCTACATATCCCCCACCTCCATCC
>NW_028234440.1:2093726-2096226 GCF_977035675.1 Penaeus japonicus
AGTTTGAAGTTGAAAAAAAAGAGAAAGAGATTTAGAAAATTCTTTGATATATTCCGTGTGCATATTATCATAAATTATTTCGATATATGTTTTTATTTTTTATTATTTGGTTTATCATCATTATCTCTATCATTATTCTATCAATCATCATTTTCAATTTCTTCTTCATCTTCTTTTAATTCTTCTTCTTTCTCTCCTTATTCTGCTTCTTCTTCTTCTTCTTCTTCATCCTTTTCTTCCACTACTTATTCCTCTTTCTGTTCTTTCTTTTTCTTTTTCTTCTTCTTCTTATTCCTCTTTCTGTTCTTTCTTCTTCTTTTCCTTCTTCTTCTTCGTCCTTATCATCATTCTCTACTTCGTATCTTTCTATATCTTTCTGTATCTTTTTTTTATCAAAAGTGTTTTGTTATTCGTTCTCTTATATACTTATCATCATTATTATCATGATTAAGAAGATCACTGTTACTGATTCATCATTATCATTGCCCTTTTTTTATTGTCCTAATTTTCATTATCATCATTAGCAATATTATTATCATTATTATTATCATCATTAACATTACAACTTTTATTATCATAATCATTATTATACTTATTATCGTCATCATTATTATCAGCATTATTATCATGGTTATCATTACTATTATTGCTATCATTATTATTATTTCCATCATCCTTATCATTATCATATTCATCTATATTATCATCAGTATGATTATCCTCCTCCTGTTAATATAATCATCATAATAAAGATGATGATGATGATGATGATAATGATGATGATAATGATGACAATGATGATGATGATGATAATGATGATGACAATGATGATGATAATAATAATGATGATGATGATGATGATGATGATAATGATGAAAAAGATGATGATAATGATGATGATGATGATAATGATGATAATAATGATAATGATAATGATGATGATGATCATCATCATCATCATCATATTCATCAGAACAATAATAGAGGCAATAATAATAGTATTAGTAGACAGCTCCTCTCGCATGACTCCCTATGGTACCAACCCTCCCCCCTCCCTCCCCTAGGGCTGCCTGCATGACCCAATACCAATAACTCCCCACCTCCTCCCCCCCATACCCCCACCCCGCATGACCCTATGTCTCTCTACCTCCCGCGGGGCTTCCTGGGAGATCATCTGTTACCTGCATGATACCTCCGTCATGCACTGTAGCTGCTGGGGGGAGGAGAGAGAGGGGGGGGGAGGGAGAGAGAGGGGGAGAAGAGAGAGAGGGGGGGAGGGTAGAGGGAGAGAAGGGAGAGGGTAGAGAGAGAGAGGGGGGGAGGGAGAGAGAGAGAGAGAGAGAGAGAGAGAAAGAGGGGGTGAGGGAGGGGGAGGGGGGTCGATTGGGTGCAGAAAGGAGGGACAGGGATTCGGAAAGGGGAGGGAAGGGGGAGAGGAGAAAGTAAGAAAGGAAGGTGGAGGAAGGGAGGGAAAGAGGGAGGAAGAGAGAGAGGGAGGGAGGGACGGAGGGAAGGAAGGAGGGAGAGAGAGAGGGACGGACGGACGGAGGAGGATGGAGGGAAGGAGGGAAGGAGGGAGGGAATGAGGGAGGGAGGGAAGGAGGGAGGGAGGGAAGGAGGGAGGGAGGGAAGGAGGGAGGGGAAGGGAGGGAATGAGGGAGGGAGGGAATGGGCAGGGAAGGAGGGAAGGAGGGAGGGAGGTGAGGGAAGGAGGGAAGGAGGGAAGGGTAGGGAAGGAGGGGAGGAGGGAAGGAGGGAGGATGAGGGAGGGTGGGGAAGGAGGGGAGGAGTGGGAGGAGGGAAGAAGGAGGAGGGAAAATGAGGGAGGGAGGGAATGAGGGAGGGAGGGAGAGAGGGGGGAGTAGGAAGGAGGGAGGGAGGGAAAGGAGGGGGGAGGGAGGAGGGTAAGGGAGGGAGTGAATGAGAGGGGTAGGAGGGAAGGATGGATGGAGGGAAGGAGGGAAAGAGGGAAGGAGGGAAAGAGGGAAGGAGGGAGGGAGGGAAGGAGGATAAGAGGGAAGGAGGGAAGGAGGGAAGGAGGGAAGGAGGGGAGGAGGGAGGGAGGGAAGGAGGGGAGGAGGGGAGGAGGGAAGGAGGGAGGGAGGGAAGGAGGGGAGGAGGGAGGGAGGGAAGGAGGGGAGGAGGGGAGGAGGGAAGGAGGGAGGGAGGGAAGGAGGGAGGGAGGGAAGGAGGGAAGGAGGGAAGGAGGAAAAGAGGGAAGGAGGAAAGGAGGGAAGGAGGGAAGGAGGGAAGGACGGAGGAAGGGAAGAAGGGAGGGGGGAGGGGAAGGGAGGGGGGGCTCAATGGCCACAAGGGAGCCATGATGCCTTCCATTAACATTCTTTTTTTATCCGGAATTCTCTCTCTCCCTTTCTTCTGTCTGTTTTCTTAATGTTTTTTTTTTCTTTTTTTTTTGTTAACAGTACGTCGCTTTCTTCTTTCTTTGTCTGTTTTCCTTGTTTATTTATTCATTCATTCATTTATTTATTTAATTTTATTT
>NW_028234440.1:2101226-2103726 GCF_977035675.1 Penaeus japonicus
TATTCGTTTTTTTGTTTTGATTAGCTATCATTATCATAGTTGTTGTGATTTTTGTTATTCGTTTTAATTACAGTTAGATGATTCACAAGAATACAAAATAAAGGAAGATGTTATTACAATATCCAAAAAACAACAATAAATCGATCAACAATAATATCAACAACACAACAACAACAACAACAATAGCAACAACAACAACAACAACAATCCACCAACGCTATAAATATATAAAACAAATCACTATACAACCATTAGCAACAACAACAACAAAGAAATTCATGAACACTGGAGAACATCATAAATATAATCAAGAAAAAAACATTAGCAAGGTCATCAATCAAACTCAGACATCAATATAACACCAAAAAGCCACGTGGTATTAAACCAACATAAATTGACATATTGCAAATCCTCCTGTCTCATCAACGTGTCAGTGTGTACATTCAGTGAGAAGATTTATGGAATGTACACATACATATACTCTGTGTCTGTCTCTGTCTCTGTATCTGTCTCTGTCTCTGTCTCTTTCTCTGTCTCTGACTCTGTCTCTGTCTCTGTCTCTGTCTCTGTCTCTGTCTCTGGCTCTGGCTCTGTCTCTGGCTCTGGCTCTGGCTCTGTCTCTGTCTCTGTTCTGTCTCTGTCTCTGGCTATGTCTCTGTCTCTGTCTCTGTCTCTGTCTCTGTCTCTGTCTCTGGCTCTGGCTCTGTCTCTGTTCTGGTCTCTGGCTATGTCTCCGTCCTCTGTGTCTGTGCTCTGTCTCTGTGTCTGTCTCTGTCTCTGTCTCTTCCTCTGTCTCTGTCCTGTCTCTGTCTCGTTCTGTCCTCTGTCTCAGTCTATGTCTCTTGTCTCTTCTCTGTCTCTGTCTCTTTCCTGTCTCTTCTCTGTCCCGCTGTCTCTGTCTCTGCTCTGGCTCGCCTCTGGCTCTGTCTCTGTTCGTCGCTGGTCTCTGGCTATTTCTCTGATCTGTCCTCGCTCTGTCTCTGTCTCTTCTCTGCTTCGTCTCTGTTCTGTCTCTGGCTAGGTCTCTGTCTCTGTTCTGTCTCTGCTCTGTGTCTGTCTCTGTCTTTGTCTGTCTCTGTCTCCTTCCCTCTCTCTGTCTCTGTCTCAGTCTCTGTCTCTGTCTGTGTCTCTGTCTCTGCTATGTCCTGTCTCTGTCGCGTCCTGTCTCCGTCTCTGTTCTTCTGTCTCAGGCTCTGTATCTGTCTTGCTAGTCTCTGTCTATGTCTCTGTCCGGGGTATGTCTCTGTCTCTTCTCTTGTTCTGTCCTCTGTCTCTGTCTCTTCTCTGCTGTCTATGTCCTCTGTCTCTGTCCTCTAGGTCCCTCTTGTCTCTGTCTCTGTCTCTTTTCTCTGTCTCTTTTCTCTGTCTCTGTCTCTCTGTCTCATGTCTCTGTCTCTGTCTGCTGTCCCTCTGTCTCTGGCTCTGTCTCTGTCCTCTGTCTCTGTCTCTGTCCTCTGGCTTGATGTCTCTGTCCTCCCTTTTCTCGTCTCTCTCCTCTCCATGTCTCTGTCTCTGTCTCTGTCCGCTTCCTCTGTTCTCTGTCTCTTTTCTCTGTCTCTGTCTCTGTCTCTGTCTCTAGTCTCTGTCTCTGTCTCTGTCTCTGTCTCTGTCTCTGCTATGTCTCTGTCTCTCTGTTCTCTGTTCTCTGTTTCTCTGGTCTCTGTCTCTGTCTCTGTCTCTGTCTCTGCCTCTGTCTCTGTCTCTGCCTCTGTCCCTGGTCCCTGTCTCTGGCCTCTGTCTCTGTCTCTGTCTCTGTCTCTGTCTCTGTCTCCTGTCTCTGTCTCTGTCTCTGCTCTGTCTCTGTCCTCCAGGCTCTGTCTCTGTCTCTCGCTCTGGTTCTCTGTCCTCTGTACTCTCTTTCTGTCTCTGTCTCTGTCTCTGTTCCTCGTGTCTCTGTCTCTGTCTCGTCTCTGTCTCTGTCTCTGTCTCTGTCCCCTCTTCTCTGCCCTCTGTCTCTGTCTCTGTCTCTGTCTCTTTTCTCTGTCTCTTTTCTCTGTCTCTGTCTCTGTCTCTTCTCTGGCTCTGTCTTGGTTCTCTGGCTCTGTCTTGGTTCTCTGCCTCTGTCTTGGTTCTCTGGCTCTGTAATCTGTCTCTTTCTCTGTCTCTGTCTCTGTTCTCTGCTCTGTCTCTGTCTCGTTCTCTGGCTCCTGTCCCTGTCTCTGTCTCTGTCGCTTTCTCTGTCTCTGTCTCTGTCACTGTCTTTGCCTCTTCCTCTGTCTATGTCTCTGTCTCGTCTCTGTATCTGTCTCTTTCTCTCACTCTCTCTCTGTCTCTGTCTCTGTCCTCTGGCCTCTGTCTCTGTCTCTGTCTCTGACCTCTGTCTCTGTTCTGTCTCTGTTCCTGTATCTGTCTCATTCTCTGTCTCTGTCTCTGGTCTCTGTCTTCTGTCTCTGTCTCTATCTCTGTCTCTGTCTCTGTCTCTTTCTCGTTCGCTCTTTCTGTCTCGGTCTCTGTCTCTGTCTCTTTCTCTGGCTGTCCTTCTGTCCTCTGTCCTCTCCTG
>NW_028234440.1:2118726-2126226 GCF_977035675.1 Penaeus japonicus
ATCCGCGGGAGGTTGGTGGCGAAGCAGCGCCCTTCACGGCATCTCACGGCACAATCGCATAGCTCAAGCCGCATGCCGGAGTCGCAAGTGTGTATAACCAGACTCAATTATACGGGAATAGTGTAATGTCCTCGTAAGAAATGTATAATTTGAGGGCACTCGGGCAGCAGCGCGGAATTTGCATGCCGGCCGCGTATATTTCGCCGGTAATTATGGCGGCGACTCGGGAGCGCGACCGCCGGGACTTGTAAAGGTGTGAATTCTTAACCGCACGTGAAAGAAGGTCCTGTTCCCGCTGAATTATGGCTCCCGACCGCCGCTCTCGTTCGCGAATTATGGCTCTTCGCCACGCTAGCTAATTCTGTGATTCGCTTTTTTTCCCCTTTTTTTTCCTTTTTTTTCGTTTTTCTCGGGATGGGGGGGGGGGGGGCAGGAGAGGAGAGGAGAGGGGTTGAGAGTGGGGGTTGGGGGGGTCGCTCTTCATCTCCTTCTCCGCCATCTTTTTTTATTTTATTTTATTATTTTTTTCTCTCTCTCTCTCTCTCTCTTGCACGTCTGTATGCGTGATTAGGAGTAATAAATAAGGAATTAGGAGCGACTTCTGTTGACTGGCTGGATTGGAGGCTCGGAGGTGCTACGCGCTTGGCTCTGGCGAGGAGGCTGTGTGTGCGTGTGCGTGTGTGTGTAAGTGGTTGCGATTGTGTGTGTGTGTGTGTGTGTGCGTGCGTGTGTGTGTGTAAGTGGATGCGTGTGTGTGTGTCTGTGTTTGTGTGTGTGTGTGTGTGTGTTTGTGCTTGTGTCCATGTGTTTGTGTGTGTATATGTGTGAGTTACATCGATATAGTTAGCTTTATAGATAGTTAAAAAAGGAGAGAACTTTATCTTAAACCCGTAGTGAGAGGAAAGCGGACCAAATATTTTCTAAAAAAAACAAAAATAAAAACAAATCTTTTGATAGATATGTATCTAATCATAGATTACAAATACCTCAATGTGGAAAATACCAATATTAATAATGACATTAATCTTATGAATAGCAGTATCAACCAAGGGCCGGCATAAATTAAGAAAAAGGGGGGGGGGGGCAGAAAAACATTGCAACATTGCTTATTGATAATCACTGAAAAGGTTTGAACGGGAGGAAAAAATATATAATTCCCATATAATACGTATATCTCAAAATCTATCAACAAAAGATTATTCTAAAATGAAGGAGTGCAAAGTGCAAATTATCAAATTCCGAAATGATAACTAAAAGTTCATATCATTTTCATGATAACAAATATTGCAATATTATCTTCTTATTGTATAATCATCTATTGTATTATCAAATATCCAAAGTCATCACTTGCTTCTTTGTAATTATCGTTATCATTATAATGAGTATAGTGCAAGAAAGAAAGAAAGAAAAAAACGAAATCGCTATATTTTCTGAAATACTTGACCTTTGTTTTTGTTTTTTGTCGTGATGATTCTTGGGAATAAATCAATCGTCAAATAAACTATATATAATTAAGTATATATATATATATATATATATATATATATATATATATATATACATATACATATATATATATATATATATATATATACATATATATATATACATATATATACATATATATATATATGTATGTATATATTATTTATATATATTAGAGAGAGAGATGAGAGAGAGAGGAGACCGAGAGAAAGTGAAGAAGTGAGTGACGAGGGTGAGAGAGCGAGAGAGAGAAGACGAGAGTGAGAGGAGAGAGAGAGAGAGGAGATAGATGAGAGAGAGAGAGAGAGAGAGAGAGAGAGAGGGGGAGAGAGAGAGAGAGAGAGAGAGAGATGGGGAGAGAGAGAGAGAGAGAGATAGGAGATAGAGATAGAGATAGAGATAGAGATAGATAGATAGAGAGAGAGAGAGAGAGAGAGAGAGAGAGAGAGAGAGAGAGAGAGAGAGAGAGAATCCTCTTATATCATGATAAAAAAGATATAGGAATGTGATTAAATATATTGTATAAATTAGTAAGATTCTATAGGCAAATAAATTGTTAAATAAGCCTATATGTAGATTTGATAGATAAACTGAATAAATGAATAAGTAAAAATAGAATTTGATAATAAATAGATAAATTGATAAAATAAATACTAATAAAAACACTGAACATGAAAATAAAGAATAAATGATAGAACAAGCAGAATAAGTGTATATTTGAATAAAGAGATAAACAAAACAGATAGAATGATAATGATAATAAATTGGATAGATGAATAAATAGATGAATTTGCAGAATAAGTCAAATGAGTGAATAAAACAATATATAAAAATCGATAAATAGATAGATACAAAAATAAGAATAAATTAATGAATGAACAAAACAAACAAACAAACAAAAAAACATATATATCTAAAAGAAACAGATAGACATATCAAATAGATCAAATAATAAGTCTAACAAATGAATGAATAAATCAAAGCAAGAAATAGATAAATTAATTAAAAGAAAAAATATAAAGCAAACAGATAAAATAATTCCACAATATAATAAATATTAAGAAAAAGTTGAATAAATAATTACCTGGTACACCAAACTAAATAGATTAAATATATTTAAATTATAGAAGCATATAAATAAATGGAATAAAACTCATGTACAAATAATTTCACACAAGAAAATATTTTAATAAACGGTAAATTTTGTTCAATAAAAACTATGATGAACATTGAACAAGAATTGTAGATGATAATGAAACTCCTGATAAGAGAATAAAAATATCGATAATTATTGGAATGTTATGATAATGATAACACTGATGATAATAATAATGATAATGGCAGTATATAACTGATAGTAAATAAAGACTATGATAATAATGATGGTGATACAATAACGATAAAGATAACGATAGTGATAATGATGTAATCAAAATAGTGATAAAATTAATGATAATGATATGATGAAAATGATGACAAAAATGTAACAATGATACAATAATGATGAGGTTGTGAAAATTATCATGATGATAATGATAGTGATGATAATAGTTACAATGATAGTATTGATAATATCAATGATAGTAATGATTATGATAATGATCATGATAATGACGATGGTGATAATAGAGATGATAACAATGAAAACAGTAATCCTAATAATAATAACTATAACGATACTAATGATGATGATAATAACGATTATGATTATGGTGATGATAACGATAATCATCACTATGATGATAATGATAATGATAATAATGAAAACCATGATAAAACACTAATAATAATTGCAGTAATAATGATACTAATGATAGCAACAAAATTATTGTGAATGATAATTATAGTGATAGAAATAGAAACAAAATTATTGATAGTACTGATGATATAATGATAATAATAATGAATAAATGATAATGATAATAATGATGATGATTATAGTAATTATAATGATCATAATGATGATAATAATAATGATGATAGTGATTATAACAATAATAATGATGACAATAACAATAGCAATAATAGTAATAATAACGATGATAATGACAATAATTGTATGAGTGTAGAAAACCAGAAAGTGAACTATACTGAAATGTTTCTGATGTGTAACATTATAAATACATCTGTACACAATCACATTTAAGGTTGTGAATATAAATATATATATATATATATATATTATATATATATATATATTATATATATATATATATATATTTATACATATACATAAATATATATATTATATATATATATCTATATATATCTATATATATATATATATATATTTCTATATGTATATATATATATATATTATATATATATTATATATAATATATATATATATATATATATATATATATATATATATATATATATATATATATATACATATATACATATATATACATTTATACATATACGTATGTATGTATATATGTATCTCTACAGGTTTTTCTACAGGCTTAAAAGTTCGGATCACTCTTGGGTTTCCCGGATGTTGAAATGAGTCTTCCCCCTGACCCTTCACCCCCCCCCCTGCTCCCTTCCCCTAATGCCCATACATTGTCCCCGCTGCCTAGTAACTGCCCATCCATTTTTATGGCGGCTGTGTGGGTATCTCAGGATGTCTTCTTTTTAATTTTGGTAACTTTCCTTTGCTCCGCCTGTCTCTTTTTGGTTCTTTCTCTCTTTCTCTCTCCCTCTATCTATCTATTTCTTTCTCTCTCTAACACCTCTTTCTCTCCTCTTTCTCTCTCTCTCTCTATCTATCTCCCACCTCTTTCTCTCTTTTCTCCCTCTCTCCCTTTCTCTCCTCTCTCTCTCTCTCTATCTCTTTCTCTCTCTCTCTCTATCTCTTTCTCTCTCTACCACCTCTTTCTCTCTTTTCTCTCTTACCACCTCTTTCTCTCCTCTCCCTCTCTCTCTCTCTCTCTATCTATCTCTTTCTCTCTATATATATATATCTTTCTCTCTCTACCACCTCTTTCTCTCTTTTCTCTCTCTACTACCTCTACTACCTCTCTTTCTCTCTCTACCATCTCTCTCTCCCACCTCTTTCTCTCTTTTCTCTCTCTCTCTTTCTCTCCCCCTCCCCCACCCCCCTCTCCAAAAACGCCCATTCCTCCTCCTTCAAAACAACACACATCTTGCAAAGCCTGACCTTTAGCAACCATCCAATACAAGACCCAACATAAGACACCAAAGGAAGCCCCTTACCAGAACACGATGAACAAGAACAAGAACAAGAACAAGAACAAAGGCGTTCTCTTGTTCCCACCCCGGCGCCTCCTTCCCGATGGCCGTCGAGACGCATATTTCCTTAATTACGTCATCATTACGATTATTTATATCCGTTTTGCCTTTATTACGAGCATCGCAGCGGGGTGGCTTAGTAAGGTCTCGTGTCAAGGGCGAGTCTTAATCTTTTTTTTTTTTCTTTTTCTTTTTTAATTATGACCGTACTTTATATATTTCTTTTGTGATGAAGTTGTGTTTATTTCCTCAAACATCTATATCATTTAGGAATTTTATCGGCGTGTTTATGATGATTAGTGAGAGATGTTATGTTTGGGATAAGTCTAACATTAAACATGAGGTTGATATCACCATTAACTTTTATATATATATATATATATATATATATATATATATATATATATATATATATATATATATATATATATATATATATATATATAAACAGAAAAACACACACATATATGAGTATCATCATGGAAAGAAAAAGACATTAATACAAATAACAATCATTATAAAACTAGACAATTAAACCCAAATAACTTGTTTATACATCATAACAACAATCAAGTTATATAAAAAAAATATTAAACACTAAATTATTAATAATATTGTTAATTAACAAGAAAGACAATTAACTAGAAAAAAACAAATTAACAAATTAACAAGAAAAAAAATAACAAGAAAAACAAACCATGAAAATTAAGAAAACGAAACCCAAAAGTATTTTTTTCTTCTTCTAATGACCATTAATTAACTTAGAGAGAATCTAATTAAAAACAAGTGTTAAGGGTTATCTTACCTGTCCCTCCTGTAAGTAAGATGACTCTATGTCCTTTTTCATTTTCTGCAACAATGCAGAGGATAAGGAAGCGGCTGATCCGGTTAAGGGATGTTGCGCTAGAGGTGAATATTGCAAGGGATATTATAGGTCAGGGTAATAGCTTATTTCATAATGATGATGATGATGATGACGATGATGATAATGATAATGATGATGATGATGATGGTGATGATATTGATGATAGTGATGATAATGATGATAATGATGATAACAATGATGGTAATGATAGACATGATGAGAAAGATGATGCCGATGATGATGATGATGATTATAATGATTATAATGATAGTTATATCAATGACAACAATAATGATAATATCGATATTGAGGAGGATAATGATAATAGTAATAACATAATAATAATGATAAAAATAATAATAATGATAACAGTAATAGTGGTAATGACCATAATGATAATAATACTAATGATAATGACAATAATGATGATGATAAGAGTGATAATGATGATAATGATCATAACATTAATAGTAAAAGTGATAGTGATATTAAAAATAAAAAGTACGATAATGATAATGATAATAGGATAATAATGATAAAGATTACTATAATGATGATATTATAATGATTACTAGAATGATAATATCAATAATGATATGAATAAGGATGTAGAAAGAATAAGGATATTAATGATAATAGTAATACTAATAATAATAATAATAATAATAATGATAATAATAATAATAATAATAATAATAATAACTAATAATAATAATAATGATAATACCAACAATGAAAATGATAGTAATGATAATGATGATAGTGACAGTAATAATTATATTGATAATAATATCAATAACAATAATGATAATGACAACAGTAATGATAATGATAATAATAATAACTAATATGATGATAATGACGATACAATAATGATATTAATAATGATAGAAAAATATAACAATAATGATGATAACAAAAACGATAATCTATGATATTATTGAAGATGATGGTGATGATATTGATTATGAAAATGATGATAGTGATAATGATAGTGATAATGATAATAATACTAATGATAATTATGATGATGACAACATTAATAATGATAATGATGATATTGACATGAATACTAATATCATTGATAATAATTATAATGATAATAAGTAAAATAATGATGCTAGCAACAACAAGAATAATAACACTAATTATAACAATGATGATAATGATAATGATAATAATGATAGTAGTAATATCGAAAATAGTGATAATGATAACAATAAATACTTTGAAATTGATATCAACAATGATGATAATTTAAATGATAAAGATAATAATTGTAGTAATGATTATAATAGTGATAATGATAATAATTGTAATGATAATAACAATAATTTGGATAATAATAAAAATAATAATAACAATAGTACTACTACTAATGATGATAATAATGATAGTAATAGAAGTAATTATACTACTGATGATTGTAATGATAACGATAATGATAATAATATTAATAATGACAATGATAATACTGATAATGATAAGGATGATAATAATTATAATGATGATGATAATAATAACAATGATGATAAACATAATGATAATGATAATAATAATAATGATAATAATCATAATGATGATGATAATGATATTGATGATAATGCTAATGATAATAATGATGATGATAATGATGATGATGGAAATGATTATGGTAATAATGATAATGATAATGATAATGATAATATTAATAATAGTAACAATAATGATAATAACAATAATAATGACAATGGTAATAATAATGATTAGATATGATTAATGATAATGCTGTTGTTGATGATAATAATGAAAAAAAAATAATAACGATAGTAATAAAAAAATAATCACAAAAATATAAGCACACTGGCATCAGTAGCAGATACACCAGTAATGATAATAACAATTAAGCTATC
>NW_028234440.1:2143726-2147905 GCF_977035675.1 Penaeus japonicus
TTTTGGTATTCTTCGTCTTTGTTTTTTTTTCTCTCTCTTATTTTCGGGTTTTATCCTTGTGTTTGCTATATTTTTCTTTTTGTTCTTTCTGTCTGGTTAATAATAATAATGATGATATTAATGATAATGATGATAGTGATGATCTTAGATATAATAATAACGACAACAACACTGATAATGATAACAATAATTATGATAATGATCATAATATCAGTATTGATAATAATGATAATAATTATGATAATGATAACACCAACAATGACAATAATGATAATAACGATGGTAATAATGTTAAAAAGAATAACAATGGTAATGATAGTGATTATGACAATGACAATAAGAACAATAAGAATAAAAATGATAATGATAACAAAACAATAATGATAATAAAAACGATATTAATTGATAAAAAAATGATGATAATGATAATAATGATGACAGTGCTAATAACAATAATGATAATGATTATATTAAAGATGACTATGATAATAATAATGACAAAAACAACAATAATAACAATAATTATAGTGTTGAAGAGGAAGAGAGGGAGGACGGAGGAAGGAGACGGAGGAAGTGGAGGAAAAGGAGGTGGAAGGTGAGGTGGAGGTGGAGGTGGAAGAGGAGGAGGTGGTGGAGGAGGGGATGGAAAAGGAGATGATGGAGGTGGAGGAGGAGGTGAAACAAGAGGAAGTGGAGGAGAAAGGAAGGAATAGGTGGAGAAAAAGGTGGGGTAGGAAGAAGAGGAGGAGGAAGATAAGGAATGGGAGGTGGATGGATAGAGAAATTGAGGAGGAGGTGGAAAAAGGAAAGAAGGAAGAGGTGGAGGAGGATATAGAAGAAGGATAAATGGACAGAGGAAAAAAAAAAAGAAAAAACAAAAAGAGAAAAGGAAAAAAAAAAAAGTAATCATAAAAAAAAACAACGTAGGAAAAAAACAAGTGAACATCAGCAAGCGAATAAAAGTCAGAGGGAAAAGAAAAGCCGAGATCCATAAGCACTTCTTTCTCTCGATCTAATATGTCAGTTTCGACCTTAATGACATTGGCCGGGGCGGGGAGGCTGCCGAGGAATAGGAGGGGGGAAGTGGGAGGGGGGGAGGTAGATGGGAGGGGTAAGGGGGTAACAAGGGGAGGAGGGGGGAGGAGGAGGGTACCATAGGGGGAGGTTGGAGGGGGGAGGGGGGTAAAATTTGGGGAGGTTAGAGGGGGGGGGGAGAGGAGTGGTAGCAAGATGGGAAGGAGATAAAAGGAGGGTACCATAGGGGGAGGTTGGAGGGGGGAGGGGTAGGAGAAGGGAAAACAAGAAGGGAAGGAGGGAAAAGGAGAGTAAAATTTGGGGTTAGAGGGAGGGGAGGGGGGTAGCGAGAAGAGAAGGAGGGAAAAGGAGGTGGTTGGAGGAGGGAGGGGGGTAGGAGGGGTAGAAAGAAGAAAAGGGAAAGGCAGAGTAGCATTTGGGGAAGTTGGAGTTCGAGGGAGGGAGAGGAGAGGTAGGAAGAAGGGAGGGAGGGAAAAGGGGAGTAAAATTTGGGGAGTTTAGAGAGAGAGGGTAGGAGGGATAGGAAAAAGAGGAGGGAAAGGCAGAGGCAGTTAGAGAGAGGGAGAGGAGAGGTAGGAAGGAGGGAAGGAGGGAAAAGGAGGGTAGCATTGTATTGAAGGAGGTGGGAGGATGGGAGGGGAGGAGGGTAGCGAGAAGGGAAGGATGATGGGGAAGGTGCGATTGAGGGGGGGAGGGGGTTAGGAAGTGTACAGGAGGGTACTTAAAAAGGGAGGAGGGAAAGGGAAGGGAAGGGGCTAAGAGAGGAAGGGAAGAAGGGCGCCTGAGAGGGAGGAAATAAAGGGAAGAGTACCAATGGAGTGAGGGAGGGAGGGAAAGGGGAGGGGAGGTTACCCAGAAAGGAGGGAAGAGAAGAGTAAATGAAATCTTTAAATAATAATTCTGCTTTAACTAAATCTTCTCCAGTTATCAATTATCTTACTTGTCATCCTTTCTCCTTCTGTCTCTCTTCCGTTTTTGTTCTTCCTCTTCTCTCTGATATTCAAAAATCAAATTCACAACCTTCCCCCCCTCTCCCTCCTGCTTCCCCTCCCCCTCCCACCTCCTCCTCCTGTATACCCCCCCCCTCCACACACACACACTCAATTCCCTTTTCTTTCCTCTCGTATACCACTCTTCCTCCTGCTCCTTATTTCACCCCCTACCCCCTACCCCCTTCCTCCTTCATCCTCCATCTTCCTCCCACCTCCCCATCCCTCCCCACCCACCTCCCCCTTCCTCCCCACCCCCCTCCCACCTCCTCCCACCTCCCCCACCCACCTCCTTCCACCTCCCCTACCCCCCACCTCCCCCTCCCACCTCCCCACCCACCCACCTCCCACCTCCCCACCCCCCTCCCACATCCCCCTCCCTCCCTCCCCACCCACCCACCCACCCACCCGCACCGTGCGCCTCTTACCTTCAACCAGGAAATTACGTTGTCTATAATGCACATGTCAGCGCTGGACGATACACATTAGGGTCGCGATGAATGCATGGAGGGGGAGGAGGAGGAGGAGGAAGAGGCAGAGGAGGAGGAGGAGGAGGAGGAGGAGGAGGAGGAGGAGGAGGAGGAGGAGGAGGAGGAGGAGGAGGAGGAAAAGGAGGAGGAGGGGGAGGAGGAGGAGGAGGAAAAAGAGGAGGAGGTGGAGGGGGAGGAGGAGGATGAGGAGGGGGAGGGGGAGGAGGAGGGGGAGGAGGAGGAGGAAGAAGAGGGAAAGAGGTGGAGGAGGAGGAGGTGGTAGAGGAGGAGGTGGTAGAGGAGGAGGGGGTGGTGGTGGTGGAGGAGGAGGAGGTGGAGGTGGTGAAGGAGGAGGAGGAGGTGGTGGAGGAGGGGAAAGATGAGGAGGAGGCGAAGTAGGAGGACGGGGAGGAGGAAGAGGAGGAGGAGGCGCAGGGGAAAGATGAGGAGGAGGCGAAGTAGGAGGAGGGGGAATAGGAAGAGGAGGAGGAAGAGGAAGAGGAGGAGGAGGAAGAGGAAGAGGAGGAGGAGGTAGATACGAGGCGGGTGTGAGGAACAGCTTGAGGACAAAGAGAAGGAGGAAGTAGAAGAGTAAGAAGAAGTGAGGGAAAAGTAAGACATGAAAGAAGAGGAAAGAAGATGAAAGTGAAAAACAGAAGACGAAAAAGAAGAAAAATAAGGACCAAAAAGCGAAAAACAAAACAAACACCTACAAAAAAGTAAAAAAAAAAGAAAAAAAAAGAAAGAAAGAAAAAAAAAAATCGATAAAAACGAAGACGAAGGAAAAGCTTGATGATGCAACACATCCGATGACGTTGATTCGGAGTCACCCTCATGCATTTATGAGGATGTTGCAGATGGGACACTTCACGGGGGTCACTGTGCATGGCAATTGAAGGAGGAAGAAAGGAGGGACGGAGGAAGGAGGAAGAGGGAGGGAGGGAGAGGAGGAGGAAGAGAGGAGAAGGTGAAATGTAGAGGGTGGGAAGGAGGGAGGGAAGGAGGGAAGGTGGGATGGATGGAGGGAAGGAGGGAGGGTGGGAGGGAGGGATGGAGGGAGGGAAGGAGGGAGGGAGGGAAGGAGGGAGGGAGGGAAGGAGGGAGGGAAGGATGGATGGAAGGAGGGAGGGAGGGAAGGAGGGAGGGAGGGAAGTAGGGAGGGAGGGAGGGAGGGAGACAGGGAAAGAAGGAGAGAAGAAGGGAAGGAGGGAAGGAGGGAAGGAGGGAGGGAGGAAAGGAGGGAAGGAAGGAAGAAAGGAGGTAAAGAAGGAAGGAGGGAAGAAATGAAGGAGGAAAGGAAGAAAGGAGGGAAGGAAGGAAGGAGGGAACGAGGAAGAGAGATGAATAACATAAACACCGTAATTAAGCGATATAAAGATAAACAGAAGATAAATCAAGCGAAAGAGAAACAGACTTGGACTAAATTGGATAAATAAATGAATAATGAAACATGTGCAAATGGGATGGCATGAATAAATGAATAAGGTCTGAAATATTTGAATTAAAGAATGAAAAAAATTCCCGGAGAGCATGGATGGAAAAATGAAGTACAATAACCTAATTAATGCACATACAAACTCACACACACAAGACATGCACGCACAACACACACACAACACACACACGCCCGCACGCAGGAACACAAATGCGTGTACAAATATAAGTAAAAATATATATAGTTGTTT
>NW_028234440.1:2148005-2150505 GCF_977035675.1 Penaeus japonicus
GTTTTGTTCAGTTTTGCTCTTCTCGTTCTCTTTTGTTCTCTTTTTTTCTTATTATTGGTCTCTCTTTTTTATTGTTCTGTTTTGTTCTCTTTTGTTCATCTTGTCGGTCTCTTTTGTTCTTCTTATTGTTCTGTTTTGTTCAGTTTTGTTTTCCTTATTGTTCTCTTTTGTTATTTTTGGTATTATTCTTGTGGTTCGTCTTGTTCTTGTTCTAGTTATTTTTTGTGTTAGTCTTGTTGTTCTTCGTGTTTTTTTTGGTTCTCTTGTTATTTTTTGTTCTCTTTTTTGTTATTCCTGTTGTTCTTCTTGTTCTTGTTCCTTTTTTGTGTTATTCTTGTTCTCGTTGTTCTTCTTGTTCTTATTTTTTTGTTTTATTTTTGTTCTTGTTGTTATTCTTGTCCTTCTTGGTTCTCTTGTTCTTTTTGTTTTTTCTAGTTTTCTTGTCCTTGTTCTTCTTGGTCGTCTTGTTCTAGAAAAAGAATAAGAAGAAGAGAAGAAAAAGAAGTAGGACTAAAAGAACAAGAGAGAAAAGAAAAAAGAAAGAAAGAAGAAAAAGAAGAGGAAGAAGAAGAAGGAAAAAAAAAAAAAAAAAGAAATGGGAAAAAGACCAAGAAAAAGAAACTAGGACGATAGAAAGGAAATAGAAGAATAAAAACCAGATCAAAGGATAATTGAGATAAAGAAGAATAAGAGAAGAAATAAAAGAGAGATACACAAGTAGGGTAATTTGCTACAAGTCATGGAACGCTTTCATTCGAATTGAAAATTTCACGCTAATTAGGGAATGGACTGGTAATTAACACCAGTGATTAGGCCAGATATGCCCTCGCTCTCTCTCTCTCTCTGTATTTCTTTCTTTCTTTTTTTCTTTCTCTCTCTCTGTCTGTCTATATTTCTCTCTCTTTCTTTCTCTCTCTCTCTCTCTGTCTCTCCATTTTTTTTATCTTTGTTTCTTTCTTTCTTTCTCTCTCTCTCTCTCTCTCCCCCCCCCTCTCTCTTTCTCTCTCTCTCTATTTTTCTCTCTTTCTGTAACCATGAAATTACCATTTGCATTTATATATTATGTCTGCTGCAATTGTTATTAAGTCTATCGAATTTTATGCTTTTGCTATTGCATTCTATGTAATGTATCGTTCATGTCATTCTAGCTGTTACATAAATATCTTACCACATACACATATATACATAGATATACATGCGCTCGTTGCTTCACCTATCTGTCTACCTATCTCTCGTATTGTCACGCCAGACAAACCAGTGTTGTTTTGTCTTTCCCTTTGCAAGACCTATGTATTGATGCAACACTTCCTGTCACCTTCGTGTGGATGATTTCCAAATGTCACATGTCCAAGAAAACACGTTTTCACATATATTCTCAGACAAAGCTTACATTGTGGTAGAGAGTCTACTACTTCTCGGGAGCAAGGAAGCAACACTTCGCTTCGTTCCTTTCCTCAGGAGCAACACCTTCGCTCTTCCTCCGGAGAGCAACACTTCGCTCTTCCTCAGAGCAACACTATCGCTCTTCCTCCGGAGAGCAACACTTCGCTCACCTCGGAGAGCAACACTTCGCTCTACTCGGAGAGCAACATCTTACCACTTCGCTCTTCCTCGGAGGAGCAACACTTCAGTCCAACTTACTACTGGTTAAGTAAGTAGTTTAAGTAATAAACTGAGAAAGCTGTTTTGGCCGTGTTCTTCACACCCTAAGCCATGCTACCAATATTCATGTAGAGGTTCAAATAAGATTTTATTACATGTTCTCTCTCTCTCTTTCTCTCTCTTTTTCTCTTTTTCTTTTTTTCTTTCAATCTCTCTCTCTCTCCCCCCCCTCCTCTCTCTCTCTCCTCCTTCTCTCTCACCCCCCCTCTCCTCTCTCTCTCCATCTCTCTTTCTTTCGTTTTTAATTTCTCGCTTATTATTAAAATTATACATAAAGAATTACATACACGCCATTATTCATTAACTGCTTAATATCCAAGACAAGATTCTGTTCAGGTCATTATCATTATTATTCAACTTTTTGATAATTTGTATTTTGCGGGAAGTGTGAAGAGGAGGAGGGAGGGAGTAGAGGAGGAGGGAGAGAGGAGGAGGGGGAGAGGGAGGAGGGAGAGAGGAGGGGGAGAGGGAGGAAGGAGAGAGGGGGAGGGGGAGGAAGGATAGAGGGGGAGGGGGAGGAAGGAGAGAGGGGGAGGGGGAGGAAGGGGAGGAGGAGGGGAGAATAGAAGGGGAGGGGGAAGAAGGAGAGAGGAGGGGGAAGGGGAGGGAGAAGAGTGGGGAAGGGAGGGAAGGGGAGAGATGAGGATAAGGATGAGGATAAGGGGAGAGAGAGAGAGAGAGAGAGAGAGAGAGAAAGAGAGAGAGAGAGAGAGAGAGAGAGAGCAAAGGATAGTGAGGGTACTTATATTTTTCACATAAATTTCTTTTTTTCCAGTCAAAATAAAATTGCTATTCCATTAAATAGTATCCCATAATAGCCTTGCTCTATCAATACCTT
>NW_028234440.1:2154241-2156741 GCF_977035675.1 Penaeus japonicus
CCCTAGCACCCTTCCCCCCCCTCCCTAGCACCCTTCTCCCCCCCTCCCTAGTACCCTTCTCCCCCCCCTCCCTGGTATCCATCTCCCCCCCCTCCCTAGTACCCTTCTCCCCTCTCTCTAGTACCCTTCTCCTCCCTCCCTAGTACCCTTCTACCCCCTCCCTAGCACCCTTCTCCCCCCCCCTCCCTAGCACCCTTCTCCCCCCCCCTCTCTAGTACCCTTCTCCCCCCTCCCTGGCACCCTTCTCCCTCTCCCTTTGATTCCATCTCTCCCTTATCTATATCCTCCCTTCCTTGGACTTATCATCTCTTCCTTATCTTTATCCTCCCTTCATTATCTTTATCCTCCCTTCCTTAAATAAATCCTGCCTTTCTTTTAATTTATCCTCACTTCCTTAGATTTATCCTCTCTTCCTTAGATTTATCCTCCCTTCCTTAGTTTTATCCTCTCTTCCGTAAATGTATTTGTCCGTTCTTTAATTTTTTCCCCCTTCCTTAAATGTATCCTTCCTTCCTTAAATTTATCCTCCCTCCTTTAAATTGACTTCCCTCCTTTAACCTATTCCTCCCTCCTTTAAATTTATCCTCCCTCCTTTGAATTGACTTCCCTCCTTTAACCTATTCCTCCTTCCCTTCCTCCCTTAACATCATTCCTTCATCTCCTTCCCTCCCTCCCTCCCACTCCCTCTCTCTCTTCCCCTCCTTCCCTCCCTCCCTCCCTCCCTCCCTCCCTTCAACTCTATTCTCCCTTATGGTGGTAACAACAATAATAATGATAATAACGATGACAATAATGATAATAATGATAGAAATAGTGATAATGCTGCTAATAATAATGATGGTGATGGAAATGATGATGTTGATAATGAGAATAATGATAATGATAATGATAATGATAATGATAATAACGATAATGATAATGATAATTATATTAGCAATACTAAAGAAGATAATTAAGATGATGATAATAATGATATTGATAATGATAATGATAATGATAATCATAATGATAATGATGATGGTAATGCTAATGCTAATGATAATGATGATCATAATGATATAAACAATAATAGTTTTGATAGTTTTTAGCATTATCATTATCATAATCATTAACGATATATTAACATAATTATCATCATTATTGTTATTCTTCTGTCATAATTATGATTATTGTTGTTATCACTATCAACATTTTCATAATCTGACTTTTATCACCTTTATCATCATTAATCTTATTATTGTTACCTATGCAATAACAAAGGTTCCAAAAATGATATTAATAATGATTACAATAATACCAATGGTAATGATAATAACCCTAATAACCATTATTACTGTTATCATAACTATACTAATTATCATTATTACTATTATCATCATAATTGTTATTTTAAGTTTTTATTATCATCATTATCATTATCATTATCATCATCATAATCATCATTATCACTGGTATCACTATTATTATTTTTGTTATTTTTGTTGATACTAGCATTATCATTACCATTATTATCATTATTAACATTATCATTACTACTATTATTATCATATCATTATTATTATCAGTGTAGTTATGATTATGATTATTATTATAATTATAATTATTATTATCATTATCATTATTATTATCATTATTACTATCATAACTATTATCATCATTATTATCATAATTATAATCATCACCATCACTGTTATTGATATTGTCATCATCATCATTATCATAATTATCGTCACCATCATCACCATCATTTTCATTGATATTTTCATCATCATCATCATCACCACCACCATCACGATCATCACCATCATCACCATAGTCACCATTTAGATCACAATCACGATAAGATCATTATGATGATGCTAATCACAATATTCCATTGTACTCATCACCATCACCATCAAAAGCATCACCATCATTACTTGTCTCCCAAAGTAATTGAATCTCTATGATTAGTATTACTGTTGCACCGTGTAGCAATATTGTTACAAGTAAGGTCATTCATTATCAGTCTGGGAAAAAAGGTCATTAATGTCATCGCTATTAAATGATAACTAATTATGTTTGTGATCGTGATTAAATATCTTAGGTTTGATATCAGATGCCAGTTAAGTTACAGTTATTATATAGAAAAGTTACTCCTCTTTCTTTCTCTTTCTCTCTTTCTATCTCTCTTTTTTTCTATCTCTTTCTCTCTCTCTCTCTCTATCTTTCTCTATCTCTCTCACTCTCTCTCTCTCTCTTTTATATATTTTTACTTTTTTATGTTTATTAACATTATTATATTTATGTATAATGTATAATGATAATGATGATGGTGATAATTATCTTTAATTTGATCTATCGTACTTTTGGCTGTCTTTGTTTTTTGTTTCACTTTTCTTTTCTTTTTCTTAGATTTATCTGTCTGTCTCTCTCCTATTTTCTCCTCCTCTCTCTCTCTCTTTCTCTATTTCTCTCTCTCTCTCTCTCTCTCTCTCTCTCTCTCTCTCATCTCCTTTCC
>NW_028234440.1:2161741-2163156 GCF_977035675.1 Penaeus japonicus
GGGGATAAGGGGGTAAAGAGGTCCGAGATAAGGTTGGGGGAGGGGAAGGGGAAGGGAAAGGAGGGAGAAAGGGAAAAGAGGGAGAAAGGGAGAGGAAGAGGATAAGAAAAATTGAGGGGGAGGAGAGAGAGGAGGAAGGACAATGGAGAGGATAGGGGGGGGGGGAGAATGAACTGATTGTGGAGGAAGTAAAGGGAAAGATTAAGATTAAGGGAAAGGGTTGGGAAGAAAGTGAAGGGGAGAGAGGGTATGTATAGCTGAGACCTCTACCAAGAAAAAAAAAATCCATTACAAATTTTAGATAAATAACAAATATCCAAATAACAGCTTCTCTCAATTTAAAAAAAATCTTAACAATCATCTAACATATCCCAAATCCAATCGTCTTAATGATAAAAAAAAAAAAAAAATCACCTCAATCACGTCATTTCACAATTCATTTCATCATCATGTTTTTTATCTGATTTCATCGTGTTTGCCATTTTTCCTACTTTCTTTATGTAATTTTTTCTTTAACAAATACATCGCCAAAATAACCCTAAGACATGATTAACTGACCTTAATTATATCTTCAAAGCACTGGGTGATCTCTTTGCTAATCTGAACCTTGTATTAAATTTTTTGTAATACTGATTATTATTATAATTTCCATTGGTATTGTTATGATTATTGTTAGTCTTAGTGTTATTGTTATCATTATTGTTGTTGTTGTTCATGTTGTTATCATCATCTTTATCCACAGCGTCATTAATATTGTCATTACTGTTATTGTTATTATCATTATTATCATTATTATCATTATCATTATAAATATCATTATTATTATCATTATCATTATAAATATCATCATTATTATCATCACTATCATAATCTTTATCATCATTATTGGCATCGCTACTATCATTTTTACCATATAAAAATTAATACTACCCTTACTCTTAGGGAGGATAGGAAAGGGAGGGAAAAAAGGGAGGGAGGGAAAGAGAGGGAGGGAAGGGAGGGAGGGAAGGAATGGGAAGGAAGGAAGGGAAAGGGAAGGAAGGGAGGGAGGGGAGGGAGGGAGGGAGGGAGGGAGGGAGGGAGGGAGGGAAGGAAAGGAAGGGAGAGAGGGAAAGGAGGGAAGGAAAGGAGGAAGGGAGGGAAGGGAGGGAAGAAAAACAAAACAAACACATACTAATAAAAAACAAAAACAATAACAAAAAGAAAACTAAAGCAAAAACAATAGTAGATAGAAAAAAAGCTGAATCCATCACCATTTAAATCAATCCAAAAACAAAAACAATAAACAAAAGCAAAAACAATAGATTAAAAAAATAGAATCCCTGTATCCAACACCATTCAAATCAACCCCAAAACAAACACACACACCAACAAAAACAAAAACGTAAAACAAAAGCAAAAACAAAATAGAAACA
>NW_028234440.1:2163256-2165756 GCF_977035675.1 Penaeus japonicus
TAGTGATTGGAATAATGATGATTACAACGATAATAATAAGGCTAGTAACAACAGAAATAAGTGATAATAATAGTGATACCAGTGATAATGATGATTATGATGATAATAATAATGATAATGAATGATAATGATGATAATAAAAACTTAAAATAACAATTATGATGATGTTCATGATGATAATAGTAATAATGATCATAATTATAGCAATGATAACAATAATAATGGTTATTAGGGTTATCATCATTACCATTGGTATTATTGTAATCATTATCAATATCATTGTTGGAACCTTTGTTATTGCATAAGTAACAATAATAAGATTAATGATGATAATGATGATAAAAGTCAGATTATGAAAATGTTGATAGTGATAACAACAATAATCATAATTATGATAAAAGGATGACAGTAATGATGATAATTATGTTAATATATCGTTAGTGATTATGATAATGATAATGCTAAAAACTATCATTCTTTATATCATTATGATCATCATTATCATCATCATTATCATTGTTGTCATCATTATTATATTTTTATATGATACTATTTTTTCGTATTGCTAATATGATTATTATCATTATTATTTCTGCTACTGCAATTATCATTATCATTATTATCACTATCATTTTCATTATCAACATCATCATTACCATCACCATCATTATCATTATCAGCATTATCACTATTACTATCATTATTTTCATTATTGTCATCCTTATTATCAATGATTATTATCATTATATTGTTGTTACCATCATAAGGGAGAATAGAGTTGAAGGGAGGGAGGGAGGGAGAGAGGGAGGGAGGGAGGGAGTGGGAGGGAGGGAGAGAAGGATTAGGAGGGAGGGAGAGAGGGAGGGAGGGAGGGAAGGAGATGAAGGAATGATATTAAGGAAGGATGGGAGGGAGGGAAGTAAATTTAAAGGAGGGAGGATAAATGCAAAGGAAGTAGGTTGAATTTAAAGGAGGGAGGGAAGTAAATTTAAAGGAGGGAGGAAAAATATACAGGAGGGAGGATAAATTTAAAAGAGGGTGGATAAATCTAAAGGAAGGAGGATAGATTTAAAGGAGGGAGGATAAATTTAAAGGAGGGAGGATAAATTTAAAGGAGGGAGGATAAATTTAAAGGAGGGAAGATAAATCTAAAGGAGGGAGGATAAATTTAAAGGAGGGGATCATAGATTTAAGGGAGGGAGGATAGAGTTAAGGGGAAGGGGATTAATTTAAGGGAGATTCAAGGGAGGGAGGGTAAATTTAAGGGATATAGAATATATTTAAGGAAGGGAAGAATAAAATAAAGGATTTACAATACATTTAAGGAAGAGAGGATAAATCTAAGGAAGAGAAGATAAATCTAAGGAAGGGAGGATAAATTAAAAGAAAGGCAGGATTTATTTAAGGAAGGGAGGATAAAGATAATGAAGGGAGGATAAAGATAAGGAAGAGATGATAAATCCAAGAAAGGGAGGATATAGATAAGGGAGAGATGGAATCAAAGGGAGAGGGAGAAGGGTGCTAGGGAGGGGGGAGAAGGGTGCTAGGGAGGGGGGGGAGAAGGGTACTAGGGAGGGGGGGGAGAAGGGTGCTAGGGGAGGGGGTTCAGAAGGGTACTAGGGAGGGAGGAGAAGGGTGCTAGGGAGGGGGGAGAAGGGTACTAGGGAGGGGGGGGAGATGGATACCAGGGAGGGGGGGGAGAAGGGTACTAGGGAGGGGGGGAGAAGGGTGCTAGGGAGGGGGGAGAAGGGTGCTAGGGAAGGAGGGGGGGGGGTAAGTCTGATACCGTGAGCCTGTTTTATTGCCAGATAAAGTCACTTGTATCTCTGTAATCGATAGAGTGATTACTGAGTGAGGAGGTGTTCTTTGGCCTTGGCAACACTTAAAGAGGGGAGGGGGAGGGGGGGGGGAAGAGGGAGGGAGAGATTTATGTGGAGGTGTTGCTGTTTTGTTGTTGTTGGTCTTTCTTGTTTTTTGTTTGTTTGTTTTTTGTTTTGTTTGTATGTTGTTTTTAGAGTCTTTTTATTTCTGTCTCTCTGTGTCTCTTTGTCATTATCTCTCTCTCTGTCTCTTTGTCATTCTCTCTCTCTCTCTCTCTCTCTCTCTCTCTCTCTCTCTCTCTCTCTCTCTCTCTCTCTCTCTCTCTCTCTCTCTCTCTCTCTCTCTCTCTCTCTCTCTCTCTCTCTCTCTCTCTCTCTCTCTCTCTCTCTCTCTCTCTCTCTCTCTCTCTCTCTCTCTCTCTCTCACTCACTCTTGTTCTCTCTCTCTCTCTCGCTCTTGTTCTCTCTTTCTCGCTCTCTCTCTCTTATTTACTATTAACTGTTTATTTCATATGCATTTTTATTTTTAGAATCCTATGTTTTAATGTCATAGATAGTGTATAATTTGTTAGCTTTTTAAGGCGCAACGCGTCACCAAAAAAGCTTGGTCAGAACTAAAACAATGTGTAGGACTGTATCCGAATACTTTTTGACCAAATAAACTATTTCAATTTCAATTT
>NW_028234440.1:2168256-2170756 GCF_977035675.1 Penaeus japonicus
GAGAGAGGGAGGGGGGTGAGAGGTGTGGGAGATGAGAGAGGTGAGAGGAGGAGATGATGAGAGAGAGGAGAAGAGGAATGAGAAAGAAAGAGTGAGAAGGAGACATAAAAAAAGTAATAATAAAAAATAATAATAAAAAAGATTTCAAAAAGTGAAAATTAAAATGCACGACTCCCATTGGCTGGCGAGAGCACGGAGCTGGAGTCGTCGGGGAAGTCGCGGGATTGGCCGAGACGCCTTCGCAACGGTGCAATTACCCGTCCATTGCTCTTGCCCGGTGAACTATGCCTCCGCTATTGGTCCGGACCTCGTCAACAATTACTGTGATCAGCCGCTTGTGTGGGTCATCAATCATTGCAAGCTTCCCGTGGACCCGCCCAAGAGAGGGAGGCAGGGAGGTGTGTTTGGGAGACAGCTAAGGGGAGGGATGTGGGAGGTGAAAGGATGGATGGGGGATGGATGAGGGGGGGGATGGAAGGGGTGGGGAGGGGATGGGTGGGAGGGTGTGGAGGGGGAGGGTGGGTAGGATGAGTGGGGGTGGGTGTGGAGGGAATGGGTGGGTGTGAAAGTGGGAGGGAGAGTGCATATGGGTGGGGTTTTAATTTTAGTTAGGGAATGGACCAGTGTTGATTTGGTTGGTGGATGGGGGGGATTTATGGAGGGAGAGGGTTGGTGGATGGGTGGGTGTGGTATTTATGGGATAGGAAGGCGTCCCTTTTTGATTCATTTGTTGTTTTTTTGATTATTTTATTATATGAAAGGTATTTCTTTATGTTAGGGGAGGTATGGGTGGGCGGGAGGGAGGAAGGGTTGGAGTGAAATAATTTGAGTTAGTGAACCTAATGTCTTTATTAATTTATTACGTTAGTAAGGAGGTTTGAGGATTGAGTGTATGAAGGTGAGGGATGTGGATGAGGGAGAATCAGAAAAATACTGAGATGGTGGGATGGGCGTGTGCGGTAGTGAAGGGATTAGGGCTTGTGGAATTGAAGGGTTTCGGTAGGGCGTACTGAAGTGCTGTCGGTATAAGTATGTTGGGGGTCGTGGTAAGTTGAGGTGGTTGGTCTTAATAGTATGTATTTGGGAAAGGTAATGTTGAAGAGGGTTAAATAGGTAGTGTTTTTAAATATAAGGGTGGAAACCCGTGGTGAATGGGTATGGGTGACTTGATAGGGACGTGGGGAGGTAGGGAAGGGGTGGAGAAGAGGGTATGGGTGGTTTTTTAGGGAGGAGAGGGTGTTGTGTGATAAGAGGGGTTTTAAGGGGGAATGTGTTTGAATAGGTAGGTGCTTGAACGTAGTGAGGGGATGATTTTGATTGATTGGAGTGGACAAGTGAGATTTGGAGGCGTGCCGGGATGAGGAAAAGAAAAAGAATTGGGGGGTGGAGGAATAGGGAGATGGGGGAAGGAAGGGGGAAGCAGGAGGATGGGGGAAGAAGTAGGGAGAAGTAGGGAAGGTAGGGAAGAGATGGGGAAGAGGGGAGGAAGGGAAGATGGAAAGGGGGGATCATGAGTTTTATGTGAAAGAGAGAGAGAGAGATTGAAAGAGAGAGAGAGAGAAAGAGAGATTGAAATAAAGAGCGAGAAAGAGAGAGAGATTGAAATAAAGAGAAAGAAAGAGAAAGAGAGAAAGAGAGAGAGAGAGAGAGAGAGAAGAGAAAGAGAGAGAAAAGAAAGAGAAGAGAAGAGAGGGAGAAAGAGAAGAGATTGAAAGAGAGAAAGAAAGAGAAGAGAAGAGAGAGAGAGATTGAAATAAAGAGAGAGAGAGAGAAAGAAAGAGAAGAGAGAGAGAGAGAGAGAGAGAGAGAGAGAGAGAGAGAGAGAAATTGAAAAGAGGAGGAAAGGAGAGGATTGAAAGAAAGTCGTTGCAGAGAGATGAGAAAGAAGAGAGAGAGCAGGAGAGAGAGAGAGAGAGAGAAAATTTTGAAAGAGAAGAGAGAGAAAAGAGAGAGAGATTGAAGGAAAGAGAGAGAGAGAGATGTTGAAAGAGAAGAGAGAGCAGTAGGAGTGAGCGAAGAGAGAGAGAGAGGAGAGGAAATTGAAGAGAAGAGTGAGTAAGAGAGAGAGAGATTTGAAAGAAAAAGAAAGTGAGAGAGAGAGATGAGAGGAGTGATTGAAAGTGAGAGAGGAGGAGAGCAGGTGGTGAGAGAGAGAGATTGGATAGATTGTGGAGAGAGAAGAGAGCAGGAGAGAGGAGAGGAGGAGTGTGAGGATAGAATTGAGTTTCAGCCTGGAAGGCATTTTTGCATACTTCTCCAACGTGATTTATGGCGCGGGGGGTCGAAGGGGGGGGGGTTCGAAGGGGGGAAGTGGGGGGGGGGTTGGGTTGGTAGGGTGGATGGAGAAGGTGGTTAACGGGAGGGAGGGTAAGGGGGGAAGGGGAGGGAGGAAGGGGAGAAGGAGAGGGGGAAGGGGGGGAAGGGAAGGGTTGGATTTAAGGGAATCGAAGAACTGTGGCTTACCGGACTGGGGAGGGGGAGGAGGGGGAGAGAGAGATAA
>NW_028234440.1:2185756-2190756 GCF_977035675.1 Penaeus japonicus
TCCATCCTCTTCCCTCACCTCTCTCTTCCCCCCGCCTTCTCTCATCCCTACCACACTTCCTCTCCCCTATCACCCCACCTCCCCACTCACCACTCTCAACCCTCCTTCATCCTCCACCACTCTCACCCCACACTTCTCCTCCCACCTTACACTCTCCCTCTCCTCTCCCAACCCCTCTTCATATCCCCCTCCACCTCATCTCCATCCCTACACCCCTTCTCAACACATCCAACATCCTCCACACTCCACACAACATACTATACTTATACCTACCACACCACCACGACACTTATTCAGTTGTTTAAACTTTTTCTCTTTCATTATGATTCTGGCTCCATGTATTGATTACCGTCTGTGTGTGTGTGTGTATGTGTGTGTGTGCGTATGTGTGTGCGTGCGTGTGTGTGTGTGTGTGTGTGTGTGTGTGTGTGTGTGTTTGTGTGTATGTGTGTGTGTATGTGTGTGTGTGTGTGTGTGTGCGTGTGTATGTGTGTGTGTGTGTGTGTGTGTGTGTGTGTTTGTGTGTATGTGTGTGTGTATGTGTGTGTGTGCGTGCGTGTGTGCGTGTGTATGTGTGTGCGTGCGAACCTGAAAACCTAAACATGTACATACATACTCCCATACATACATTCTTGTGTTTATATGAACCTACATACAGATCTGACTGCAAAATGCAACATAATGCAATTCTTCTTAATCAAAAGTTAATTTCGCCGATCATTTCGCTGCCAAGATAAATTAAAGAAACAGAAGATAATTTTTCTTTCTGATCTTTGTGTCCTTTCTTTACGGACAAGAAATAAAATGAATAAATAAACTTTTTATTTGTATTTTTCTCTCTTTCTTTTGTTTGTTTTTGTTTGGTTTCTTTGTTTGTTTATTTTTTTATACTTTTTTGTTTTATTTTGTTTCTTTGTTTGTTTATTTTTTTCTTAACTGACAAAAAGAACGACAAAATTGGACGTAAAAGTTTTATTTTTTTCTGAAGACTTTCTGAACAACAAAGAGAAAGAGACAAAGCGAAACGAACGTAAAACATTTTTATCTTATTTTCATCCATTCTTAATTCATAAATCAAACCAAGCAACAACGATAACAAATAAGTGTCTTTTTTGTTTATCTTTCTTAACGGACGAAACACCAAAACATACACAAAAAACAGTCGAAATATTTTTTGTAGTTTTGAAGACTTAAACAGTAAACAAAAAAATAAAAGAAAACGAGCGTAAAACTTTTATCCTTCATTATCCCTTCTTAACGGAAAAAAAAGTTTATTCACAAAACTAAAACTATTTTCCCTTTCTCTTCGAAACTAATAAAAAATGAATAAATATCTGACGAAGAGCATACTATGATGATAATATCGATAGAAATGATGATAATTGCATGAATTATAATAATAATAATTGTAAAAATGCAGATGATGAAACTAACAATAATCATAACAATGATAATGCTAATAATATCAGTGATAATGACAGTAATAACAATGATAATAACATTAATGATAATGACAGTAATAATATGATAATGATAATGGTAATAAGGATAATAATGATAGTAATATTAACAACAATAATGATGATATTGATAATAATATCGATAATGATAACACTAATAATACTGATAAAAATAATGATAACGATGATAATGATGCTAAGATTAATGATGATTTCAACCGAACAAAAGCTCTAACAGACGTAAAATAATTTCTACCTTGATTAACCAACAAATGATAATGACACATTTAAATATTAACAAACAAACCGAAAAGAAGAAAAAACAAACCGACAGTATGAAAATAATAAAAATAAAAGATATTACAACAAAACAAATGCCAAACGAACATAAAACATTTTTTTTTATCTTTCACTCCCCCCTTTCCTTTCCCTCTTTCATCTCTCCTTCCTTCCTTCCTTTGTTCCCCAATTCACCTCTAGACGCCACCCCATCCCTCCTACCTCTCCCTCCCTCCTTCCCTCCCTCCCTCCTTCCCTAACCCTCCCATTACGTCTTCTCCCCTATCCCCTCCCCCCTCCCTCCTACCCCACCGTTCCCCACCTCTCCCCCCATCTCCTCCTCTCTCCCCACCCACCCATCTCCTCCCCACCATCCACCCACCCTCCCCTAAATTCCCTACCCTCAACCCTCTCCCGTACCCTCTCTACCCTCCCCCCCCCCCCCCCCCTCCCATACATCCTCCCTAAAACCCGCCTACCCCTCCCTACCCTCTCCCCCCATCCCCACCATCTCTCCCCAATTATCCCATCCCCCCTCCCCCCCACCCCACCATCCCTCCATCCATCCCCCATCTCCACCCCCCCCCCTCCCACCTCGACACCCAAAACAAAAGTACCAAATTGAGACCTCTTGTTTCACTCAGTAGGAAACGCAATAACCACCCTATTTTAGACCCTATGATACCACTATATTACCTAACATGTGTACTAGCATAATACCTGGCCACTGTAATAGCCCTTCGTAGCATGTGTTGAATAGGTATTGGGTGATTTAGAAGGATTTCAACACCTTGCAATGGTTGGTTCTTGAGGGATTTGCAAGACGCAAGGTGTATATTTTTTTTTTTTTTTTTTTTTGGCTGTTTGTCATTTGTTTTGTTATTATTGTTGTTTGTTGTTATCTTCGTTATTATTGTTATGATAATTTGTTGTCATTATCATTATCATCATAGTTATCCTTATTATCATTATCATTATTGTTATTACTCTCATTATCATTATTCTCATCATTACTATTATCATTATTAGCATCATCTTTTTATATTATCATTACTACTATTATTATTATCATTATTGTTATTACTATTCTTATAATCATTATAATTAACATTATCATCATCATCATTACTATCATCACTGTCCTTATTTTCCTTATTAACATCATTTTCATTACTTTTGTTTTCATTATCATAATTATCATTATCATTATGGTTATCATTGTGATTATCCTTATCAAAATTATTCTCAATTTTATAATTATTGTTGTAATTATTATTATGATCATTATCACTGTATGATGATAATCATCAACATTGTTTTTGTTGCTATTAGGGATATAATCATAATTATTTGTATGGTCATTAGTAGTAGGCTCTTCAGCATTGTAATCATCCTTATCATCATTGTAATTATCATTATGATCATTGTAATTATCATTATTATCATTGCAATTATCATTATTATCACTGTAATTACAATGATTATTGTAATCATCATTATCATCATTGTAATTATCATTGTTATTACAATCAGAGCTATTATTATCACTGTTATTATTACTATTATTATTACCATATTCTTTACTCTTATCATTGTTGTTATTGTTATCATTATCATTATCATCATTATCATTAATATTATTATCATCATCCTTATCATTAATATTATCATTATCATTATCATTGATATTATCATTTCCATTATCATTTTCATTGTCATCATTATCATTATCACCATTATTATCCTTATTACCACTGATAATATGTATATGTATCTAATTCTAGAAACATCACATTTTCCATTTTACGTTTTTGTTTTTTGTTTGTCTATCAATCTCTATGTCTGTTTGTCTATCGTTTAGCTAACCATGTATCTTTCATCGATCAGTCTATCTATCTGTCTGTCTATCTGTCTGGTTGTGTATCAGATTTTTTGTTTGTTTGTTTGTTTTCCTTTATTTTTTTCTTATCATATTTCCTCTTTTTTCTCTTTGTTACATTATTCCTTCTTTATCCAATTTCCTATATTGTCTTTCTTTATTGTCTCTCCCTCCTCTTTCCTTTCTTCTGTATTAGTTGTTTTTTTTCTTGTTTTCATGGTCTCTCTTTCTATCTCTCTATATCCATCTATCTATCTATCCATCTATTTATCTATCTATTTATATATCTGTCAATCTATCTCTCTCTCTATCTATCTATCTATCTATCTATCTCTCTCTCTCTCCTTCTCTCTCTCTCTAAACCTCTCTTCTCCTTCCTTCCTCTCTCTCCTCTCTCCCCCCCCCTTCCCCCTCATCCTCTCTCCTCTCCCCAATCCTTCTCCCTCCCTCTTATCCTCTCTCTCTCCTTCCTCTCCCCCCACCCCCCTCTTCTCCCTCTTCCCCCCTCTTCCCCCCTCTTCCCCCTCTCCCTTGCCTCTATCTCCACCATTATTTATAGAAAGTAATAAAACAGATGGAAATTAACCAGCCTGGTCTCGCATAGTAATTAAGCAAAAGAAATACCCAGGCCAGACCCGCCGCTAATTAACAATGCAATAACTATTGTTGGTCCGAGTCATAATCAAGCAGAAGGTTTTATCATAAATAACGACTCTCTCTCTCTCTCTCTCTTTCTCTTTCTCTTTCTCATTCTTTCTCTTTTTCTTTCTATTTCGCTTTCTTTTTCTTTCTCTTTCTTTCTCTCGCTCTTTCTCGGTTCTTTTTTCTTTCTCTTTCTCTCTTTCTCGGTTTCTTTTTTCTCCTCTCTTTCTCTTTTTCTCTGTCTGTCTATCTCTCTTTATCTATCTATCTATCTCTCTATCTGTCTCTCTCTTTGTCTCTCTCTTCCTCTCTCTCTCTCTCTCTCTCTCTCTCTCTCTTTTCGCCCTTCGAATTCTCATATCCCTCTCTCCCTTCTTTCTCCTCCGCTTTTGCAAATCCCCCCCCCCCTCTTCTTCCACTCCCCTTGTCCCGGCCCTTTCTATTCCCCTATTCCCTCCCTTACCCCCCTCCCTTACTCCCCACTCCCCTCCCTCCCCTTCCTCTCATTTCCCTCCCCCTCTCCCCTCCCCCTACCCCCCCACCCCGCCTCTTTTCTTCCCACACGCACATTTTGGGCGTCGCTCCCTCAATGACGTCACCTTGACCTGACCTTGACCCTGCTTGCCGTAACCTTGCCTTTCATTCTAATTGGTCTTTGAACTCGTAATGGAAAATATTCGTTTTTTTCTATCTTTCTGTTTAGGTTTGGCTTTCTGTTCCTTCTGTGTTTTTCTGTTTAT
>NW_028234440.1:2195756-2215756 GCF_977035675.1 Penaeus japonicus
TCCTTCTTCCTCTTCTTCCTCTTCTCCCTTTTCTTCCTCTTCTTCACCTTCTTCATCTTCTTTTTCCTCTCCTTCTTCCTCTTCTTCTTTTGCTTCTTCCTCTTCTCCTTCCTCTTCTTCCTTTTCTTCTTCTCCTTTTTCTTTTTTTTTTTCCTCTTTTTCTTCCTCCTCTTTTTCGTTTTCTTCTTCTTCTCCCTCTTCTTCTTCTTCTTCTTCTTCTTCTTCTTCCTCCTCCTCCTCCTCCTCCTCCTCCTCCTCCTCTTCTGCATCTTCTTCTTCTCCTTCTTCTTCTTCTTTTTTTCTTCTTCTTCCTATTCTTCTTCTTCCTTCTCTTCTTCTTCTTCTTCTCCTTCTTCTTCTTTTTCTTCTTCTTCCTCTCCTTCTTCTTCTTCTTTCTACTTCTTCTTCTTCTTCTTTTACTTCTCCCTCTTCTTCTTCTTTTTCTTCTTCTTCTTCTTCCTCCTCCTCTTCCTCTTCGTCCTTCATCTTCTTCTTTTTCTTCATCTTCTTCCTCTTCTTCTTCTACTTTCTCCTCTTCTTATTCTTCCTCTTCTTCTCCTTCCTCCTCTCCTTTTTCTTCCTCCTCGTCTTTTTCCTCTTCCCACCCTCCTCCTATTCTTCTTCCTCCCTTTCTTCCTCCTTCCTCCTCTCCTTCTACTTCTTCTTCCTCTTCTTCCTCCCTCTTATTTTTCTTCCTCTTATTTCTCCTTCCTTTTCGTTTCCTCCTCCTCTTCTTCTTCATCATCCTCTCATTATTATAATTATTCCTCCCCCTCCTCTTCATCTTCTTTCTTCTTTTCTTCCTCCTCCTCTTGTTATTATCCTCACTGCCATTATTCCTCTTCTCCTTCTTCCTCTTCTTCTTCTTCCCTCTCCTTTTTTTCTTCTGCCTCTTTTTTTTTTCTTCGTCTTTCTCCTTCTTCTTTTATTTCCTTCTCTTCTACTCTCTTCTTCTTCCCCTTCTTCTTTTTCTCCCTCCTCAATCTTCTTCTCCCTTCTTATTTTTCTTCATCATCTCCTTCTATATCCTCCTCTTCTCTCTCCTTCCTTTTCTTTACTCCCCCTTCTATTCCTTTTATCTTCTCTCTTCCTCCTTCTCACCCTCCTCCTTTTCCTCCTTTTCTTTATCATTCTCCTTATTCCTTTCTTTCTATTCCTCACTTTTTATTTTTTCCTCATTGCCATTCCTCCTTCCTCCCATTCTCCTCCTCCTTCCCTTCCTTACATCTTCTGCTCTACCTCTTCAACCTCTATCATTTCCCACTTTCATCCTCCATCTTCTCCTCCTTCTTCTCCTCCTCTTCCTCTTCCTCTTTTTTCCCCATCCCTTCCTTTCCTCTATTCGTCTCTGCCTCTTCTTTATAAAACTCTCTCGTAATTCTCTCAACTTATCTTCGTAAATCCCCCCTCCTCCCCTCCCTCCTATACCCCCCCTTCCATACCCCCTACCCCTCCACACACACACACCCCTCCACACACACCACTCCCCCCTCCACACACCCCTCCACACACACCCCTCCCCCTCCACACACCCCTCCCCCCTCCACAACCCCCTCCCCCCTCCACACACCCTCCCCCCTCACCACACACCCCTCCACACACCCTCCCCCCTCCACACACCCCTCCACACACCCCTCCACATCCTCCTACCCCCTCCACACACCCCTCCCCCTCTCACCACACACCCCTCCACACACCCTCCCCCCTCCACACACCCCTCCACACCCCCCTCCACACACCCCATCGCACACCCCTCCCCCCTCCACACACCCCTCCACACCCCCCTCCCCCCTCCACACACCCCTCCACACCCCCTCCACACACACTCTCCACCAACCCCTCCCTCCTCCACACACCCCTCCACATACCCTCCCCCCTCCACACACCCCTCCCCCCTCCCCACCCCCTCCCCCCCTCCACACACCCCTCCCCCTCCACACACCCCTCCACACACCCTCCACACACCCCTCCACACACCCCCCCCCCCTCCACACACACCCCTCCCCCCTCCACACACCCTCTCCCCTCCACACACCCCCCCCCCCTCCACACACCTCTCCCCCTCCACACACCCCTCCACACACACTCTCTCCCCTCCACACACCTCTCCCCCTCCACACACACCCTCCACCAACCCCTCCCCCCCTCCACACACCCCTCCCCCTCCACACACCCCCTCCCCCCTCACCACGTCCCTCCCCCCTCCACACACCCCTCCCCCCTCCACACACCCCTCCCCCCTCACCACACACCCCTCCCCCCTCACTACGACTCGATCTTCCCTCATAGATTTCTCATCTTGCTCACTCAACATATGTTTGTCCACATGGCCTCAAACCACATACAAACAAACTACATGCAAACTAAAAAGGTACACACACACTCTCACAGCCATTAACATGTCCTTCACCCTTGACCTTTTGTTTTAATAGGCTTCATTGCCCCCTCCCCCCTCCTCTTCCCCTCCTCTTCTCCCCTCCTCTCCACCTTCCTTCCCTTCGCCCTAACCCCCTCCTCTCCACCTTCCTTCCCTTTACCCTAACCCCCCTCCTCCACCTTCACTTCTCCCTAACCCCCTCCCCCTCCCCCCTCCTCTCCACCTCCCTTCCCTTCTCCGTAACCCCACTCCTCTTCCCCACCTCCCTTCCCTTCTCCCCCCCATCTTTCTTCCCTTCTCCCTAACCCCCCTCCCCCTCCCCCCTCCTCTCCACCTCCCTTCCCTTCTCCGTAACCCCACTCCTCTTCCCCACCTCCCTTCCCTTCTCCCCCCCATCTTTCTTCCCTTCTCCCTAACCCCCCTCCCCCTCCCCCCTCCTCTCCACCTCCCTTCCCTTCTCCGTAACCCCACTCCTCTTCCCCACCTCCCTTCCCTTCTCCCCCCCATCTTTCTTCCCTTCTCCCTAACCCCCTTCCCCCCTCCTCTCCACCTTCCTCTCCACCTTCCTTCCCTTTGCCCTAACCCCCCTCCCCCTCCCCCCTTCCTCTTCCCCCCTCCTCTCCACCTTCCTTCCCTTCTCCCTAACCCCCTCCACCTCCCCCCTCCTCTTCTCCCCCCCATCTTCCTTCCCTTCTCCCAAGCCCCCCTCACCCTCCCCCCTCTCGAATCTCTTCCCTCCCCTTTTCTGTTATTTACTCTATTCCCCTTTTTCTTCTCCTTTCCATTTATTTCCCCTCTTTCCCGCCTCTTCGTGATCTCTTATTCCTTGCCCCCTTCCTTTCTATCTTTTCCTCTTCATCTTTTTTTTTTATCTTTTCTATCTTTGCATTATTATCAATATTTACTTCTTTTTTTTCTCTTTATTCTTATCATTATCATTGTTTTCTTCTTCTTTTTCCTTTTATCATTATATTTTTCTTCGACTTTTTCTTCTTCTTTATTATTTCTTTATCCTTCTCATTCTTATTTTCTTATTCTTCTTTTGCTTCTTCTTCTCCTCTTATCTTTCCTTCTTCGTCTCTTCTATATCTTCTTTTTCCCCCTTCCCCCCCACCCCACCCTTACCCACTACCAACCTCTCCTGAACCTATTCTCCTTCTCCCTCTTCATCACCCCCCTTCGTTCGCACCACTAGCTTTGCGGCCCTCCCTCGCCCTCCCCTTTCCTCTGGCGTCTTCCCTCCCTCACTCTTTCTACTTCCACCCATCCATTTCCCTCCCCCATCCCTCCTGCTAGTGCCATTTTATGTGTCGTGCTGTCCGCTTTTCCTTCATGTTTCCTGCTCCATGTTCTTTGTTTTCCTATTCGTTTTTTTCCTTTTCGTGTTTTCCCTTTCACCCTTCCCCTCCCTTTTTTTTTCCCCTCCCTCTCTCTCCCACCTCCGTCTTTTTTTTGTCTGCCCTCCCTCCCACCTTCCCTCCAATTACGTCACCCTGTTTCCCTCCCCTTGTGCCTCCCTCCCTCCCTCCCTCACTCTCCTAAAGTACAAGCTCCCCTCCTCCCTTTCCTCCTTCCCCCCCACCCTCCCACCTCCCTTTCCTCCCTCCCTCCCTCCCTCCCTCCTTCCCCCCCACCCTCCCACCTCCCTTTCCTCACTCCCTCCCTCCCTCCCTCCTTCCCCCCCACCCTCCCACCTCTCTTCCCTTCCCTCCCTCCCTCCCTCACTCTCCTAAAGTACAAGCACCCCCGATGGGCCGATTGAGCCCCGATTCAGCTCGGGTACGAAGGAAAAGCTGACGGATCTTTCTCATTAACTCGACTTATAAACACAAGGGGGAAATGGGGGGAGGGTGGGGGTGGGGGTGTTGTTGTTTTAGCTTTAGTTTTTTGTTTGTTTGTCTGCTAGTTTTCTCACTTTTTTTATTTGTATGAGTACACACACACACACACACACATATATATATATGTATATATATGTGTGTGTGTGTATGTGTGTGTGTTTGTGTGTGTGTGTGTTTGTGTGTGTGTGTGTGTGTGTGTGTGTGTGTGTGTGTGTGTGTGTGTGTAAACATGCCTTTTTGTCTTTATTATCATTATAATTATCATGATTGATATTATTATTGCGATACTTATAATTATGAATATTCCTTATTCCTTATTAGTATTATCATAATCATTACCATTTCCGTTTTCATTACAGTGATCACCACCACAATTATTATCATTATCATTATTATCAACATTATCATTATTATTACCATCATTGTTATCATCATTAGTATTACTACCATTATTACCATATTTATCCTTATCATCATCATTATCATTATCATCCTTATTCATCATTCTCTGTCTGCCTGTCTGTCTGCCTCTCTCTTTCTTCTCCCCCTTCCTCTCCCCTCCTTCCCCCTCCCCTCGTTCCTTCATTTCCCCTCCCCTTTCCCCTTCCTTCTTCATCATTCGTCCTCCTCCTCTCTCGTCTCATTTTCCTTCCCCTAACCTTCCCCCTTCCCCTTCCTTTCCTCCACCAATCCCCTCCCCCTTCCCCCGCCCTCCTTCGTCTCCCTATCTCCCCCCTCTCCCCATCCTTCCCTTCACGTCCCCCTCCCTCTTCTCCCCGCCTTCCTCCGTCTCTCTTTCTCCCCTCCCTCCCCCTAACCTTCCCCCTTCTCCTTCCTTCCCCCTATTTTCCCCCTCCAGCATCCCCTGCCCTCCCTCCTTTCCCCATCCTTCCCCTCACGTCCCCTCACGTCCCCCCCCCCCCTCCAGCCAGGACCCCAAACCGAGTAGGCAAAGGATGCGCAGTGCGGAAGCTGTAAGGTAGCGAAGAATATGAGTCGGGGGGGATGGGGGGGTAGAAGGAGAGGAAGAGGGAGGAAGGGAGAGGGAGAAAGTATGAGGGGAGGGGGGGAGAAGGGAGAGGACGAAGAGACGATAGACTAGAGAAGGAGAGAGAGAGAAAAGGTATGAAGGGATATAAGAAGGGCGAAGAGGGGAGAGGAGGAGGAGAAGGGAGGAGGGGGGTTGGGGAGTGAAGGAGGGTAGAGAGAGGGGCGGGGGCGATCCATGGGGGGGCGGACTCCCCTGGGTGAGCACCTGGCTTCCCGCAGCGGCCACCCCAGGCGCCCCCCCGCCTCGGTGTCAGCGCCGAAGAACACACACGCCTCTTTCGTCTCTTTTTCTTCTTCGTTGTCTTCTTCGTTTTGTTCTCTCTTGCTCTTTCTTTTGTTCTTGCTCTTGCTCTCTGTCTCTCTCTCTCTCTCTCTCTCTGTCTCTGTCTCTGTCTCTCTGTCACTCTCTCTCTCTCTATCTATCTATCTCTCTTCCTTTCTCTCTCTCTCTCTCTCTCTCTCTCTCTCTCTCTCTCACTCTCTCTCCTTATCATTACTATCATTATCATAATTATTTTTATTATCATCATTATTGTAATTATTATTGTTGTCTTTGTTGATATTATCAGTGTTATCATTATCATTATTGCTTTTATTATTATTATCATCGCTATAATTATAATAATCATTGTCATTATCATGACTGCTGTTATCATAAACATTGTTATCATGATCATTATCATTACCATTTCTGCTACTACTTTTAGTTGCGGTTATCCGCACAAGTCATTCACAAAGAAGATATATTAATGATAAGACAGAGACCAAACGCAACCGATTCTCTCTCTCTCTCTCTCTCTCTCTCTCTCTCTCTCTCTCTCTCTCTCTCTCTCTCTCTCTCTCTCTCTTTCTCTCTATTTCTATTTATCTCTCTTCTTCTCTATTTCTCTTTCTCTCTTTCTCTATTTCTCTTTCTCTCTCTCTCTCTCTCTCTCTCTCTCTCTCTCTCTCTCTCTCTCTCTCTCTATTTCTCTCTCTCTTTCTCTCTCTCTCTCTCTCTCTCTCTCTCTCTCTCTCTCTCTCTCTCTCTCTCTCTTTCTTTCTCTCTCTCTCTCTCTCTCCTTCTCCTTCTCCCTCTCCTTCTCCTTCTCCTTCTCCCTCTCCTTCTCCTTCTCCTTCTCCTTCTCCTTCTCCCTCTCCCTCTCCCTCTCCTTCTCCTTCTTCCTCTCCACTCCCTCTCTCTCTCCCTTTCTCTCTCTCAAAAAAAAAATATAAAAAAATAGTCCTCCACCTTACATCCTATCACAAAAAAAGACACCAAGAGATAAAAAAAAAAAAAAAAAAAAACATCTCACGAAAGCCTAGTAGAGTTATCAAAGAATCGAAACATCACCATCACATCACCACACACGTCATCACAATTTCACAGCCGTCTGGCCCGCCCGTGGCACAGGGTCGAGGGACCTTTGTTAATGTTAGGACGCCGAATTATACAATGGTTAAAAAGGGGGGGGGGGGCATAGACACTGCTCTTCCTGTAAGGTATTCCGTGGGTTATTTCAGATGATGGGTTGTTGTGTAAGATAAAAAGGAATGAATGGATGAGGAAGGAAAATGGTTATGATGGTGATGTTGATGATGGTGGTAGGGATGAGGGTGATAATGATGATAGCAATGATAGTAATGATAATGGTAATAATAGTAATGGTAATGATAATAATGATTATGATATTAATGATAATAGATAATGATAATAGATATGAAAATAGTTATGATAATGATATTGATGATAATAATATTATAGATAATAATGATAATGGTAATAACAATAACAAAAATAATAATGATAGTAATGATGATAATAATGCTAATAATATTAATAATAATAGTAACGATAATGATAGATAGATAAGAGAATGAATAGATAAAAAGATGTTTACTGTGAATATCACTAGGATGAGAGGTGGAAAGAGAGAGGAAGAGGGAGAGAGAGAGAGAGGAGGGGGGGTGAGAGAGAGAGAGAGAGAGAGAGAGAGAGAGAGAGAGGGGGGGGGGGGAGAGAGAGAGAGAGAGAGAGAGAGAGAGAGAAAGGGAGAGAGAGAGGGGGGGGAGGGAGAGAGAGAGAGAGATAGAGACAGAGAGAGAGAGAGAGAAGAAGAAGCGGGTGAGACACAGAAAGAGAGAAAGAGAAAGGAAGAGAGAAGGAGGGAGGAGACACAAAGAAAGAGAAAGAGAGAGAGAAAGAGAAAGAGAGGAACAAGAGAGAAAATCCTAGAATAAGTAAAATCCAAAATCCGGCCATTTCTTACTGTCCTGTTGAGATCTCCTTCCCTCGCCCTAAAGAAGTGAGGAATGAAAACCAAAGGATATGCGAAGCAAGGACAGATGTTGGAGGATGTAAAGCAAAGGAGAATAACGGTTCGGGGGATATGAGAATGTGTGATGTTGGGAGAGGAAGGAAGGAGGTAGGGAGCGAGGAAGGGGGAGGAGGGAGGGAGGGAGGGTATGGAAGGAGAGACAGAAACAGAGGGAAAGAGAGACCCTCGGATACAGAGAGAGAAAGAGACAGAGAGAGAGAGAGAGACAGAGACAGAGAGAGAGAGAGACTAAGACACAAATAGAGAGAAAGAGAATGAGAGAGAGAGAGAGACAGAGAGAGAGAGATTAAGAAAGACAATGAGACAGAATAAACAAGAAACACACACAAGCAGACAGACAAACAGATTAATCTTCAGCAAAAGGATTAGTTCAAACGAGGATAATCCCCCTCCCATCCCCCCCTACCCAGAAAAATGAGGGGGTACATAATTTCCGATAAATAAAATGGTAAGTTTGAAGCATATCAATATATACATGTACATGTATACATAGCTACACACACACACACACACACACACACATACACAGAGAGAGAGACACAAAGACACATACACATACATATATATGTATAATATATATATATATATATATATATATATATATATATATATATGTATATATATGTGTGTGTGTGTGTATGTGTGTGTGTGTGTGTGTGTGTATAAATAAGAATACACAAAACCAACAAAAAAAAAAAAAAAAAAAAGTCAGACACCAGCTTTCCAAACATATCAAGAACACCACCTGGCTAAGAAGACTAAAAAAAATAGAAACAGCATTAGTTTTTGTGCCATAAAAAGCGAGCGTGCAACGGCGAGAACAGCTTGCAGCACGCCGGCTATATGATCGTTATGGCATCATTATGCAGATGTTGCTTTTCGAGTTCATGTTCTTGTCCATTATGATGTGTCATTAGCTTGCCGTTGCACAGATCTCGCCTCGTGCAATGCTTGGCCACTTGCAAGAGGCCTTGGCAACAGGACGACGGGTTGGGCCACAAGCAGGCTGGGGGAGCGTTAGGCGGACAAACTGCAGGCGTGACAGTCCAGTGGATAGATTAACAGACTGACAGACTAACAAACTGATAGAAAAACAGACTGGCAAACTAACAGACTAGCAAAATAACAGACAGCAAACTGACAAACTAACAGACTAGCAAACTAGAAAAATAACAGACTAGCAAAATAACAGACAGCAAACTGAGAGACTAGCAAAATAACAGACTAGCAAAATAACAGACTATCAAACTAACAGACAGCAAACTGACAAACTTAGAGACTAGCAAACTAAGAAACTAGCAAACTAGAAAGATAACAGACTAACAGACTAGTACGCAGATAGGTTAATAGACTAAAAGACCAAATGACTAACAAACAAACAGACTAACAGAGCAACATCAAACAAAACGAACGACTAAAAGGGTAATACTTCAACAGACAAACAACCTCACAGACCAACAGACTAAGAGGCTAAATGATTAACAGACCAACAGACTAACAAGCAAACGTGATCACAAGACAAGCCAGTCTAGAAGATGACGTAATTAACCCCTTTATCCAAGAATAATTACAATAAACTGTTTAAGGTCTATTCAACAGACAAAGATAACTGTAATTAGACTTTTATATATACTTAAAACTCTACTTAAAAAGACTAGGCAACCGCAACTCGTAACCACAACAGTGACTGCTCAATTCTACGATGATTTGAGTTTACTTTCACGTCCACGAGCAAGACAAGTGAGCATCGAGGGTGGAGGAGCGGAGGAGCGGAGGTGATAGGGAAAGGAGGAATGGAGGAATGAAGGAATGGAGGTGAGGCGGAAAGGAGAAACGGAGGAACGAAGGAATGAAGGAATGGAGGAATGAAGGAACGGAGGTGATATGGAAAGGAGGAATGGAGGAACGAAGGAACGAAAGAATGGAAAAACGAAGGAATGGAGGAACGAAGGAAAGGAGGAATGGAGGAACGAATGAATGGAGGTGAGACGAAACGAAGGATCAGAGGCAGACGAAATAAAGGCACGAAGGAACGGAAGTGAGAAGGAGCGAGGATCGGAGGAACGGAGCAACGAAGGAATGGAGGAATGGGAGAACGGAGAAAAGAAAGATCGGTGAAACGGAACGAAGGAACAGAGAAATGAAAGAGCAGGGATAAGACGGAATAAAGGATTGAAGGTGAGACGGAACGGAGAAACGGATCAGATATATGAAGTATATGAATGGAGGAATGGGGGAACAGAGGTAGATTGGAACAATGGGAACAGTAGAATTAAGAAAAAAAACTTTCAATGGGGAATACCGGAATAGTAATAAGATCAATGAGATAAAAACATAGGAATGATGGAACAGAGGAATATAGGAACGGTAGAATAACAGGAGATAGACAGGACTATAAAAAGAAATAGAAAATGAAGGGACAGAGGAATGATGGAACAATAGGAACGCTGGAACAAAAGTGAAGAATAGTGAAAGAGAGAAACGCCTCAATAAACACAGGAAATGGTGGAACAGAAGAACGATAAAACAAATAGGAAATAGAGAAAACTCGTCAACGTAAAATTGGTGAAAAGAAACATGGAGGAAGATTGAGAAAAACAAAATGGAAGACGATAATCAGGATGAAACTGCGAAGAGACAATAACTATTAAAAATAGTAATAATACGAAGAAAAAATAAGGATAATGAAACAGAGACGAGAAAAACAATGAGACAATAAAAAGCAAAAAAATGATAAAAAAGGGAAAAGAAGAGAACGAGAGAGAGATAACGAATGGTAGAAAGAGAGAGAGATAACGAATGGGAGAGAGAGATAGAGAGAGAGAGAACAAATGAGAGAAAGAGAGAGGGAGAGAGGAGAGTTAGAAAGAGAACAAATGAGAGAAAGAGAGAGGGAGAGAGGAGAGTTAGAAAGATAACAAATGAGAGAAAGAGTAAGAAAGAGAGAGAGAGAGAGAGAGAGAGGCGATGGACAGCGAGATGGAGGGACGGTATATCAAAACCCCGGTAATGAACTATTTTGTTTTATGGCCTCATGGGGAGTGGGGGTGGGGGGAGGGGAGGAGAACGAAGACTCAACTCTCTATCTCCTCTTCCTCCTCCTTCTCCCTCTCCACCCTTCATTGCTCTATCTTCTTCCTCCTCCTTCCCCCTCTCCACCCTTTCTACCTTTCTCTTCTTCCTCCTCCTCTCCCTCTCCTCTTGTCCTCCTCTCCTCGTATTTCTGCCTCCTCTCTTTTCCTCCTCTTCCTCTTCTTTCTGCCTCCTCTTCTCTCTTCTCTCTTCTCCATTCCTTTTCCTCTTCTCCCCACCCCTACTTCTCCTCTTCCTCTCCTCTTCCTCCTCCTCCATTCCACTCTCCCCTTTCCCTTTCTACCTTTCCTCCTCCTCTTCCTTACCTCTCTCCCCCACCCTCTTCCTCTCCTTCTCCTCCTTCTTCATGGGATAGATCTTGAGAATAAAGATGGGGGAGGAGGAGGTGAAATTAAGTGGGGAAGAGAGAGAGAGAGAGAGAGAGAGAGAAAGAGAGAGAGAATTAGAGAGAAGCGGGGATAAAGGAGAAAATTTGTGTTTTATTTTTCCTCGTTTTCTCTCTCTCTCTCTCTCTCTCTCTCTCTCTCTCTCTCTCTCTCTCTCTTTCACTCTTTCTATTTCTTTGTACGTGTGTATGTGTGTGTACTGTGTATATACACGTATGCACGACGATAATAATAATAACAATAAAAATAAGGATAATAATGATAATAATAATAAAGACAATAGCAATGATGAAAACAGTACTAAAGATAACCACAGCGATAATAACAATAATAATAAAAGTAATAACAATAATAATACTAATAATACCAACAACAAGAGAGAAAGAAAGAACACAAAGCCAGCCCAGCAAGGTAGACTGGTTCTAAGTTAATTCAAGGTTTGTCTAGGAAGGGGTCTCTTGACCATTAAGGGAAGATTAAGCCCCGCCCCCCCCCCTCTCTCTCTCAAATATCTATCCATTTCTCTCTCTCTCTCTCTCTCTCTCTTTCTCTCTCTCTCAATATCTATCTATTTATCTCTCTCTCTCTTTCTTTCTCTCTCTCTCTCTCTCTCTCTCTCTCTCAAATATCTATCTATTTATCTCTCTCTCTCTCTCTCAATATCTCTCTCTCTATCTCCCTCTTTCTCTCTCTCTCTCTCTCTCTCTCTCTCTCTCTCTCTCTCTCTCTCTCTCAATATCTATCTAATTTCTCTCTCTCTCTATCTATCTATCTAGTATTGCCATTTTTATTATCAATATCATTCTACTTCTTTCCTATTCCTTCTTCTTCTTTTTCTTCTTCTTCTATTTGTTCTTGTTTTCTTCTTCTCCTTCTTCTTATTTTTCTTCATTTTCTTCTTCTTTTTGTTCTTCTTTCTTTTCTTCTTCTCTTTCTCTTTTTTCTTCTATTTCTTCTTTTTCGTCTCCTTTTTCTTCTTTTTCTTTTTCTTTTTCTTCGTCTACTTCTTCTCCTCCTTTTTCGTTGCCATCCTCTTCTTCTTCTTCTCCTGCTTTTCATCCTTTTTTCTTCTCATTCTTCTTCTTCTTATCATTATCATTATTCCTTTTTTTCTTCTTCTTTTTCTTCTTCATATCCTTATTATTATTATTATTATATTTTTTCTTCAGATTCATCTTCATCTTCTTCATCTCTTTATTCTTCTCCTTTTTCTTCGGCATCTTCTCCTTTTCCTTCCTCCTCATCTTCTTTCGTAACGAAGCGAATTTGTTTGTTTGTTTGTTGCTGTTTTTCGTTTTTGTGTGTTGATGTTATTTGTTTCCTTGTTTGTTTGTTGATCTTACGTGAGTTCGTGTTTGTTTGTTGTCTGTTTGTTTGTATTGTTTTCTTGTGTATTCATTCTTGTTAGTTTATTTTTGCGTTTGTTTGTTTTGTAATCTGTTTGTTTTATTTGTCAGTTTAGATATGTATTTGTTTATTTATCTAGTTGTTTCTTAACACCTGATCGTGTCGGTGTGTGTGTGTGTGTGTGTGTGTGTGTGTGTGTGTGTGTGTGTGTGTGTGCCTGTATGTCTGTGTGTCTGTGTGTGTGTGTGTGTGTGTGTGTGTCTGTGTGTATGTCTGTATGTCTGTGTGTGTGTGTGCCTGTATGTGTGTGTGTATGTGTGTGTATGTGAATATGCACATACGTGTGTGTCTTTTAAGCATAAAAATCCGTTACCTCGATGAGCTAATAAATACATGTTTATAGCCAAGGAGACGTGCAACCTGAAAATATATTTACGACCAAAAATAAGGACAATAAAGCGAAGTCGTTCTTTGCGAGAGACGACTAAATAAGGAAAGGAGAAAATAAAACTATAAAAGCCCCCCCCGAAAAAAAAAAAAAAAAAAAAAAAAAAAAAGAGAAAGAAACAGAAAAGTGGGAATAAGCAAAATACGATAATAATATTAGCGGAAGCGGAGGGACAGATAGAAGAAGAATTAGAAAAGAATAAATATAATTTAGGTGATAAAGATAGAAAAAAAAATGATTTAAAGAAATGAAAGAATCGAAAGAAATAAAACAGAAAATAAGAAAGGAAGAAAAATAATGTTGTTGTTTTTATTTATATATATATATACATATATGTATATATATATATACATATATATATATACATATATGTATATATATATATATATATATATATATATATATATATATATATGTATATATATATTCTTTTTTTTAGAATAATGTCAGATTGACTGCAAACAAGAATCAATATAAATAATAAAGAAGTGGGATAGAGAGAAATAATGAAAATAAACCTTAATGAAGAAAGGAAATGGATATGAAAAATTATATATATTTCTTAAGATAACATAAGTGGAAGAAAATTGTAATAGTTGTAATAGAGTTAATGGGATTTTTAACCATAACATGTGAATAAGTAAAAAAGATAAATAAATAAATAAGTAATTAGATAGAAATGGAATAAAATGACAGTTTTTTATTATATATATATATATATATATATATATATATATATATATATATATATATATATATATATATATATATATATATACATATGTATATATATATATATATATTTATATTTATTAATTTTTTTCTTATTCTTCTTATTCTTTCTTTTTCGTGATTTTCGTTTTCTTTTTTTCCTATTAATCGCTTTCCTTTTTTATTGCTATTGCTGTTGTTGTTTTCCTTTTTGACCTTGCATTGTGATGTTAAGTTATTGTGTTTTATTAAGGTCAAAGATCAAGGTCAGAATATTAACTAAAATTTGTTTAAACCTCATCTTTCTCTTTCTCTCTCTCTCTCTCTCTTTCTATCTATCTATCTATATATATATATATCTGTTTATCTATCTCTCTATATATTTCTCTTTCTCTCTCTCTCTCTCTCTCTCTCTCTCTCTCTCTCTCTCTCTCTCTCTCTCTCTCTCTCTCTCTCTCTCTCTCTCTCTCTCTCTCTCTCTCTCTTTACCTATCAAGCTATTTATCTAACTCACTGTCTCTCTCTCTCTCTTCTTGTTCCTCTTCTTCCTATTCCTCTATCCCCATCTATCTCTCTCTCCTCTTCCTTCCCTCTTTTCCCCTCCCTTTCTCTGTTCTTACTCCTTCTCATACGCTCGTTTAATCTCCCCCTTTATATATTTTCTTCAGACTTTTACATCACAACTTGTAAAGTGATAAAACAAAAATTATAAACATTTCCCTATTTATTCTATTGACAGAAAAAGGTCAATATGACATACCACCTGCATAACTACATGCACGCACACACATGCAGAGAGATAGATAGATAGATAGATATAGAGAGAGAGCGAGAGAGAGAGAGAGAGAGAAAGAGAGAGAGAGAGAGAGAGAGAGAGAGAGAGAGAGAGAGAGAGAGAGAGAGAGAGAGTGAGTGAGAGAGAAAAGGAAGAAAGAAAAAGAGAGAAAGATAGAGAGAGTCTTTCTTTCTCTCTCTCTCTCTCTCTCTCTCTCTCTCTCTCTCTCTCTCTCTCTCTCTCTCTCTCTCTCTCTCTCTCTCTCTCTCTCTCTCTCTCTCTCTCTCTCTCTCTCTCTCTCTCTCTTCCACTCCCACCCTTCCCTTTCCGTCCCCATCTATCCATCCATCCATCTATCTATCTATCTCCCAATCTCCATTATGCAAATCAACTGATCCCTGCCTGAAATCTGTTGAAATCATGACAGCCTTACAGGAATGTTCTTTGATTTTTTTTTTTTTTTCATTTCTTTTCGAGTTTTTTTCTCTTTCTCTCTCCTTTTCCCCTTTTGGTCGAGCGTATCTTGGTGAGATCTTTGTTGGATAGAATGAGATAGTGAGGACTAGAGATAGTGAGGCGAGAGATAGTGAGGACGAGAGATCGTGAGGCGAGAAATTGTGAGGCGAGAGATCGTGGGGCAAGAGACAGCGAGGCGAGAGATCGTGAGGCGAGAGATAGTGAGGCGAGAGATAGCGAGGCGAGAGATAGTGAGGACGAGAGATAGTGAGGCGAGAGACAGTGAGGCGAGATATAGTGAGGCGAGATATAGTGAGGCGAGAGATAGTGAGGTAGAGAGATCGTGAGGCGAGAAATTGTGAGGCGAGAGATAGTGAGGCGAGATATAGTGAGGCGAGAGATAGTGAGGCGAGAGATCGTGAGGCGAGAGATAGCGAGGCGAGAGACAGGAGGCGAGAGATAGTGAGGCGAGAGATAGTGAGGCGAGATATAGTGAGGCGAGAGATAGCGAGGCGAGAGACAGGAGGCGAGAGATAGTGAGGCGAGAGACAATGAGAATGTCAATGGGTCATTGTTATCATTACCATTTGATTATATTTTTGTTATAATAATTTAATATCAATTTTATTGTATTTTTTCTCTCTTTATTTTGTTGCTATTACCATCATTATCTTTATGATTACTAATCCTTTTATTTATTTGGTTAATTATCATCATTTCTATCATAAATCTTGCTATCATTCTAATCCCAATCGGCCTTAATAATATTTACTAATCATCTTTAATTCCTATTCCTCTTCATCATAAACATCCCACCATTAAAATCCTCATCATTATCCTCATTATCATCATTATCATCACGGTTTCATAATTCAACCATTATCAAACCTTCATCTTTATCGCTCCAAGTCATCATAAAGTCTCCCACAACGAATCCTTCCTTCCCCATTGCAGCCGCTCCTTTGCAATAAGAAATCAATGCATGTAAAAGATCTAGTCATTTCGGGGAATCCTTTGGGATTTTTTTTTTTTTTTTTTTTTTAATCCTTCCGAGAAAACTGACCATTTTGGAGATCCTTATGGGATGTGTAGGACTTTGCATGTGTATGTTGCACGTACATATACATGTATATCAATAAACGTACACACAGATACATTCACATACACATGGACATCTACACACACACACGCACACACACATGGACATCTGCTCACACACACGCACATAGACTTGCACACACACGAATGTGATGTGTGATTATCATAAGGTTATTAAAGAGATTGATTATATCAGTTGTGTGTTGTGATATGCAATCGTCTAAATTGATATTCCGTTGCTTGATTAGCAGTATTGATAAGAGCAAGGCTATTATTGGACTACTATTTAATGGAAATAGCAATTTTTATTTTTACTGGAAAAAAAGAAAAATTATGTGAAAATTATAAGCTACCCTCCCTCCTTCTCTCTCTCTCTCTCTCTCTCTCTCTCTCTCTCTCTCTCTCTCTCTCTCTCTCTCTCTCTCTCTCTCTCTCTCTCTCTCTCTCTCTCTCTCTCTCTCTCTCTCTCTCTCTCTCTCTCTCTCTCTCCCCTCATCCTCATCCTTATCCTCATCTCTCCCCTTCCCTCCCCATTCTTCTCCCCCATACTCCCTCTCCCCCTCTATTCTCCCCTCCCCCTCCTCCTCCTCTCTCCTTCCTCCCCTCCCCCTCTATTCTTCCCTCCCCCTCTATCCTTCCCTCCCCACTCTTCTCCCCCATACTCTCTCTGCTTCCGTCTCCCCCTCTATTCTCCCTCCCCCTCCCCCTTCCCCTCCTCTCTCCCTCCTCCTCCTCTATGCTTCCCTCCCCCTCCCCCTCTTTCCTTCCCTCCCCCTTCCCCTCTATTCTTCCCTCCCCCTCCCCCTCCTCTCTCCTTCCTCCCTCTCCCCCTCCTCTCTCCTTCCTCCTCCTCGCCCTCCTCTCTCCCTCCTCCCTCTCCCTTTCCTCTCTCCTTCATCCCCCTCCCCCTCCTCTGTCCTTCCTCCCCCTCCCCCTCTATTCTTCCCTCCCCCTCCCCCTCTATTCTTCCCTCCCCCTCCCCCTCCTCTCTCCCTTTTCCCCCTTCCCCTCTTCCTCTACCTCCTCCCTCCTCTTCTTCACACTTCCCGCAAAATACAAATTATCAAAAAGTTGAATAATAATGATAATGACCTGAACAGAATCTTGTCTTGGATATTAAGCAGTTAATGAATAATGGCGTGTATGTAATTCTTTATGTATAATTTTAATAATAAGCGAGAAATTAAAAACGAAAGAAAGAGAGATGGAGAGAGAGAGGGGGGGGGGAGAGAGGGAGGAGGGAGAGTGAGAGAGGGGGAGAGAGAGAGAGAGAGAGAGAGAGAGGGGGAGAGAGAGAGAGAGAGAGAGAGAGAGAGAGAGAGAGAGAGAGTGAGGGAGAGAGAGAGAGAGAGAGAGAGAGATTGAAAGAAAAGAGAGAGAGAGAGATTGAAAGAAAAAAGAAAAAGAGAGAAAGAGAGAGAGAGAACATGTAATAAGATCTGTTTGAACCTCTACATGAATATTGGTAGCATGGCTTAGGGTGTGAAGAACACGGCCGAAACAGCTTTCTCAGTTTATTACTTAAACTACTTACTTAAACAGTAGTAAATTGGATTAAAGTGTTGCTCCTCCGAGGAAGAGCGAAGTGTTGCTCCTCTGCTCCCCGAGAGGAGACTCTCTACCACAATGTATGCTTTGTCTGAGAATATATGTGAAACACGTGTTTTCTCGTGACATGTGACATTTGGAATGTGACGAGGGAAGTGTTGCATCAATACATAGGTCTTGCAAAGGGAAAGACAAAACAACACTGGTTTGTCTGGCGTGACAATACGAGAGATAGGTAGACAGATAGGTGAAGCAACGAGCGCATGTATATCTATGTATATATGTGTATGTGGTAAGATATATATGTAACAGCTAGAATGACATGAGAGATACATTACATAGAATGCAATAGCAAAAGCATACATGAGCAAATAATATTCGATAGACTTAATAACAATTACAGCAGAAATAATATATAAATGCAAATGGTTATTTCAAGGTTACAGAAAGAAAGAAAGAGAGACAGAGAGAGAGAGAGAGAAAGAAAGAAACAAACAAAAATAAAAAAATGGAGAGACAGAGAGAGAGAGAAAGAAAGAGAGAGAAATATAGACAGACAGAGAGAGAGAAAGAAAGAAAGAAAGAAAAATAGAAACAGACAGAGAGAGAGAGAGAGAGAGAGAGAGAAAGAAAGAAAGAAATACAGAGAGAGAGAGAGAGAGAGAGAGCGAGGGCATATCTGGCCTAATCACTGGTGTTAATTACCAGTCCATTCCCTAATTAGCGTGAAATTTTCAATTCGAATGAAAGCGTTCCATGACTTGTAGCAAATTACCCTACTTGTGTATTACTCTTTTATTTCTTCTCTTATTCTTCTTTATCTCAATTATCCTTTTTATCTGATTTTTATTCTTCCATTTCCTTTCTATCGTCCTTCTTTTTTTTCTTTTTTTCTTATTCTCTTGGTCTTTTTCCCTTTTCTTTTTCTTTTCTTTTTTCCTTCTTCTTCTTCTTCTTCTTCTTTTTCTTCTTCCTTTTCTTCTTTTCAATCTTGTTCTCTTAGTTCTACTTATTTTTCTTCTCTTCTTCTTCATTTTTAAGAACAAGACGACCAAGAAGAACAAGGACAAGAAAACTACAAAAACAAAAAGAACAAGAGAACCAAGAAGGACAAGAATAACAACAAAAACAAAATAAAACAAAAAATAAGAACAAGAAGAACAACGAGAACAAGAATAACACAAAAAAGAACAAGAACAAGAAGAACAACAAGAATAACACAAAAAATAACAAGAGAACCAAAAAAACACGAAGAACAACAAGAATAACACCAAAAAAGAACAAGAACAAGAACAAGACGAACCACAAGAATAATACCAAAGAGAACAAAAGAGAACGAGAAGAAGAACAAAAGAGACCGACAAGAAGAACAAAAGATAACAATAAAAAAGAGAGACCAATAATAAGAAAAAAAGAGAAAAAAAGAGAACGAGAAGAGCAAAACAAAACAAAACAGAACAACAAGAACAAAAGAGAGCCAGAGAGAGGCAGAACAAGGCCTCTCCGCACAGCCTCCGAGGCCGCCCCGCCACGAAGGAGGAGGAGGAGGAGGAGGAGGAGGAGGAGGAGGAGGAGGAGGAGGAGGAGGAGGAGGAGGAGGAGGAGGAGGAGGAGGAGGAGGAGGAGGAGGAGGAGGAGGAGGTCGAGACGAGGGCGGCAGAAATCCCTGGACGAGAGTGCGATAAGATCTCGTCGTTATGGCTTTTAATTATATGCTTTTGGTGCCGGGATAATCTACGGCATTAACGAACCAATCACGGCCGCGCTCTGGACGAATGGTGTGGGGGGGGTGGGGGTGGGGAGAGGGTGGAGGTGGGAGGGGTGGGGATGGGAGGGGTGGGTGGAGGATGGGGTGAGGGTTGGGGGATGGGGATGGGGTAGGTGGGGGGGTGAGGGGGGGGAGATGGGGGGTTGGGGGTTGAGGAGGGAGGGGTTGGGGGGAGGTGGGAGGATGGGGGATAGGGAAAGGGGTGATGGTGGGAGAGGGATTTGAGGAATTGGGGAGGAGGGGAAAGAATGGAGAGGGGAGGATGGAGTGGGGGAAGGGGCAGGTTGAGGATTGTGGAAATGTGGAGGGAGAGGAGAAGGTGGAAGAAGAGAGAAGAGAGGAGGAAGAGGAGAAAAGGGAGAGAGGGGAGAATGGAGAACGAAGAAGGGAAAAGGGGAAGAATAGGAAGAGAGAGAGGGGAGGAGGGGAGAAGGGAGAAGCAGAGAGAGGGGGAAAAGGGAGAGAGGGGAGAAGGGGAAGGAGAGGAGAATGGAGAACGAAGAAGGGGAGAAGGGAGAAGGGGAAAGGGGAAGAAGAGGAAGAGAGAGAGGGGAGGAGAGGAGAAGATAGAAACAGAGAGAGGGGGAAAAGGGGAAAAGGGAAAGAGAGGAGAAGGGGGAGGAGAGAGAAAAGGAGAAAAGAGGGCTGCGAGAAGGGAGAATAGAAGCAGATCGAGGAGGAGAGAAGGGAGAGGAGAAGGGTAGCAGAGAAGGGGAAAAAAGGTCAAAAAGGGAAAGAAAAAGGGAGAAGAGGAGAAGGGAAGAGAGAGCAAGAATGATGAGGA
>NW_028234440.1:2223256-2228256 GCF_977035675.1 Penaeus japonicus
TCTTTTTTCGTCTTTGCCTCCTCCTTCTTTTAATTCTTCTTTTTCTTTTTCTTCTTCTTTCGTCCATTTCTTTCCTTTTCTTGGCGTTTGCCTTCCTTCTTCTCATTGCTTTTCTTCTTCTTTTCTCCTCTTCTTTTCTTCGCCTTCTTCTTACAATTATTATTCGTCTTCCTTTTCAATCTCTATCTCTTTGTCTTCTTTTGCCGCCGTCGCCTTATACTCATCCTCATCCTAATCCTCCCCCTTCTCTTCCGCTTCTTCTTCTGCCTCCTCCTCCTCCTCTTCCTCTTTCTCTTCCTACTCTTCCTTTCCCCTTTTCCCTTTCCTAATTTTTCTTCTTCTTTTTCCTCATACTCATCCATCCTTCTCACCCTCATCCCCATCCTCCTCATCCTCTTCCTCTTCCTCCTCCTCTTCATCTTCATCTTCCTCCTCCCCCTTTTCCTCCTCCTCCTGTTCCTTTTCCTCCTCATCATCATTATCATCCATTCTCCTTATCTTCCTTTACCTCCTCCTTCTCCCTCTCCTCCTCTCCCTCCTTCTCCTACTCTTCCCCCTCTACTCCTTCGTCCTCCTCCTCCTCCTCCTCCTACTTCTACACTTCCTCCACCTCCTCCTCTTCCTCCGCCTCTTTATCCTCCTCCGGGTCTTCTTCCCTCATTTACCTCCTCCTCCTCTTCTTCCTCCTCTTCTTTCTCCTCCTCCTCCTCTTCCTCCTCCCCCTACTCCTCCTCTTCTTCCTCCGCCTCCTATTCCTCCTTCTCCTTCCCCTCCTCCCCTTCCTCCTCCTCCTCCTCCTCCTCCTCCTCCTCCTCCTCCTCCTCCTCCTCCTCCTCCTCCTCCTCCTCCTCCCCCTCCTCCCCCTCCTCCTCCTCCTCTTCCACCTCCTCCTTGTCCTCCTCCACCTCCTCGTCCTCCTCCACCTCCTCTTCCTCCTCCTCTTCCTCCTCCTCCTCCTCTTCCACCTCCTCCTCCTCCTCCTCCTCGTCCTCCTCCACCTCCTCCTCCTCCTCCCCTTCCTCCTCCTCCTCCTCTTCCCCCTCCTCCTCCTCCGCCTCCTCCTCCTCCTCTTCCTCCGCCTCTTCCTCCTCCTCCACCTCCTCCTCCTCTTCCTCCTCTACCTCCTATTCCTCCCCTCATCTCCTCCTTCCTCTCTCCTTCCTTCTTCCTCCTCCTCCTCCTTCCTCCTCCTCCTTCTCCTACTCCCCCCCTCTTACCTCCTCCTCCTCCTCCTCCTCCTCCATCCTCCTCCTCCTCCACCTCCCCTCCTCCTCTTTTCCATCCTCCACCTCCGCCCTCCTCCTCCTCCCCTCCTCTCCTCCCCATCCTCCTCTTCCTCCTCCTCCACTTCCTCCACCTCCCCCTCCTCTCCCTCCTCCTCCTCTTCCTCCTCCTCCTCCGCCTCCTCCTCCTCCTCCTTCCTCCTTCTCCTCCTTCTCCCCCCAACCTCCTCCTCCACCTCCTCCTCCCCCTCCTCCTCCTCCACCTCCACCTCCTCCTCCCCCTCCTCCTCTCTCTTCCCTCCTCCTCTCCCTCCTCCCCCACATCCTCCTCCTCCACCTCCTCCTCCTCCTCCTCTTCCTCCTCCTCCTCCTCCTCCTCCACCTCCTCCCCCTCCTCCTCCACCTCCTCCTCCTCCTCCTCCACCTCCTCCTCCGCCTCCACTTTATGGGCCTGTCGAAGTCACTTCTCGTCACTCGGTTTTACGACGCGCCGCCTCAGCACTGCCTTGTTCGCCGTCGCTCGTAAATCGCTGCCGAGTTGCGGATCCGGCAAAAACACCCTCTCCTCCTCCTCCTCCTCCTCATCCTCATCCTCATCCTCCTCTTACTCCTCCCTTCTTTCTCCTCTCTCCTCTCTTCTTTCTTCTTTCTTCTTTTTGTCCTACTTCTCCCCTTCTCCTTCTTTCTTCTGCTTCCCTTCTCCTACTTCTCCCCTCCCCTTCTTCCTTTCCCCCTCGCCTTCTCCTTCTTCTCCCCTTCTCCTACTTCTCCCCTTCTCCTACTTCTCCCCTTCTCCTACTTCTCCCCTTCTCCTGCTTCTCCCCTTCTCCTACTTCTCCCCCTCTCCTACTTCTCCCCTTCTTCCTACTTCTTCCCTCCCCTTCTTTCTCCTCCTCCCCTTCTTTAACTTCTCCCCTTTCCTTCTTCCTCCCCTCCCTTCTTTCTCCTACTCCCCTTCTCCTACTTCTCCTCCCCTCCCCTTCCTCCTCCCCTCCCCTTCTATCTCCTCCCCCTACCTTCTCCCCCTCTTAACCCTCTCCTCCTTCTCCTCCTCTTCCTCCTCCTTCTCCTCCCCTTCTTTAACTTCTCCCCTTTCCTTCTTCCTCCCCTCCCTTCTTTCTCCTACTCCCCTTCTCCTACTTCTCCTCCCCTCCCCTTCTATCTCCTCCCCCTACCTTCTCCCCCTCTTAACCCTCTCCTCCTTCTCCTCCTCTTCCTCCTCCTTCTCCTCCCCTTCTTTAACTTCTCCCCTTTCCTTCTTCCTCCCCTCCCTTCTTTCTCCTACTCCCCTTCTCCTACTTCTCCTCCCCTCCCCTTCCTCCTCCCCTCCCCTTCTATCTCCTCCCCCTACCTTCTCCCCCTCTTAACCCTCTCCTCCTTCTCCTCCTCTTCCTCCTCCTCCCCTCCCCTTCTATCTCCTCCCCTTCCCTTCTTCCTCCTCCCCCTACCTTCTCCCCCTCTTAACCCTCTCCTCCCCACCTTCCTCCCCCGCCCTCACCCCCGTCTCCCGTATCCTTTTCTCTCCTTTGGCTCCCCCCCCCCCTCTCTCTCTCTCTCTCTCTTTCTCTCTCCCTCTCTCTCTCTCTCTCTCTTTCTCTCTCCCTCTCTCTCTCTCTCTCTCTCTCTCTCTCTCTCTATCTATCTATCTATCTCTCTTTCTTTCTTAGTCTCTCTTGAAGAGTTCCTCTTTTTCTTGTCTTTCTCTTGGCTCGTCCTGACTGTTCCTCCCTCTCCCTCACACTCTCCCTTCCTCGTCCCTCCGTTTTTGTCCCTCCCTCTTGCCTTTCCTCTCTCCCTCCCTCCTTTACTCCCTCACTCCGTCCCTCCCTCAGTTTTTTCCCTTCCTCTCCTCCCTCCTTCCCACCCTAATTCCCTCCCTTTCCTCCCCTCCTTCCCCTTCCTCCTTTCCTCCCTCCCTTTTCCCTCCATCCTTCCCTCTCTTCTTCTCTTCTTCTCTTCTCCCATCTCCTCCTTCCCTTCCTTTCCTCCACCCCTTCCTTTCCCTTCCCCTTCCTTCCCTTCCTTCTCTTTCTCTCTCCCTTTCTCTTTCTTCTTCTTTCGTCCTTTTCTTTCATTTTCTTCACGTTTGCCTTCCTTCTTCTCAATGCTTTTGTTCTTCTTCTTCATCTTTCCTCCTCCTCTTTTCTTTTCTTTTCTTCCCTCCTCCCCTTCCTTCCCTTCCTTCTCTTTTTCTCTCCCTTTCTCTTTCTTCTTCTTTCGTCCTTGTCTTTCATTTCCTTCACGTTTGCTTCCTTCTCATTGCTTTTCTTCTTCTTCTGCTTCATCATTCTTCCTCTTTTTTTTTCTTCCCTCCTCCCTTTCCTTCCCTCCTCCCCTTTCTTCCCTTCCTTCTCTTTCTCTCTCCCTCTCCTCCCTCCTTCTCCCTCCTTCTCCCAGATTCGATAAATCCTCTCCATCCCAAAGATCGTTCTAGATCCTTCTATTCCGGCTCTGACTTTCACGTTTTTTTTTCTTTCTTTCTTTCTTTCTTTCTCTCCTATGTTTCGTTTTTTTCTCTCATTTTCTTTTCTTATTCCTTTTTATTTTTTTTTTCTCCTTTTTTTTATTTTTTCCTATTTTTTCTTTCTTTCTTTCTCGTATTTTTTCTTTCGTTTTTTCTATCTGTTTTAATTCTCGTTTTTTTTCTTCTTTTTTTCTTTTTCAGTTTTTTTTTCATCTTTTTCTATTTTTCTTCTACCTTTTTCTTTCTCTTTTTTTTTCTTCTTCTTCATTTTTTTCTTTTTTTTCTTGCTCATTCAATTTAATTGAACTTAATTTATTTTATTATCTTATCTTTTCATTTCATTTGGGTTTTCGTTTCGGTTTCGTATTTCGTTTTATTTTATCTATTTATTTTTTCTTATCAAAATTATCACTGATAGCACTATTATCATTATCATCACCATTATCCTTATCATAATCATCATCATCATTGTTATTATGATCATTATTACTATCATCTTTATTATCATTATTATTATCATCATGATTACTATCATTATAATCATTATTATCATCGTTATTATAATTACTACCTTCTTTATCATCATTATTGTTACTTGTTCTTCTTGTTCTTATTGTTATTCTTGTTCTCTCTTTCTTCTCTCTTCTTCTGTTTCATTTTCTTTGTCTTTATCTTCTTCCTTTTTCTTATTATCAATTTTATTTCCATATGATTGTTTCTATCATTATTCCTCTCCTTCTTATTCCTGTCTTTTATTTTCTCACCCCTCTGACTATTTTTCTTATTTTTCCTTTTTTCCTTTATTATGATTCTTATTTTCATTTTCCTTTATATTCTTCCGATCATTCCTTTTCCTATCCTGATTCCTATCATTATTGCCTTTATCATAATTCCTATAATTCTTCTTCCTTATTAGCATTTCTATCATTCTTTTCCTCCTCCTCCTCCTCCTCCTCCTTCTTCTTTCCTTACCCCTTTCTCTTTAGCTCCTCCTTCCCACCACCATTCCTTCTTCTTCTTCCTCCTCCTCCTCCTCCTTCTTCTTTTCTTCCCCCTTCCTCTTTAGCTCCTCCTTCCCTCCAGCCTTCCTTCTTCTTCCTCCTTTCTCCCTTCTCTCTTCCTCCTTCCCTTACACTCCTCCTTTCCTTCCTTCCCTCTTCCTTCCCCCTTCTTTCTCTCTTCCTTCCTTCACCCCCTATCCTTTCCTTTCCCATCCTCTCCTACTCTCCCCCTTCCCCTTCCCTCCTATTCCAATGGGGAGGAGAGGGAGAAGGGAATATGGGTAGGGAAGTGGAGGGGAGAGGAGGGGAATG
>NW_028234440.1:2258256-2260756 GCF_977035675.1 Penaeus japonicus
TCCCTTCTCCTTCCCTCTCTCTTTCCCTCTGTCTGTCTGTCTGTCTGTCTCCCTCCCTCTCCTTCTCCCTCTCCCTCCCTCCCTCCCTCTCCCTCTCCCTCTCCCACTCCCACCCTCTCCCCCTCTTCCACCCACCCTCCCTTTCCCTCCGCCTCTCCCATCCTCCCACCCTCTCCCTCTCCCCCTCCCTCCCTCCCTCCCTCATCGACAATGCCTTCTATTACATTCACGTCATCCTAGTTGTTCAGATTTGTCTTCCGTGACGTCATTATCTCTGCCCTCCCCCTCTCCCCCTTCCCCCTCCCCCTCCCCTATCCCTTCAACGCCCGCCCCGCCTACCCCGGCCACCCTAAACCCCCTCCCTCTCCCCCTCCCTCTCTCCTTCTCCCCTCCCCTCTCCCCTCCTCTCACCCCCCTCTTCTCTCCCTCCCAAAGAGTCGACAATCCCTCGTAACTGCCAATTACGTTGAGCTAATGACAGTTTTCCTCGTTAATGAGTCACGTGATCTCTACTTTTGTCCCACGGTTAGATACCATTTTTTTTTTTTTTTTCCTTTTTTTTTTTTTTGAAGGGGAGGGGGCGGGTCGGGTGAAATTTTCGATTGTTCTGCGTCTCTCAGTCACGGAGTTTTATCGCGAGTTCGGGTACGTTATGTAAGGTGTTGATGCGGGAGTTAATATATATATATATATATTTTTATCTATTTTTTTTTTTTTTTTTTTTTTACTCTCCCCTCCCACACCTGACATCCCCTTTTTTATCCTTTCTCTCCTTTTTCCTTCCTTCGTTCTTGCTTCTTCCGTCTTCTTTTTTTTATCCTTCCTCTCCCCTCTTCCTTCCTTCGTTCGTGCTTCTTCCGTCTTTTTTTATCCTTCCTCTCCTCTCTTCCTTTCTTGGTTCTTGTTTCTTCCGTCTTCTTCTTTCCCTCTTTCTTACTCTCTTCCTTCCTTCCTTCCTTCCTTACCCCTCTTTCTCTCTTGCCTACCCACCACCCCCTCTTATTTTACCCACAACCTTATTAGACAAGAGAAATCTAAATGATCATAATAATAGCAATAATAACAATGACGATGATGATGATACAACAAATAAATAAATAATAAATCCCGTTTATAAGCTTTCGTTCCGTATGCCTTCCGGATTTCCCCTCCCCTCCCCCCTCCCCCTCCCTTTCCCCCTCTTTCTCTCTCTCTCTCTCTCTCTCTCTCTCTCTCTCTCTCTCTATTTCTCTCTTTTGAAGTTTGCGTAAAATTAACTCGCCTGTCCCCAGAGCACTGGACCATTCAAATGACCCGCTATTAATTAGAACTGTCGGTAGTTAGGCCGCGGCACAGGTCGGCCATCTTGATTGTAATTGCTACTTTAATCACTAGTTGGAGCCACTGACTGTCGGCCCGATTGACAAGTGACGAGCGGGAAGCGGTGGTGAAGGGAAAGAGGGGGGGTGAAGGGGAGGGGGGGAGGAGGGGGGTTGAGGGAGAGGGATGAAGGGGAGGGGGAGGAAGGGAGGGAAGGAGGGAGGATGGGGAAGAAAGGGGGGGAGAGGAGTAGGAAGGGAGGGAGGATGGGGGAAAAAAGGAGGAAGGAAGGGGGAAGAAAGGAGGGAGGGTGGGAGGAAAGAAGGAAAAGAAAAGGAGGAGGGATAGAAGGAGAGAGGGAGAGACAGACAGATAGAAAAGTAAATTTATGTATAAACTGACATGCAGATAGATAAACGGAGTGTAAGAAAGAAGTAGAGAAAAGGAAGGGAAAAGAGAGAGAAATAGAGATAGATAGATATAGAGAGAGAGAAAGACAGAAAAAATACTTTGTTGATAAATAAAGCTTGCTTCAGTCATCTACAACGAATAAATTAAAAAAGAATGAAACATATATAGACAAATGCTAGTTACTTTTGTTTTTGTTTAGATTTTTGTTTTCAGGTTAGCCGATGAAGGAAACAAAAGAAACATAGAAATACGACCGGAATTATAAAACAAAAACTAACAAAAAAATGGAATCGGATAATCGTAAAACAATTAACAAATTAACGTTAAAGAAAAAAAAGTAGATCCATTTGAATATATAGATATGTAATTTTTTTCATAGTATGGTTATTAATATAGAGGTCAAAGGAGGGAGGAAGACGGAGGGAAAGGAAAGGGAAAGGGAAGGGAAAGAGAAAGTGAGGAATGGAATGAAAGAGGGAAGGAGAGGGAAAGAGAGAGAAAGATAGAGGCTTCCGGTAGAGAAAACAAGTGGAGAAGAAAGGGAGTGAGAGAACAATGGGGAGGAAGAGGAGAGAAAGGAAAAGAGAGAGGAGGAGCGAGAAAGAGAGACAGAGATGAAAGAGGGAGAGGTTGAAGAGGGAAATGTATGGATAGACAGAAGAAAAAGAAGAAGAGAGAGAGATGAATGATCAAGAGAAAGAAGGAGAGAGGGAGAGAGATAAGGAGAGAGAGAGAGAGAGAGAGAGAGAGAGAGAGGAAGAGAAAGAAAGACAAAGAGATAAAGAAAGAA
>NW_028234440.1:2265756-2270756 GCF_977035675.1 Penaeus japonicus
ATAGATGGATAGACAGATTGATTGATTGATTAGTGAATAGATAGATTGACTTGCAGACAGATCGATTGGTTAGCGAACGGGTAGACAGATAGACCGATAGATTAGAAGATGGATAGATAAACATAAAAAAATTGGCTGATAGATAGGTAGATAGATAGATAGATAGAAGACAGACAGACACATAGGCAAGATGAGTTTATGGATAGATGGATAGGTCGAATCCTTCCATTCCTATCCCCACCTTACAAGCGTGTGTGCGTGTGTGTGTGTGTGTGTGTGTGTGTGTGTGTGTGTTTGTGTGTCCGTGTGTGAGTGCGTGCGTGTGTGTGTGTGTGTGTGTGTGTGTGTGTGTGTGTGTGTGTGTGTTTGTGTGTCCGTGTGTGAGTGCGTGCGTGCGTGCGTGCGTGTGTCCGTGTGTGCATGCGTGAGTGCGTGTGTCCGTGTGTGTGTGCGTGTGTCCGTGTGTGCGTGTGTGTGTGTGTGTGTGTGTGTGTGTGCATGTGTCCGTGTGTGCGTGTGTCCGTGTTCTCAACTTCGAAAAGGAACTTGACAGATAGATGACAGTTACGTGACCTTGCATATGACCCTTGTCAGTTGACAGAAAGGGTTAAACTTTCAAATCTTCCTTTTATCTTTAAGATATATGACTCGAGAAAGACTATAAAGCGGTGGAAATTCTGTTTACGAATATGAATATCTATATCTGACGAAAGATAATGTTCATGAAAAGAGGAAAAAGAAGATGATGTTTTCTATGTTTATGAACAAAGGAAAAGGAAAATATGTTCACTTTATTAATGAAAAAAAAGTAAAAAAAAAAAAAAACGCTGGTCTCTCTCTTAATAAAAAAAGAAAAAAAAAAGAAAAAAAAATAGTTTTCCCTATTTAACGTCGACAGTATTTTTTTTCTTCTTTTTTTTTCTTTCTTTTTTTTTGGAGTCTAAAAAATCTATTAGGATTGGAACTTGTTGCTAATCTCTTTTGAAAGTTATGCCTTTAGAGTTCGGAAGCTGTTATTGTTCTATTGGCTGTCAATGTGCTACTGTTAATGTGGCTAGGATCTGTTTTTGTTGTTGTTGTTTTCGTTGTTGTTGTTGTTGTTGTCTGAGATATTTACAGGTTAATGCCTTTTAATTGCTTACCTTTAGTATCCATTATGTAGAATTTTTGGTTTGGTTCTGAAGCGAAATATCACTGTTACAGTATCAATGTTTTTCCTTTTTTTTCGTGTAGGAAATATGTGACCACCGGACAGACAGGCAGAGAGACAGAGAAGGGGGGAAGAGAGGGAGAGAGAGAGAGAGAGGGGGGGACAGACAGACAGGCAGAGAAATGGAATCTGGAATTGTACAGTAACTTTCATTCCATGCATTTCTTTGTGTTCTCTCTTTTTCTCTTACTCTCTCTCTCTCGCTCGCTCTCTCTCTCTCTCTCTCTCTCTATCTATCGCTTTCTCTCGCTCTCGTTCTCTCTCTCTTTCTCTCTCTCTCTCTCTCTCTCTCTCTCTCTCTCTCTCTCTCTCTCTCTCTCTCTCTCTCTCTCTCGCTTTCTCTCGCTCTCTTGCTCTCGCTCTCGCTCTCTCTCTCTCCCTCGTAATAGAAATGATAAAAATAATAAGAGCAATAATCATAACAGTAAGAATGATGATAATGATAATAACAATAACGATGATAATAAAGAGTCTAATAACAAAAAAGATGAAGAAGATAATGATAATAACAACACCAATAATGAGAGTAACAATGACATTGATAATAACAACAGTAATAATAATAATAATCATGATAAAAACAATAATAATAATATTAATATTCATATCAACAAAACAAAACAAAAAAAATGAAACAATATGTATTCAGGAGAACATCACTCTCTTTGTCCGTACAATAGAACACGTGAACACAAAATGCTGTTCATCATCATCTCAATAGAGTATGGTGAGTGTGATGGATTGGTCTGTTGTGTGAAGAGAGTAATGGTTTTCATAACAATATGTTGGGCAAAAATGTGTGTGTATGGATTGTGTGTGTGGGGGGGAGGGGGGGGTTGTAGATGGGAGGGGGTTTGTGTGGGTGTGTTTGTGGGGGTGTGTGTGTGTTTGGATTGAGAAAGAGAGCGAGAGAGAAAGAGAGAAACAGAGAGACAGAGAAACAGAGAGAGAGAGAAAAAGACATACAGACAATCAGAGAGAGAGAGAGAATCAGAGGTAGAGAGAGAGAGAGAGAGAGAGAGAGAGAGAGAGAGAGAGAGAGAGAGAGAGAGAGAGAGAGAGAGAGAGAGAGAGAAAGAGAGCATAGGAAAAGATACGTAGAGACAGAGAAAGAGAAAGAGAGAGTCAGACCAAGTCAAACAAAGAAAGAGAAGGATAGGCAGAGAGATAAATAGATAGATAAATAAACATAGAGAGAGAGAAAGAAAGAGTTATTCAGACTAAGCCAGACGAAGAGAAAGATACACAGAGAGATAAAGAGAGAGAGAGATAGAGAGAGAGAGAGAAACAGAGAGAGAGAGAGAGAGAGAGAGAAAGAGCGATTCAGAGAGAGAGCGAGAGAGCGAGAGAGAGAGAGAGAGAGAGAGAGAGACGAGATAAGCAGCCAGAGGTTCCAATTTACACTAAAGGGTTAATCGCGCCAGTTGCGGTCATATGTTTCGACACCGCTGACGTGTTAATGATGATTCTTATTATCATTCTTTCCTTTCTTCCTCTATCTATCTCTATTTATTTGTTTCATTATCTATCCAACTCCGTGTATCTATTTATATCTATCTACCCGACCAACCGTATTTCTTTTTTCTTTTTTTTATTCTTCCTCAGCTTATCAGTCATTTCTATCTATATATTTATCTATTTGTCTAGCTATATATCTGTTTATCTATCTATCTATCTATCTATCTATATATATATATATATATATATATATTTATCTATCTATTTATCTATCTATCTAACTATATATCTATATATATATATATTTATATATATGTATATATATATATATATATATATATATATATATAATATATATATGTATATATATATGTATATGTATATATATATATGTATATGTATATATATTCATCTATCTATCTATCTATCTATCTATCTATCTATGTATCTATCTATCTATATCTATCTATCTATTTATCTAAGTATCTCTCTCTCTCTCTCTCTCTCTCTCTCTCTCTCTCTCTCTCTCTCTCTCTCTCTCTCTCTCTCTCTCTTTATATATATATATATATATATATATACATATATATATATATATATATATATATATATATATATATATATATATATATATTATATATACAGTATATATACATATACATATATCAATCTATATATCCATCTCCCTATCTATACATCCATCAATCAGTCTAGTTATCCATCAATCCATCCATCAATCCATCAATCTACCCATCTATCCATCAATCAATCAATCTATCCATCAATCTATCCATCAATCAATCCATCCACCTATCAATCTCTCCTCATCCCCATAAGTCTATCTCTGATTTTAATTATCCATTTAGCTATCTGTCTCCCTGTCGCAATGACACGTAGAAAAAGGTTGGTGTTTGTCTACATATTTTATCTCAAATGTCACTCTGTGTCACCTGTCACTCAGATGGATAAGGAGCATCGCCCTCTCTTTCTTCTTTTTCTTCTTGTTATTCGTTCGTTCTTCTTCGCTTTTTCTTTATTTTGAGTCTGTTTCTATTTTTATTACTTTTTCTTCTTCTTGATTTTCTCTTTTTTTCCTTCTTCTTCTCTATTTCTTCTATTTCTTCTTTTCTTTTTTCTTTTCTTTTTTTCTTTTTTTCTTTCTACTTCTTTATTTTCTCAATTTCTTATTCTTCTTTCTCTAATTTTTTTTCTTGATATTATTCACTATTGTCTTATTTTCTTCTTCTTGTACTTCTTATTTTATTATTTTCTTCTTCTTCATCTACTTCTTTCTTTTCTTTTCTTTTTCTTCTTTTTCTTACTGTTGTTATTATTGACATTGTTATTGTTTCTATTTTTGTTGCTGTTATTATTATCATTATTGTCTTTATTTTTGTTATCATTGTTATTTTATCATTATTGTCATTATCATCATTATCACCATTATTACCATTATTATCATCATCACTATTATTATTACTATCATTACCATTATCATCATTATTATTATCAATATTACTACTGTCATTATAATTACCATTATTATCATTGTTATTTCTATTACTTTTGGTATTATTATCTTTATTATCATTATTGTTACTATTATTACTGTCATTATCATTATTGTTGCTATCACCATTACCATTAATATTATTATCATTATCATTATTATCATCATTATCATTATCATCATTTTTTTCCACTGTTATCTTTATCATTATCATCATTGACTTTATCATTAATTTTATTGTCATTATCACTATTATTGATATCATCATCAATTATCATCATTATCTATCCATTTATCCTTATTTTTTTATTTTTTTATTATTTTTTAAATGCAATAAAAAAAGTTATAATACGATGAATAAAATTGAGCAAAATTATAAGTGTGAGGAATCCAAGGTTGAATTCTTTCCATCTTTACTCATCCTCACTTCGTCTTTAACTCAATTTTTACTCATTCTTTTATTTCGTTATGTATTACTAATTATTTTTTCTTAGGCATGACTCGTCTTTTCCTCATATTTGATCTCATCGAGTTACTCATTACTTTTACTCATCTTTTTTACCCTCTTTTATTCATATTTTACTCATCACTTTCCTCAAAACACCTTCTCCCTTCTCCTCATATCTTCCCTTTCTTCACTTCTCCCTTCTTTTCCTCCCTCATTTCCTTCCCCCCTTTCCCTCATACCCTACCCCTCTCCTCCCCTCATTTCCCCTCGTCACTATCCCTCCCCTCCTCTCCCCCCTCCCCCCTTCTCCTCCCTAAACCCCACCGCTCTCCTCTTCCTTCTCCTCCTCCTCCCTCCCTTCCTCCTTCCTCCCT
>NW_028234440.1:2275756-2278349 GCF_977035675.1 Penaeus japonicus
ATTCGATTTTAAAGTAATATAGTAAATAATTTAATCAAATTTAAGCAAGAGGTTTATTATATAAGATCTCTTCGGTTTAGTAAAATCTATTAAAATCACGTTAATGAATACAACAGTCAGTCCCTATTTCTTTCCGCAATTTCTAACCCGTTTTGGTTCAGTTATCATAAATCAAAGAAATGAAATGACGTAAAACAACACATAAAATATATATAATTGTCCTCCTATACATTATTCTTCAAAGAAAATATAGTTTATTCTTCGGTTCATAGAAAACGATACTTTTAAGGGGAGACTTTTCTCTTTTCTCTAAGAATCGTCAATGACAACGAAGGTGTAATTTCTGCTATTGATAATATTGAAATACTAATACCTGAGTAAAGGAGGAATAACTGATGGTATTGGTAGTGTTGTAGAATAATATATCTAATACAGCTGAGGAATTAATCATTCGAAATATACGTGAATATGTATGTAATAATGCGATAATTAAATGCATCTAAATGACCCTCGGTTGCTCTTCTTTCGGTACCTTAGTATTAAAGAAATATTTTTTATAACTTCACTAATTCTTAGTCTTCTGCAACGTGTCATATATTGATAGTCTCTTTTCAGTTTGTTTTGTTATAAGAATGCCAAATTACTTGATATTACGTTTGGTTTTGCGTTTTCTTACATTGCAGTGCAATAGTAATCACGATTCAAGATCTTGATAAATTTACAGTTACAGTTTTAACACTTACATTTATTGTAGTGTAGATCAAAGTTTTGCATTACATTTTACTTTACTATGCAATAAAGTGACAGACCTCTGTTGTACACCAAATTTATAATAGTTTACCCTAAAAAATTAAATTCTCTTTTCGTTGCGTTGAAAAGAAAATGGTTTTAAGGATAACCAAAAGAAAATAGTAATTTCTCCTTTTTCATTTGCAAATTATTATAGAGGGACGTTATGAATAAGAATAGAGGAAGGAAAAAAACGAAATAAACAGAGGGGAAAAAGGAGTAGGAGAGGATGAGAATAATGAAGACATAGAAGGAAAAAGAAATCGTAGTTATAAACTACGCCTTTTTTTTTTCAATAGTATCCATACATCAGTACCTCGAAGTTAATCTATCACTTTAAGATTAACAATACATTCCTTGCTGATTGATGTATGATGTATTAATGTATTTCTACAGATAGGGTAAAGATTTTAGTGGGAACTATAACAATTACATTTTATATTTCAACATGACCTTGATTGGTAAAAGGAACTGTTTCCATAATTTTTTTATTTTTTTCTGGACGATATTATTACCTTTATGGATATTGTCTTGGATGTATATATGTATGTATAGGTATGTAGATGGATAGATGGAATTTATTTGTATTATACACACGTTTGTGTATATATATGCGTGTATATTTGTATATAAAGACACACATATCTAAATTCATATCACACACAACCACGCACACACACACACAAACACACACATACATACACGTACATATATGTATATTATATCTATATATATAATTTATATTAATATATATATATAATATATATATATAGTATATATATATACATATCTCTCTCTCCTCACTTCTCTCTCCTCTCTCCCTCATATCCTCTCTCTCCTCGTCTCTCAATAATATATATATATATATATATATATTTTATTTATATATAGATAAATATAATAGATTATATATAATATTTGTAATTTACAATATATATATATATATATATATTATATATATATATATATAATATATGTGGTGGTGTGGTGGCGTGTGTGTGTGTGTGTGTGTGTGTGTGTGTGTGTGTGTGCATGTATGTATGTATGTATGCTCATCTTAGGTCCAATCTTCGAACTTTCCCTTTAAAGATTTTTTTCTTAATTAATATAGTTGATTTGTTGGCTCGCTGAATAGAATTATTATTATCAGCAAAAATTCATTTCTAACTTCAATATTTTTCCTCTCGAATCTAACTTCTAAAATATTCCCCATAGACAAACTGTGAAGTTTTTTTGTTTGTTTGTTTTTTTGTGTGTGTGTGATTTTGTCGATGTGTCGTATGGTCTTTGCTCTTTTTCTTTATGTCTTTTCGTAATCCACAAATACAGAAAGTTGTCACCGCATTTATTTTCTCCCTTATTTGGTGTGTGTTGTTTGTTGTATTGTGTGTTGTATGTGTGTTTGAGGGTGTGGGTGGGGTTTGGTGTGTCTACGTGGGGACATTTTACTGCAAAAGCTTGTATATTCCCTAGGCTGGTTAGAATTAATATAATTGGCTTTTGTGAACAATCTATATATGATTTGCAAATGGTTTGTAGGTTGGTAATATTTGTTGAAAACCCTGGTTCCTGTTACGACCGTAATTTCTGCTGTATCTGTTATAAAACATTTGGTAATGTCTGTATTTGTTTGTTTGTGTGTGTGGGGGAGAGAGGGGGAGAGGGAGAGAGAGAGAGAGAGAGAAAGAGCAAGAGGGAGAGAGAGAGAGAGAGAGAGAGAAAGAGCAAGAGGGAGAGAGGGAGAGAGAGAAAGAGCAAGAGGGAGAGAGAGAGAGAGAGAAAGATCAAAAGCGGGGTGAGAAGC
>NW_028234440.1:2283449-2285949 GCF_977035675.1 Penaeus japonicus
AGTTGTTCAGATTTGTCTTCCGTGACGTCATTATCTCTGCCCTCCCCCTATCCCTCTCCCCTTCCCCCTCCCCTTCCCCTTCAACGCCCGCCCACCCCGCCCACCCTAAATCCCCCTCCCTCTCCCCCTCCCTCTCTCCTTCTCCCCTCCCCTCTCCCCTCCTCTCACCCCCCCTCTTCTCTCCCCCCTCTTCTCTCCCTCCCAAAGAGTCGACAATCCCTCGTAACTGCCAATTACGTTGAGCTAATGACAGTTTTCCTCGTTAATGAGTCACGTGATCTCTACTTCTGTCCCACGGTTAGATACCATTATTTTTTTTTTTTCCTTTTTTTTTTTGAAGGGGGGGCGGGGCGGGTGAAAATTTCGATTGTTCTGCGTCTCTTAGTCACGGAGTTTTATCGCGAGTTCGGGTACGTTATGTAAGGGTGTTTGATGATTGATTGATTTTGTTTTTTATTTGTGTGTTTGTTTTTGACTTTTGCTGCTTTTTTTTTCTTTTTTTTTGACATTTGTTTTTTGTTTTTTTTTGTTTGTTTTTTGTGTGTTTGTTTGATTTGATGCGAGAGTTAATATATATATATATTTTTTTTTTATCTCGTTTTTTTTTTTTTTTTTACTCTCCCCTCCCACACCTTACATTCTCTTTTTTTATCCTTTCTCTCCTTCTTCCTTCCTTCGTTCGTGTTTCTTCCGTCTTTTTTTATCCTTCCTCTCCTCTCTTCCTTTCTTGGTTCTTGTTTCTTCCGTCTTCTTCTTTCCCCCTTTCCTAATCTCTTCCTTCTTTCCTTCCTTCCTTACCCCTCTTTCTCTCTTGCCTTCCCCCACCCCCCTCTTATTTTTACCCCCAACCTTATTAGACAAGAGAAAACTAGATAATAATCATAATGATAGCAATAATAACAATGACGATGATGATTATGATTTACAAAAAAACAAATAATAAAATAAATAAATCCCTTTATTAACTTGTCGTTCCGTATCGCTTCAGGATTTCCCCGCCCCCTCCCCCTCCCCCTCCCTTTCCCCCTCTTTCTCACTCTCTCTCTCTCTCTCTCTCTCTTCTCTCCCTATTTTCTTCTTTTTGAATTTGCGTAAAATTTAACTCCCTGTCCCCCTAGAGCACTGGACCATTCAAATGAACCCCTATTAATTAGAACTGTCGTAGTTAGCCGCGGCACAGGTCGCCATCTTGATTTAATTGCTACTTAATCACTATTTGACCACTGACCTGTCGCCCGATTGACAAGTGAAGAGCGGAAGCGGAAGGTGAAGGGAAAGGGGAAGGGGGGGGGCTTTTGAGAGAGAGGGAAGAGGTGGGATGATGGGAAGGAGAGGGGGAGGAGGGGGGTTGAGGGAGCGGGAGGGAAGGAGAGGGAAGAGGAAGATGTGGAAAAAGGAAATAGAGGGTTGAAGGAAAAAAAAGGAGAGGGATAGAAGAGAAGACAACAGACAGACAATAATAAGTAAATTTAAGTATAAACTGACTGCAGATAGATAAACGGAATGTAAGAAAGAAGTAGATAATAAAGAAGGAAGAAGAGAGAGAGATAGAAGAAATAGAGAAGAAACAAGAAAAAATACTTTGTTGATAAATAAAGCTTTGCTTCAGTTCATCTAAACGAATAAAATTAAAAAGAATGAAACATATAAAGACAAATGCTAGTTACTTTGTTTTTGTTTAATTTTGTTTCAGTTAGCGAAGAAAAGAAACATAAGAAACTTAGTGAAAAGACACCGGAATTAATAAAACAAAAACTAACAAAAAATGGAATCGGATCATCGTAAAACGATTAACTAATAAACGTTAAAGAAAAAAAAGTAATCCATTTGAATATATAATATGTAATTTTTTCATAGTATGGTTATAATCTAAGTCAAATGGAGGGAGAAGACGGAAAAGAGAAAAGGGAAAAGGGAAAGGAAAGGAGAGTGAGAAGGGAATGAAAGAGGGAATAAAAGGGTAGAGAAGAGAAGAGAGATAGAGCTTCCGTAGAGAAAACAAGGGAAAAAAGGGAGTGAAAGAGCAATGGGGAGAAGAAGAGAAAAGAAAAGAAGAAGGAGGGCGAAATGAGAGACAAGAGAAAGAGAGAGAGGTCGAAGAGGAAATGTATGGATAATAGAAGAAAATATAAAAGAACGAGAGAAAGAGATCTTGAGCAAGGAAAGAAGAGAAAGGAGAGAGAATAAAAAGAAGAGAGAATAGAGAAGGGGAGAGGAGAGAGAGTAAAAAGAAAGAGAGAAGAAGAGAAGAAGAAAGAAAAAATCTAAGAGATAAAAAAAAGAGAGAGTAGAGAGGAAGAGAAAAAAGACAAAGACAAAAAAGAAAAAAATATATAGAAAGAACAGAGAGTAACCACCAAACAAAGTGGATACAAAAAGAAAAAATGAAAAGAAAAAAAAAATACATCTACGATTATGAGTAATTAAGAAACGGAAACTATGTATTTAGCAATTTTGTTTTTTGTTTTGTTTTTGTCTTGTTTTTGTAAACATCTGTTCA
>NW_028234440.1:2295949-2300949 GCF_977035675.1 Penaeus japonicus
TCTTCCCCTCCTAAACATCCCTCTATCGCCTCCTCTTCCCCAACCTCTTTACCCCCTCCTTCCTCCCTCCCTCTCTCCCTCCCTCCCCAACCCTACCCTCCTCTCCTTACTCCCTCCCCCTCCCTCCTTCCCTCCCCCTTCTTCCCTCCCCTCCCCCACCCCCACCCCGATCCCAAAATCCGATCCCTAATTATAGAATCACAAACCTTCACCCCTCCCTCCCTTCCCTCCCCCTCCTTCACCCCCCCATCCTCCCTCCCCCATCCCCCAACCCCTCCCCGGACAAGTCTTTTTTTATGAGATAAATGATCATCTCAATTTTATCCTGTGACGTGATGGCCCCGGGCTGAGACAGGTAACATTTGTCAAGTCGGACGCGAATGACAAGCGCGTCCCCCCCCCCTACCCCCTCTCCTCCTCCTTCTCCTCCTCCCTCTCCTCTTCTTCCTCCTCCTCCTCCTCCTCCACCTCCTCCTCCTCGGTCCCAACCACTCATCCTATTCTTCCTTCTCCTCCTCCTTCTCCTCCTCTTCCTCGGTCCCAACCTCTCATCCTATTCTTCCTTCTCCTCCTCCTCCTCCTCCTCTTCTTCCTCCTCCTCTTCCTCCTTCTTCTCTACCCCCTCCTCTTTGGCCCCAACCTCTCATCCTATTCTTCCTTCTCCTCCTCCTCCTCCTCCTCTTCTTCCTCCTCCTCTTCCTCCTTCTTCTCTACCCCCTCCTCTTTGGCCCCAACCTCTCATCCTATTCTCCCTCCTCCTCTTCTTCTTCCTCCTCCTTCTCGGCCCCAACCTCTCCTCCTACTCTTCCTCCTCCTCCTCCTCTTCCTCCTCCCCCTCCTCCTCCTCCTCCTCCTCGGCCCCAACCTCTCCTCCTACTCTTCCTCCTCCTCCTCCTCTTCCTCCTTCTCGCCCCCAACCTCTCTCTCTCCCCTATCCCCCACCCCCCCTGTTCCTTTCCACCAGCTGTCAGCTTAGGGTAGGGATAGGGGGTAGGGGTAGGGGGTAGGGAGTAGGAGTAAGGGTGGGGGGAGAAGGAAGTAGGGTGGGTAGGGGGTCTGGAAGAGGGGAAGGGGTGGGGGGAGGGGATGAGGTTAAGGGAAGGGGTGGGGGGAGGGGATGAGGTTAGGGGAAGGGGGTTGGAAGAAGAGGGGGTAGGGGGAGGGTGGTGAGGAGGGGTCAGGAAGAGGGTGGGGTGTTGAGGAGGGGGAAGGGGTACTCGGGGCTGATGGGAGGAGGGGGGAGGGGCTGATGGGAGGAGGGGGGAGGGGCTGGTAGTAGTAGAGGGAGGGGGAAGGGGGAGTCATAGAAGGGGGAGGGGGGGTAGCAGGGGGAGGGGGAGAGGGGGGAGTAGAATCTAGGAAAAAGGGACATGACAAGAGGGAAGATGTGTGGTAGGGGGGGGGGATTGGGGTGATGGAGGACGGGGGGGGGGGGGGGGGCGGCTTGGTCCCGTGGAATCGAGGGGGGCGGATAGGGGAGGGGGGGGGAGGGAAGGAGAAAGACACGTTGGCACAACTATATTTGTTTTTTTCTCCGCTCTGTTCCCCTTTTTGGCGCTTGTTTTTTTGTTTTTTTCTTCGTCTTCTACTATTTTCTCTCCTTGACTCTCTTTCTCTGTGTGTTGTGTTCTCTCTTTTTCTCTCCTTCTCTTTCTTTTTCTCTCTCTGTCTCTCTGTTTCTTTCTCTTTCTTTCTCTCTCTCTTTCTACCTCTCTCTCTCTCTTTCTCTCTCTCTCTCTCTCTCTCTCTCTCTCTCTCCTTTTATGCCTTAAACATATTCACAATCTCTCGGATGTGCATTTATTTATATATTTTTGTCTTTGTTCTGAAAATAATCAATAATAGCCTTTAACCTTTCTCTCATTCTTTCTTCCAATCTTTTTCTCAGTTCAGTCTCCCATCCACCTTGCTCTCTCTCTCTCATTTGTTGTGCTTTATTTATTAGCTTCGATATAGATGGACAAGACGATTCTTCAAAATAAAATACAAAATCATTTCCTATCTCATAATCGGCACATCATCTTCGCGGAGACGTAAGGATCGTATACATTTCTGAGCCATTCCTTTAGTATATAATGTGTGTGTGTGTGTGTGTGTGGTGTCTGTGTGTGGGTGTGGTTGTGTGTTTTGTGTGTGTTTGGTGTAAATACACACACACACACACACACACACATATATAATATATAGATATATATATATATATATATATATATATATATAATATATATATATATATATATAATATATATTGTGTGTGTGTGTGTACAATAAAGAAGAAAAAAATAAAGAAAAATACCCAAACCGATATACATCAAATAAATAAAAACAGAGACGAATAATAAAAAAAAACACACTCACACAAACAAACACACACACAAATCCACACAACAACGATCAAGAAAAACAAAACAAAACAAAACAAAACAAAAAAAGCCAAAGACCTAAATATGAATGAAGCGAAGGTGCGAAGCTAATATCCACACGTCGATAAGAGAGAGAGATAAATAGAGAAACGAGACAGACAGACGTCAATCAGACTGAATAACAGTATGAACAAGAATAAGATGTTCATTCATCTTTGACAGAGGCGGGGGGGGGAGGGGAGGGGAGGGGGGGAAGTAAAGAGTTCTCATGTTTTGTTTTTGTTTTAGTGTTGTTGTTGTTGGATTTTGTTGTTTTTGTTGTTTTTGATGTTGCTTTGGGGTGTTGTTGTTGTTATTTTTGGTGTTGCTGTTTTTAATGTTGTTGTTGTTTTTGTTGTTGTTGTTGTTTTTGCTGTTGTTGTTATGTTAGTGTTATTTTTGTTGTTATTTTTATTATCATTATTATTGTTGTTACTGTTAGTGTTATCATTATTATTGTTATTATTTTTATCTTTATTTTGATTATTATTATTACTATTTTCGTCATCTTTATTAGTATCATTACTATTATCATTATCATTCTTTTTGTTTTTATCATTGTTATCATTTTTGTTGTTATTATCGTTATTATTATTATCATCGTTGCTATATTATCATTACCATCAACTTTATTATTCTAATTCTACCATCATCATCATTAATAGTATTATTATTGTTATCACTACTATCATTATAAGTATCATTATCATCACCATTATCATTGTTATTATTGATATCTTTAACATTATTGTTTTTTTTTCTTTTTTTTACTATCCTCATTATCATCATTATTATCATTGTTATTGTTATTATTTATATCATCATTATCATTGATGATTTTTACTATCATTATCATTACTATTGTTATTATCATTATCATCATTAACCTTATTTCACTATTATTATTATCATTATTATTCTCCCTCTCCTCCTCCTCCTCCTCCTAATCCTGCTACTCCTCCTCCACCGTTTTCTCTTCTTCTTCCTTCTCCTCTTCCTCCTCCACCTTCTTCTCTTCCTCCTTCTCCTTCCTCCCTCTTCTTCTTCCTCCTTCTCCCCCCCCCCTTCCTCTTCCTCCTCCTCCTCCTCCTCCTCCTCCCCATCCTCCTCCTCCTCCTTCCCCTCCCTCCCCCCCCCCATCCTCCTCTTTGTTCTTCATCTTCACTTCTTCTTGCTGTAAGAATCCAAAGAATAAGAAAGAACAGAACGCCATATAGCGAACACCGCTACACTCTCTCAACGTTTTTTTGCTAACATGTCCATTAAGTATTTACTGTGAACTAGCTTTATCTTTTATTGCTTTTCGAATATGCATCGTCTGGTTTACTATGCTGTTGCTTATTGATTTGTTATAGCGTTGCATTTTAAGTGTTTTTCTTATTTTTTTCTGTTGTATTATACTGATGGTTTGGTAGTTTTTGAGAGAGAGAGAGAAAAGGGAGAGAGAGAGAGAGAGAGAGAGAGATGAGAGAGGAGTGGACTAGAGAGAGAGAGAGAGAGGCAGGAGAGAGAGAGGGGGGGGACGAGAGAGAGAGGGGGGGGGATAGAGAGAGAGGAGAGAAAGAACGAGAGAGAGAGAAGAAAGAGAGAGAGGGGGGGAGAGAGAGAAAAAGAGAGGAAGAGAGAATGAGAGAGAAAGAACGAGAGAGAGAGAAGAAAGAGAGAGAGGGGGGGAGAGAGAGAAAAAGAGAGGAAGAGAGAATGAGAGAGAAAGAACGAGAGAGAGAGGGAGGAAAGACAGAGAGAGAGAGAGAAAGAGAGAGATTTCTGAAATCCATAATAAATCAATTATTTGTGTGTTAATATGGTTCTCATAATACGTAAAAAAAAGAAATATTCAAGCATGAGGGAGCATATCATCTTAATTCATTCACTGATGAAACTAAAATAAAAACTAATAGTTCGACAAATAACCTTAATAATGCAGCCTTTCTAAATAGCTGCTAACTCGATTTACTTAGAAACTTTGAGAAGATAATACGCAGATAATTTACAGCCATAAACACCTATTAAATTCTTACCAAGGAAAGATTCGATGTTAGTTTTCTTTTTGTTTCATTATTATTTTCTGTATCTATCATGATCATTCTTTTTTTTTTTTTTTTGACAATTCATTTGCCAATTCTCGACTGCAGTTAACACGTGGTCAAATAGTTAGAAACTATTAAAAAAAACAGCAAATTCGATTTTCAAGTAATATAGTTAGTAATTTAATCAAATTTAAGCAAGAGGTTTATTTTATATAAGATCTCTTCGGTTTCGTAAAATCTATTAAAATCACGTTAATGAATACAACAGTCAGTCCCTATTTCTTTCCGCAATTTCTAACCCACTTTGGTTCAGTTATCATAAATCAAAGAAACGAAATGACGTAAAACAACACATAAAATATATATAATTGTCTTCCTATACATTATTCTTCAAAGAAAATAAAGGTTATTCTTCGCTTCATAGAAAACGATATTTTTAAGGGGATACTTTTCTCTTTTCTCCAAAAATACTCGGGGACAACGAAGGTGTAATTTCTACTATTGATAATATTGAAATACTAATACCTGAGTAAAGGAGGAATAAATAATGGTATTGGTAGTGTTGTAG
>NW_028234440.1:2305949-2315949 GCF_977035675.1 Penaeus japonicus
GGGGTCATTCTTTATATTATTGTTGTTGTTTTCGTTCTAATTATTTGGAATGTTTTGGATTGTTTTATAATTGGGAGTGATTTTTTCCCTATTTCTTTTTTTTTCACTTTTTCTTTTTCTTTTTTCTTTTTTATGTGGCCGGATCTCGAATTTGGTTCCTTCTCGAAAAGAAGTTATCGCTTTTTCAAAATCAGAGAAAGAACAACATTCCACATTTTAGAAAAAGTTTTTTTTTTTTTAAGTCAAAAAAGGAAAATTGCAATTTTAGTTAAAATAAGGGGACTTCCGGATTACCCTCTATCATATTATCCTTAACCGCAAAGTAATGATTATAATAGATTTTATTTTTACTTTTTGCAATATGGAATATTTTATTGAGGATGCACACTATGATTTCGAGTAAACAAATCAATTTCATGATAAAATATAATTCCCCTGTGAAGGAACTGGCAGAAAGATACTATTATTAATATTATAATTACCATCATCACGATTATGATTAATAACATTATCATCATTATCATTATTGTTATTATCATCATTATTTCATTCTTGCAAAGTCGTCATAAGATGTACATAAAGGAAATTAAAGTACGATGAAATATATTCAAAATATGCATTTCATTGTAGAAGGTTCAGAATATCATAATTTTATTATAGTTTTCGATATTCGACATTTTTTAATGTTACCTAAGAGCTATAATCACCATATAGATAGGATGTCCATAGAAATATATTGTAGGCCAATGGGACAAATCTTTATTTTATAAATTCTTATTTTTTTCGTACTTAAATATGACAGAATATTATGCTTTATTTGATGAGTGAGATGATACATGGAAAATTGATTTATTGTTAACACACTTTTTTCATTTTAGTATCTCCATATCTTTTGAAAATCTTACAATTGCAGAAACGATTGTGTTCTTTATAATAAATGTTTATTTTTTTCCCTTAATTTATAAATTAAATTCCTTACTATGAACATTTATTCTATGTATATATAATGTAGATTTCATTTTTTAAATGTTCGCAGAGGGAGAGAGAGGGGGGGTGGGGGGGGGGGGGGGGGGGGGAGGAGGGGGGGGGGGGGGGGGCGTGGGGGGGGGGGGGGGGGGGGGTGATAGGGGGAGAGAGAGAGAGAGAGAGAGACAGACAGACAGACGGAGACAGAGAGACAGATAGAGAGAGAGAGAGAGAGAGAGACGGACACAGAGAGACAGAGAGAGAGAGAGAGAGAGACAGAGACGGAGACAGAGATAGACAGATAGAGAGAGAGCGTGACATGTGCTTGCCCATACATGTATGCATGTGTATGCAAGTGCATGGAAGTATAACCGACTCTGCGTGAGTATATACGCCTATATATGTATATGTACCTGTGTAACATAATATATATATATATATATATATATATAGAGAGAGAGAGAGAGAGAGAGAGAGAGAGAGAGAGAGAGAGAGAGAGAGAGAGAGAGAGAGAGAGAGAGAGAGAGAGAGAGAGAGAGAAAGAGAGAGAGAGAGAGAGAGAGAGAGAGAGAAAGAGAGAGAGAGAGAGAGAGAGAGATACATATGATAAAGTATCTTAGGCGAAAGAATTCATTAAAAAAAAAGGCAAACCTCTCTCATTCAATCCTTTACTTCCAGCTCGGAGGAACATCTGCGCAGCGCCTTTTAGATCCTATACCTCGACAGTGTAGGAATCTGGTGAGTTGAAGGACACGGCCCAGGAACATCAAAAGGATAAGGAAGGGAAGAGGTGGATAGGAATAAATTGAGAAGTAGGATGATTGGAGGAGGATTAAGAAAATGAAGTGATGTTAATTTCGTATCATATCTGGAAACTAACTTGTGACAAAAAAGTGCTAAGGATAGATGAATGTTGATAAATCTTTTATATTTGTGTATATATATGACATATATTCTCTTTTCTCTTCTCTTTCTCTCTATCTTCCTCTCTCTCTCTCTCTTTCTCTTTCTCTCTCTTTCTCTCCCTCTCTCAATCTCTCTCTCTCTCTCTCTCTCTCTCTCTCTCTCTCTCTCTCTCTCTCTCTCTCTCTCTCTCTCTCTCTCTTTCTCTTTCTCTCATTCACTCCTCTCTCTCTCTCCCCTCCTCCCTCCGCTCCCTCCCTCCCTCCCTCCTCCCTCCCTTCCCTCCCCCCTCCCATCTAGCCTCCCTTCTCCCTCCCTTCACTCTAAAAAATCCCTCCATCCCTCCCTCCCCCCCTCCCTCTCCCTCCCTCTCTCCCTCCCTCTCTCCCTCCCTCTCTCCCTCCCTCTCTCTCTCTCCCTCTCTCCCTCCCTCCCTCTCCCTCCCTCCCTCCCTCCCCCTCCCTCTCTCTCCCTCTCTCTCTCAAACAGTATTACTATCCACAGGGAGATCCTGAGGAGAGCAGCGAAGCCATCTCCCCCGTCAGGATGAACGAGTATCCTGCAGGAGGGGTGAGTCCTTTCAATCCTAAAGTTTTTTTGTTTTTTTTTCTCTTACGATAAAATGTTCAAGGGGATTCCGAGCGTAAAATGGGACTGTGAGATGTTCTTTTTTTAGATGGTTTTAATCTATTTTTAGGTGTGTTGCTCTTTTAGACCTTATATGAAATGTGTGTTTGTTTTGGTAGTGGGTTATGTTTTTTGTTTTTTGTTTGTTTTATGTGTTTGTTTTACGTTAGGCTCCCTTGACATATTCATAGTATATTTCTTGGTGTAAGAGACTTTTATGTGTGTGTGTGTGTATGTGTGTGTGTGTGTGCATGTGTGTGTGTATGTGTGTCTACAATATCATTAATCACCAATGTTGCTAATGACCCCAAACCCACAACACTATACTTATAACCCCTGTCCCGTTATACAATCACTACTTATAAAATCCACCTGTACGATCACCACTTATACAACACTACTTATAAAATACTCCTCTACAATCCCTACTTATAAAATCCTCCTCTGCAACACAATCCTTCACCTCCTCCCTGGCAGATCCTGATGACCTTGGCACAAATCCCTGCCGACATCAAGGGCACGTTTGAGTTCTACCTCTGCCCTGAAGAAGGAAATTCACAGCAGGAGGAGTGCTTGATAAGGTACAGTCTTGTTTTTGTTTGTTATTATTGTTATTATTATTATCATTATTACTGTAGACTTTTTTTTTTTTTTTTTTTTTTTTTTTTTTTTTTTTTTTTTTTTTTTTTTTTTTTTTTTTGCTTTAGGCTTGTTGAGGTTTGGTCTTGACTTATAGTTTTTTTAGATTGTTATCGTTGTAACTTTGTTTGATTGTTGTTTTTTTTTTTTTTTTTTTTTTGCATTATGTATTTTATTATTGTATTGTATTGTGTTTTATTGTTGTACTGTATATTTATTCTGTTATTGTATTGTATCTTTATTCTATAATTGTGCTGGATCTCTATTTCATTATTGTATTGTATTTTCATTGTATCATTGTATTATACATTTGTTTTATTATTTCATTGTATTTTTATGTGTTGTTTATGGTTCTGTATTGATGGTACTGATGTTTAGTAATGATAATTGACAAAGATGCTATTCAGTTATGTAAATGAGCTATAATTCAATCAAAAACTGAATTATTAAGCTAAGAAAATAAATCAAAATATAATTACAATGAAGGTGATACAAATACGTATGATCTATAACTGCCTTATTTCCTTCAAGAACTCATAAAAATTCCCCTATTTTCCTTTCCCTTCCCCTTTTTCTACGCCTCTTTCCCCTTTCCTTTCTTCCTCTTCGCCCCCCCCCCTCCCCCGCCTTCTTTCTTCTCTTTCTCGCCTCCCCCCACCCCTTTCCTTCTCTCCTCCTCCCCCCATCTCCCTTCCTCCTCTCCATTCCCCTTTTCCTTTCCTCATCCTTGCCACCCTCCTTCTACCCTCCCCCTCACTTATCCTTCTCTTTCTTCTTCTCCCTCCCCCCTCCCTTCTATTACCCTCCTCTTCGCCCTCACCCCCTCCTCCCTACACCCTTCCCCTCATCCTTCCCCTCTCTCTATCTCCCTACCCCCTCCTCCTTACACCCTTCCCCTCTTCACCCTTCCCCTGATCCTTCTCTCTCCTCTTCTCCCTCCCCCCTCCCTTCTATTTCCCCCCTCTTCGCCCTCATCCCTTCCTCCCTACACCCTTCCTCTCCTCCCTACACCCTTCCCCTCCTCATCCTTCCCCTCTCTCTATCTCTCCCTCCCCCCCCCCCCCCTCCCCTCCATTACTCCTACAGGATTCCCCTCCAGTTGGCTGACGGCTCAGGAACACAATTCAAAATGGAAAATATTGAGAAGACAGACAAGTACCAGATTCCTCTCATGTTGCCAGACGAAATAACTTGTGATGATTGCATATTGCAGGTGAATTATTTGTTGTTGTTTTTATTGCACTGGGTGTTGCTTTGCGTTTGATTATGTTATTTTGTTTTTTTGTGTTTGTTTGGTTGTTGTTTTTTTGTTTTTTGTTTTTTGCGTGGGTGTTTGTTTACATGATTGTTTTGTGTTGTTGTTTTTGTGCCGTGATTTTAAGAGACTTTGTTTTGTCTTTTAGGCTTTTCTGTTCTTTTATCTATTTAGTTGTATTTGTTTTGGTATATTTGTATTTTGATTTGTTTTGTGCTTGTGGGTTTTAGAGAGAAAGTTTATGTTGAGCGGGTTATTTGTTTTGATTTCATTTGTATATTTAATTGTTTTGAGCTCGCGTGTTCTATAGAGAATATTTTCTGAGCGAGTCATTTGTTTTGTTTTTGTCTTATTTGCTTGGTTTTATTCTCATCTTGCATTTGTTTTATTTCATTTATATATCAATTTTCTTAAGCGAATATACATGAATTAATTCAGACAAATCCAAAACCCGGTTTCCTTTCTCTTTTCCTCTAAAAAAAAAATCCCGAAACTCTCGCTCTAACTCATATAATACTCCACATTCTCTTTAAATCAACAATGTTTAACAGATTCAATAAACACATCCACAGTGGCGCGTAGTGAGAGAAGACTGCAAGACCGCCAGTGATTGCTCTCTAATGGACGACACGTTCTGCGCAGACATCAACATCCGGGAGGTCAAGTGAGTGAGTTCCCGGATGTGTTTCGTCTGGATGGGGGGTGGGGAGGGGGAGGGGGAGAGGGTGACTTATTATTATACTTATTATTATTATTTTACTTATTAAGAGAAAGATTCGTTGATTCGTTGGTTCGTGTTTTGATTTGGTTAATGTAGCAAGAAGGAATTGGTCAGGGGTGTTCTTAGCTTGGGGTCTATGGGTCTTTTAATGGTCTATAATGTAAGTCAGTTAAAACAAGATTGACATTTGTATTCGCTATATTTTTTGTATTAAGTGATAATAATCTCTCTCTCTCATATATATATATATATATATATATATATATATATATATATATATATATATATATATATATATATATGTGTGTGTGTGTGTGTGTGTGTGTGTGTGTGTGTATGTGTGTGTGTGTGTGTGTGTGTGACTGAAAAGATACAAAAACAGATAACCGTAAATAAAATTTAATTCACAGTACTTCCTCATCACACTGTATAAATAATCCACAATAAAATTGTTTATTCACAGAGAGAATGGCAAGCGGTTTTTCCACCTGCTGCTGGGAGCGCTCTTTAGTAAACTGACATGATTGGAATTAACTGAAAATCTGACTGAATTGATTAAGATACTGACTGACTGGCGAAGGAACTAACTGGAGATCAAAGTGGAGTGACTGGAGAGTTAAGTAGATTAATTAACTGGTTGATTGGACATCTGACTGAGTGATGTTGTGGTTAGGGTATTGATTAACTAGAGATCTGACTTGGTTGACTGATTAACTGACAAACAGGAATTACATGATAATGATGATGATAAAGAAAAGAAAAAGAACAGAGACAGAAAGATAAGAATTGAAAAAAGAGACACAGATTGGAAAACATCACAGAAAGACAAAAGAGACAAATGAGAAATGGAATGCGCACAGCAGCCAGAAAGACAGACAGCCACAATTACACACACAGACAGACAAAGGCAAAAGGAAACATGCCCTGAAAACAGCCAGATCAAAAATTACTTACCAGAAGACAAAGAAATATTACGAAGAAAGAAGAAACTACATGATTACCAAAGGAACACCAAACACGATGTTGACAAAGTCATCAGTCAATACGTATTAAATATAGAACTCATCTTTTCATTATCTTTATGTTTAGAATGCCATAATTTTTGTGATTAAAAATTAAATTATTGAGGAAAAATAGAGATGAAAGATAGTCTTTTTACTATATTAATGGACATGATTCTCTTTATTTTATTTCTTCTTACCTTCTTTTGTTCACTTTTAATTAATTTCTTCATGTTTCGTCCTATTTCTTATTACTCTTTCTTTTTATCAATAAGTCTATCTACCAAAGTCTTGTTCTGACAAATTGAGAGAAATTGGAATAAAAACAGAATTGCTGTCTTAGTCTTTTCTTACACCGTTAATTAAACGAAAAGAGTTTCAAACCTAATGAAGAATACATACATACATATATGTATATGTGTGTGTGTGTGTGAAGATGAATTGAATACAAAAGAGGAAATATTTAACACATGAGCCTTATATCACACCGACGTCAACAGGGAGATAAACATCTTGTAGATAGATGTACATAGATGAAGAAAATAAGAGAAAAAATAAATAAAAGAAAACCCACTAGACCTGAAGTCACAGAAAAAAAAACTTCATCATTTAATCTTCAAGATCTGTTTGTCAAATTACTTCATTCTAGAAACATCTTCCAGAAAGCTAAAACGAATAATAGTCTTTTGGTTTTAGAGGCTATGAAAACCCTATTTTTTCATGGTGTTCAAAAAATCTACGGAGAGACAACCCCAAAAAGGAACGTATCGGGTTAAGAAAACGCTTATGGTGATGAGACAACCCAAAAGGAACGTATCGGGTAAGAAAAACGCTTATGGTGAGAAAACTTGAAATGAAACTGTGAAAGAATAAAATCGATAAATATTAAGGATTTTACTTGTAATCCTAAAAAAACATAACTACCATTATTTGAAATCCTCTCCAGTTATCGATAATAATCCTACCAGATCCTCATTTTTTTTCATATCTAAGCTCCTACCAACAGCTTAGAAACGCAACACGTTCTTCATTCAGGATGTGTGACCTGATCTTAAGCAACGCCGCCATTGGGACGCTTCCAGTGACATCAGGTCAACTTGTCCCGTGGCTTGTCAATGTTGAAATTCTCCTATGATATTAATGATGATATTAATTAAGCTCTTAATTAATTATTAATTAAGTCCTTTATCTCGTTTCCAAAGGCCTTTGTTCCTTTTGGTCAGAATCTTAAGGTGTTTTAATGAAAGTTTTATATCAGGTTGATTGTGTTTAGCTTATTAATATCGTCGTTATTATTATTATCATTATTATCGTTATTATTATCATTATCGTCGGTATTATTATTATTATTATTATTATTATTATTAATATTAATATTATCATTATTATCGTTATTATCATCATTACCATCATTATCGTCATTATCATTATCATTATCATCGTTATTATTATCATTATTATGTTATCATTACTGTTCCTGTTATTATCATCATTAGAAATAGTAGTCATGCTGATGATATGATGAGGATGATGATGATAACAATGATAGTGACAATAATAACAATAACAAAAATAATAATATCGAAAATAACAATAACAATAATGATAAGAAAAAGGATAGTAATAATAATAATAATAATAATAACCACAAAAGCAATAGCAATTAATATAATTTGTAATGTGTAACGTGTAACAAGCAATTAAAGTGAATAAAAAAGAAAAACAGTGATAGAAGAAAAGATAAATTTTTAAAAATACTTTAAAAAATATATAAAACATTCATCTGAAAAAATATATATCATCACATTAAACAAATATACATCTAAGATACTGGTAAATAAAACATCCCGTTTCGTTATATATATATATATGAAAAATTGTATATATATAAAAATATATATATATATATATATATATATATATATATATATATATATATATATATATATATATATATATATATACTTTTGTGATCTCGAGGTTCTAAGATCCTTTAGCTTACAACAAGAATCAATTTCAAGAAACACTTTCAAGATAATATATTTGGGCGAATGTTGCTTTGTTTACCATGTGTGTGTGTGTGTGTGTGTTTGTGTGTGTGTGTGTGTGTGTATGTGTATGTGTATCTGTGTGTATATGTGTGTGTATATGTGTGTGTGTTTATGTGTGTGTGTGTATTTATACATATATTCCCCAATCTACTAAAATTTTAATAACAGTTGGTCATCAGTTATCTCTTTTATAAATATATATGGGGGTGATTTATTGTTATACTTTTTACGTTGTACAAAAATTTTCATATCATCTATTATTACAATCCATAAAAGTAAGCTTATTTTCATCTTCAAAATGTGAAGAAACAGACCTAATAAAGAGTGTAGTTGGTGACAACGTAATATATTCTGTAGACGAAGAACAAAAAACAAGGGAAAAAGAACGATATTCCATCTCATTCCATTCCTCTTCTTTCCCTTACCTTCCATTCCTTAATTTTCCCTTCCCTTCCTTTCCATTCATCTCCCTTCCCTTCCTCTACCTTCCCTTCCCTTCCCTTCCCTTCCCTTCCCTTCCCTTCCCTTCCCTTCCCTTCCTCTCCTTTCCCTTTCCTTCCCTTCCTCTCCTTCCCTTCCATTCCATTCCTCTCCTTCCCTTCCTTCCATTCCTCTCCTTCCCTTCCTTCCATTCCTCTCCTTCCCTTCCCTTCCATTCCTCTCCTTCCCTTCCTTCCATTCCTCTCCTTCCCTTCCATTCCTCTCCTTCCCTTCCTTCCATTCCTCTCCTTCCCTTCCCTTCCATTCCTCTCCTTCCCTTCCCTTCCATTCCTCTCCTTCCCTTCCTTCCATTCCTCTCCTTCCCTTCCCTTCCATTCCTCTCCTTCCCTTCCCTTCCATTCCTCTCCTTCCCTTCCCTTCCATTCCATTCCTCTCCTTCCCTTCCCTTCCCTTCCATTCCTCTCCTTCCCTTCCATTCCATTCCTCTTCTTCCCTTCCCTTCCCTTCCATTCCTCTCCTTCCCTTCCATTCCTCTCCCTTCCCTTCCTTCCATTCCACAACCTCTATTCCATTCCTCTCCTCCTTCCTCTTCCTTCCAGCCCTCCTTCACATCTGTTCCATGCATCATCTCCACTTCACCCATGCCTCTCCTTCCCTACCCTACCATTCCCTCTCCCTTCCCTTCCCTTCCATTTCCTCTCCTTCCCCTTCCATCCATTCCTCTCCTTCCTTCCTCTCCCGTCTTCCATTCCATCTCCTTCCCTTTCCTTCCATTCCTCTCCTTCCCTTCCTTCCATTCCATTTTCCTCTCCTTCCTTCCCCTTCCCCTTTCCCATTCCTCTCCTATCCCTTCCATTCCATTCCTCACTTCTCCCTTTCCCTTCCTTTCTTCAATCCTCTCCTTCCTTTCCCTCCTCTCCATCCCTTCCATTCTTCTCTCCTCTCCCTCCCTTCCCTTCCATTCCTCTCCTTCCCTTCCATTCCTCTCCTTCCCTTCCCTTCCATTCCTCTCCTTCCCTTCCTTCCATTCCTCTCCTTCCCTTCCTTCCATTCCTCTCCTTCCCTTCCTTCCATTCCTCTCCTTCCCTTCCTTCCATTCCTCTCCTTCCCTTCCCTTCCATTCCTCTCCTTCCCTTCCTTCCATTCCTCTCCTTCCCTTCCATTCCATTCCTCTCCTTCCCTTCCTTCCATTCCTCTCCTTCCCTTCCTTCCATTCCTCTCCTTCCCTTCCCTTCCATTCCTCTCCTTCCCTTCCTTCCCTTCCTCTCCTTCCCTTCCTTCCATTCCTCTCCCTTCCCTTCCTCTCCCTTCCCTTCCCTTCCCTTCCCTTCCTCTCCTTTCCCTTTCCTTCCCTTCCTCTCCTTCCCTTCCCTTCCATTCCTCTCCTTCCCTTCCA
>NW_028234440.1:2330949-2338449 GCF_977035675.1 Penaeus japonicus
ATTTCAGTTTTGTGTGAATTCATATCTTTTGTGTCTGCTCTTAGTTTCTTGTAAGTAGGTAGGTAGGTTTTGGATATTCAAATATAACTTGATATTTTGTTCTTTAAGAGAATCACAGGTATTTTTTTTCAAGGAATCGTAACTTACTTGTTCTCAAAGCAAGTGATTGTAATCCTGCTGTTCTTTATTTATTGTTCTGATAAGGACAATCAGTTGATGGATCCACTAGAATAGAAATCTACCATCTTGATAAATGATGTGCCATATATTTTTCCCATTATATGTATTAGTCTTTGCACATTATCCCATTAGCAGCAGATAGCATGTTTTGCTGCCAAGGTAGAGTCGGTTGTAGACACGGATGGCACCATGCCAGACAATGGCCATCCTACTGCATACATATTTTATTTAAACCTGACCAATGAGTTAAACTTATGGTATTTCTTCTTCAGAGGGGAACGGAAATGGCGTCGGGTGGAAGCAGCGTGACTCAATGGCGTCTGATGACTATGCTTCGCGACTACATCACGCGCACCTCGCCCTCCCTGGGGACGATACAGAAGGAGCTCCCGGAGATCGTCCGTAACCCCTTCCAGGCCTTCTCTAACACGCAGGAGCAGAAGTCCGAAGGCGATTCAGAAGTCAAGAAAATCACGGTTGTGGCTAAACCTAGTGGTGAGATAGTCTTTCTTTTTTATCTTTCCTTTTTTTTATCTTTAATTGAATATGCTTTTCATTTTGTGCGTGAAGGATTTTCTTAATGTTCATGTAAATTTATATGTTTACTTTTTACTTATACAGAAACTGCAACTGAGACACAAACCGAGTTCCAAAAGGCTATTAAGACAGTGAATGCCTACATTCCACTCTATTTCTCACAAGTGAAGCTGAATTTCTCGAAGGGTGACGAATCGCAAAGCAGTGAAAAGAATTTACCGAAGTGGAGAGTGAAGAAAGATAAGATTTCGAAGGTCAGTATACCTTTATTTTGTTTATTTTTGTTGTTCTTTATTTTTTACCTGAACATAACATTTCATACTTACCTTATATTCATATTATTTGTTTATTTGTCTCTAGTGATCAAGAGACTTTAGCGGATTTGAATAAACTCTTTCGTAGGATTTGAATCATTCTTCATTTTTTCATCTTGACTAAGAGTAGATAGTAGAAAGGCAAAAGAAATAGCTTCCCCTCATTTTTTAAGAACTAGATCTATTGAGAGCAAACACAAAAAAAGAGAATTTTTCCCCAGAAGATTTCCCTTTGAGCAAAGTCAGTGTCAATAACAGAACATATGTTTGCTGTTGTGCAATTAAACATCATATTACAAACAAATTCACTCCACAGGCCAGCATTGATGCGAGGACGAGATATCTGGTACGGGCTCTCGGAGACCATTTGACGGAGGGCGGGAGGCTGCGGAAACTGGAAGACCTCTGCGTTCACCTCAGGCAACACCCTGATGCCAAAGGGGTTGCTGTCAAGGTCCGTCCTGTTTTGGTGCAGAATTTTTGTTGTTCTTCATAACATAAGATGTGAATGTATTATCTAGAAGGATTTTAGTGATCTTGGTGTTTTTTATGAATTTAGTGATGAATTTTGACAGTTGAAAACAGACATCAAAGGAAGTAATTGAGACATAGATAAGCAGTTTCACATATAAATTTTGTGTATGTTAGTCAGTTGCTAGATCATATCCTAGTTTAGCAAATTTTCTGTAGAAGTTGTCATTGTTTTATGAAGTAACCGTCAGAATTTCACACTTCCTAATCATGCAAGATCATTGATTTACAAAGACATGTGAGTTTCCAAAATGTGTTTTACTGATACTTTCTTGGTCTTCCATAGACGGGTGGCATAAGGCGGCTGCTTCGGATGTTGGCCAAAACGAATGACCGCTACGTGGAATATGAAGCACGAGAAGCCTTGGCATTGCTCGGACACACCTTTCCTGTCAAAGGGCATGGCATTCGGCTCTTGACAATTGATGGCGGTGGTGTAAGGTGAGTCTCTCTCTCTCTCTCTCTCTGTGTGTGTAAGAAGGTGATTATTAAGGTGGATGATAACACTTGAATTTCATAATTTTCATATGATTGTCATTATTATTATTAGTATTAGTATTATTATTACTAGTAGTGTTTTTATTAGTATTTTAGATAGTATCATTATTATGAAAATTGTTACTGATAAACCCAAATTATTCAATTTTTTTTTTTTTTCTTTCTTTTTTGAAATTGTACTTATATACCTGTTGCTATATAGCAATATCTAACATTTCCAGAGGTTTGGTTGCTTTGGAAATACTGAAGAAAATCGAAGAGGAAGCCGGTCAGCCAATTCATGAAATGTTCGATTACGTGTGCGGTGTGTCAACGGGAGCGATCTTAGCAGTTTTAATAGGTATGTCGGTGGCGCATGGGAATAAATAAGTTTAGTTGGTCATTGAGGTATATTTTGATAGATGTATTCCTCTCATCTTTCATAGAGAATCCATGGTATTAACTAGATAAGATGGTATATAAGAGATGCTGATTAGGTAGCCAGTGGTGATGCTTTACCTAAGAAGCTCCTGCGAACCATTCTAAAGATTCTGTGTATATATGCACTGACCTTTTTATGATAATGTTAATATTCCCATCTCCTTGCCACAGGGGCGCACCGCTCCTCCTTGGACGACTGCGAAAAGTTGTATCGCAGGCTAAGCACCCAGATCTTCACTCAGACTACCTTTAAGGGGGCCACAGGTCTCTTCATGAAAAACTCGTATTACGACTCTGATGCCTGGACAGAGATCCTCAAGGAAAATATGGGAGAGATGTCACTTATTGAGACGGCAAGAAATGTGGACACTCCTAAGGTATGGGATTTGAGACATGTTTAGATTTTGCGTTCTGTGATATATGTTTTATTTTAGAGTTGTTTAAGTTGGGAAATAGAAAACACTCCAATGAGATATTTTTACAGTTGATTAATTTGATATTATTCCATTTATTGCTTATGTTGACCAGTAGGAATGAATCACCAAGAGACAATAATCTTTACTTCATTCTTGATCTCCTATCTTGATGTGAATTACATGTACGCAGAAGACTCAAAATATAATATTATATATATATAAAATAAAAATATTAATATAAGATATAGATTATAAAATAAAAAAAAAAAAAAAAAAAAAAAACTGTCAAACCAAATCTTTCTCCAACGAGCAAACATTATTTTATTTTTGACCACCACGTCCCCGTTTCACACGACAGATATGTCTAGTCGCTACTTCAGCCAACACGAATAGAATCCAGGCCCACCTCTTCCGCAACTACAACCTGCCGTACAGGGTTACTGGCCACTATCAGGGGAGCTCCCTGCCGAAGCTTTGGGAAGCCGTGAGGGCGTCGGCTGCCGCACCAGGGTATTTCTCCGAGTATAGGGTCGGGGATCTCATTCTGCTGGTGAGTTTGAAGGTGGTGGGGAATAGATTGGGAAACGATTTCATATATTTTTGTTTCTTTGACTTACTTGATAGTGTTTTTTTTTTTTGTTTTTTTTTGAGGGGGTGGGGGGGGCTCTGGAATATGTAAGACAAGTTATCAGGCATTCATAAAGGTTCAGATTTTGAAAAGTAAGAGTTTCTGTTTTGTTTTGTTTTGTTTTTTTTCTTAGAAAGGACAGGAGATTGATAGATTGATAATGCATGTATTGGATTGTACCCTTACAGTTCTATGAATTAATCATTATTGTTATTTGATTATTTGGTCTGGAACTGAATAAGCCACAAGTAAGAAACCAGAGGAAATATCTTTAAACTAAACATGTATGAAATCAATGCTTGATTAGGTATCAATATATTTCAAGTCTTACCTTTATGGTAAATCAATTTCTTTCTCTCTCTTTCTCTCTCTCTTCTCTCTCTCTCTCTCTCTCTCTCTCTCTCTCTCTCTCTCTCTCTCTCTCTCTCTCTCTCTCTCTCTCTCTCTCCTCTCTTTCTCTCTCTTTCTCTCTCTCTCTCTCTCTCTCTCTCTCTCTCTCTCTCTCTCTCTCTCTTTTCTCTCTTTCTCTTCTCCTCTCTCTCTTCTACTCTATCTCTCTCTCTTCTCTCTCTCCTCTCTCTCCCTTCTCTCCCCTCTCTCTCTCTTTTCTCTTTCTCTCTCTCTCTTCTCTCTCCCTCTCTCTCTCTTTTCTCTCTCTCTCTTTTCTCTCTCCCTCTCTCTCTCTCTCTCTCAATCTCCTCTCAATCTCTCTCATTCTCTCATTTCTCCAGCGATGTAAATTCATTTTCTCCCAGCTATGTAAATTAAACAGAAGAAGAAAAAAATAACAATAGTAACCCCCATCCTATCCCAAACAGGATGGAGGCTTGTTCGTCAACAACCCCACTGCGATTGCACTCCACGAAGCAAAGCAACTCTGGCCTGAAGCCAACCTGCAGTGCGTGCTCTCTGTTGGCACCGGCCGTCACGAGCCCATTGCCACCACCAGCGAGTCTTCCATCAACTGGGGCACAAGAATACGCACAATCCTCAACAGCGCCACCGACACAGAAGGTGAGAAGAGGGAGAGTCGTCATTCTTTTTTTTTTCTCTCTCATTTTCTTCTGAGATTTTATTTTATTTTTTTATTCTTTTCCTTTCTTTTCTTTTGTTGGTTGTTATTACGTCCTGATGTTTTGTCGTGTTCTTCTCATTGGGAACATATTTGTTTTCTATCTCCTTCTCCTACTGCATCATCCTGTGTCACTCCTTGTTAGTCATCTATGTCTTAAGGGGTTTTCTGCCTCTTTATCTTTGTCTTCTTCTTTTCTTCTCAGTTATCTCTTTTTTCTTTGCTCTATTCTTATTATCATTATTCTCCTCTTCTGCTTCTCTTTCTACCTTCCTCCTCTGCCTCCTCCTCCTCCTCCTCCTCCTCCTCCTCCTCCTCCTCCTCATATTCTGTACTGTTGACCATATGTATTTTCCTACCATGTAGCAGTTTGCGGGGAAGGGAGGAATTTGGGAAATTAGTTTAGATAGTGAATAACAGTGTAAAAGCAGATAAACATGTACATGTATGAGTACAGCATTTTGGATGTTGTCTTAGTATGAATATTTAAATAGTTCTCTCTTCTTTTTTCTTTTTTCTTTTTGTATCTATTATTGTCTAATTTAGTAACCAATCAAGCTATCTGTTTTTCAACACAAGGAATATATTTATCCCACTGCAGGTGTCCACACAACCATGCACGACCTCCTGCCAGGCAACGTGTACTTCCGTTTCAATCCATACCTCAGTGACGAAATCGGCCTGGACGAGATTGGGGCCGACCGATTAGCCATGATGATGGAAGACACGTCTCTCTACCTCCGCAAGAATGAAGCCAAGATACAGGAGGTTGTCCGTGCGCTCGTCAAAAGCAAGAACCCTCTCGACCGCGCGAAGGACTGGTATCAGCAGCAAAGCCTTTTATGGCCTGTGTATTAGGTTGTTTTTTTACCATATTGTTTCCATTCAAATCCAGTCGCAGTTCATGCATGTGTTGGACGTGACTTGTTGTGACTCAGATATTGTTACTATTGTTCTTGAACGAGATTGTTTCAGAATAGTCATACCAGGTGTCATAGATATTAGTTTTAATCTTGTGTTTCATGATTGCGATAGTATCCAGATATTCGTACGGTAGTTCCAAAGTTCTCACGTTTGAGGCTTTGAAGCAAAGACTACCACATGTATACATTACTGGTATTCATTTTATATTACAGGTATTTCATTATCAAAATGTTCATGCTGATTTCATGTACCGTTTCTCAAAAATTTTTACAATCTCGCGTTGATCCAAATTCTTGTCAACGCTTTCTTCCTGTCGAACACCACAACTTCTTTTCTTCATTACCATTAACCTCAGGAAACTAATCACAGTTTATTTTTATATTTATTATAGGTGCTATTATAATTTTATAGATATTAGTGTTTATTTATGAGTGGTAGCAGTAGCAGAAAGGTCATATATGATTTCTGAATAGTTCTGAATAGTATGTCATTAGTTTATCTTTGTATATATGTATGTAATGTTGTTTTGTTTTATTTCTCTAATGTATAGAAGTTTTATGTCCAGATTTTTATTGGTAGCCTAAATAGGCTTAGGTGAGTGTATAAAAGAAACACCAAAACGCCTTTCTCTCTCTCTCCTCCTCTCACTCCCACTCCACCTCATCTTCGTCTCCACACTCTACTCTCCTCCCTCTCTCTCTCTCCTCTGAGGCATCTCTCTCTCTCTCGCTCTCTCTTCCCTCTCTCTCTCTCTCTCTCTCTCTCTCTTTCTCTCTCTCTTCCTCTCTCTCCTCTCTCTCCTCTCCCTCTCCCCCTCCCCCTCCCTCTCCCTCTCCCTCTCCCTCTCCCTCTCCCTCTCCCTCTCCCTCTCCCTCCCTCTCCCCCTCTCCCCCTCTCCCTCTCTCATTATTACTCTCAATCTCTCTCAGTCTCTCTCAGCCTCCGTTCCGAACCTTCCGGTCCTCTCATTTGATGAAAGGAGTATCTCTAGCTTAGGATGAACACATTATAGATTTTGATCGTAACATCTCCCTTGAGCTGATGCAGCCCCAAAGGTCACATTCGACGCTTCCTCGGATGTTCCGCAGGAAATCCTCGAGTAAGAATCTCCTCCTATGATTGGTGAAACTACTTTATGGATGGATGTAAGATTAGGATTTTTTACACTAATTGTAAACGTGCGTCTGTGTGTATTTAAAGAGCGTATGTATTTGATACATTTAAAATTCATATAATGATTTCTTACATAGATAACTTTAAAAGTTGGAATAACTGTAGGAAAGACATGTTAGTATGGACTTATATATATGCTTTCATTATTTTGTGGAAGTATGATAAGATACATAAATCTTGACAAAATGTTTAACATAGTATATATAAATGTGTGTGTATATGTATGTATATATATATATATATATATAATATATATATATATATATATATTATATATATATATATATATATATATATATATATATATATATATATATATATAATATGTATATCTATATTGATATATTGTTATGTATATGCATATATTTGGACCAATAGTACTGAGTTTATTTCCTATCTACAAATAGGTAATTGTATGACCTACATGTGATAAATACTCCTTTTCCCAGAGATATGTTCTAGTCATGTTACAGATTTCATAATAAAGAAGAGGAAATGTTATTGTACAATTATTGTTTTGTATATCCTTCGTAGTTTGTATATTATTGGGTGGTTATGCCAGGTGTAGATAAGTATGTATTTTAATTAGATCGTATATAAGTAAATGTCTCATGTAACAATAAGAGAAATCAAGAAAATGTTTTTAACATCTGTTCAGAAATCATAAGTTTTTTTCCCACTTCCTTCATTGTGCAAATGAAGGTCTTCTATATTCATCATATTTTAGATTTTTGAATAACTTTTACTTTCCGTTTCCTTCATTGTAAAGACACGAAAACATATCAGTATGTACTTTTCTTTTTGTAT
>NW_028234440.1:2369949-2374949 GCF_977035675.1 Penaeus japonicus
GCCAGGTAAATACTTTCAATAAAAGGGGAGTGATAATCGTCCGGAAGCCGTGGTTTTGAGTCTAATCCTTCCTCATCAATAATCCTTTGATTTGCCTTTCCGTAGTGATGATTTGACTTGTGTGTTTTCTCGCTCTTTCTGTTTCTCTCTCTTTCTCTCTTCTACCTCTCCCTCTCTCTCTCTTTTCTACCTCTCCCTCTGTGCCTTATTCCCTTCTTCCTCTCCTTTCTCCCTCTCTCCTCTGTTCTGTTTACTCTTCTCCCTTTTCACCCCCATTCCTTTCTAATATTTCCCCTTCGCTTTTTTGCTTATCCTCCACTCCCCTCCTTCCCTTCACATTTTTTTTTATTTACCGTCCACTACCTCTCTCCCCCTTTTTTATTTTCCCCTCTCCTCTCTTTCTCCACTTCTCCCAACTCCCTCTTCATCACCTTCTTCCCTCAATTCCCCCTTTTCCCCACCTACCTTCTTTCCTTCAACCCCTCCTCCCCACCCTCACTCCTCCCCTCCTCCCCCACCGCTTCTCCTTCGCATCTCCCCCCACCCTCCTTCTTCCTTCCTTCCCCACCTTCTTCTCTTCCCCTCCTCCCCACCCTCTCCTCTTCCCCACTCCTCCCTCTCCTCTTCCCCACTCCTCCCTCCTCCTCCTCCCCTCTTCCCCACCCTCCCCCATCTCCCCCCTACCCCACTTCTCCCTCCTCCTTCCCCACCTCTCCCTCCTCCTCCTCCCCTCTTCCCCACCTTCCCTCCTCCTCCTTCCCCTTCCCCTCCTCCCTCTCCTCTTCCCCACTCCTCCCTCCTCCCTCTCCCACTCTTCCTCCCTCCCTCCCTCCCACCTCCTCCTTCCCCACCCTCCCCTCCCCCAACTCATTCCCCTCCTCCCCCTTCCCCTCTCCCTCCCCTCCCCCCTTCTTCCCCACCTCCCCCTCCTCTCCTACCCCCCTAGTCTGTTCACGGATCGGTTTTCAAAACGAAACACACAGGGCGCCCACGACAAGCTTTGCACTTCACAAGGTCTTCATCTATAATGTTCAGAGGCTCGTTTGTGAATCTTCGTCATATTGCTGTTGCAGGATATTGTTGCAGGATGGTGTTAGGGCGGTGTTTGTTGTTATTATTTATCGGGATTATTATAGTTGTTTTTGTTGTTATTACTGTTGTTGTTATCGCTATCACTATTGTTATTTTTATTATTTATGTTATCATTATGATTATAATTGTTATTATTATCATTATCATTACTATAATTTTCATAATTATCATTAATATTATTATTATCATCCTTGCTATTGTTATTACTATCATTTTCAGTATTATCGTTACTATTGTTATTATTATCATCTTTATCATTATTGTTAACATCGTTATTATCATCAATCGTTCTTATTATCAGTATTATAATTATCATCCTTATTATTATTAGTAGGAGTAAAATTATCATTATTTCCTTATTTTCATCTCTATTATCATTATCATCAATATCATTACTGTTATTATCATCATTACATTCATCATCATTTTCATCATCTCATTCTCATAAAAATAAAAAACTTAAACAAATAGCTAAACGAATAAAACAAACAGAAAAAGACATAAAAGACAAACCTACATCGTAAAAAAAGCAAATAAAACTCAAACTGTTCCTGGCGTTCGCGACTAGGCATGCGCGCGAATGCGGATTGCGTTCGTGGAGAGCCGTGACGTCATCAGCCAAGATGGACGCTCCACAGGGCGCATAAATAACCCTCGAGGCCAGCCTGGTTTTGGTCCTCCTTAAGAGAGCACTTGTCGGGTCCTCCTCGGGCAGGGAGAGGAGGTGGAGGGGGTGGAGGAGTTGGGAAAGGAGGGGAGGACGGGGGAGAGGTGAAGGGAGGAGGAGGTAGCAGACAGGTGGGGGTTGGGTTAGGGGAGGTGAAGGGTGGAGGGGGGGGTAAGTAAGAGGGTGGGAGGAAGAGGAGGAGGAGGGAGGAGGAGGAAGAGGAAAGAAGAAGGAGCAAGAGGGAGAGAAGAATTAATGGAGAAGAAGAGGGTGGGAGGAGGAGGAGAAGGAGGAAGAGGGAGAAGCATTAAGGAGGAGGAGGAGGGAGGAAGAGGAATAGGAAGGAAGAAGGAGCGAGAAGGAGAAGAAGAGGGTGGGATGAGGAGGAAAAGGAGGAGGAGGAAGAAGCATTAAGGAGATGGACGGAGGAAGAAGAAGGAAGAAGGAGCGAGAGGGAGAGAAGAATTAATAGAGAAGAAGAGGGTGGGGGTGAGGGGTGAATGAGAGGGAGGGGAGCAGGATGGGAAGAATAAGGGGGAGAAGGGAAAAGAATAAGAATAAGAGAGAGGAGGGAAGAGAAGAAGAATGTGGAAGAGAGGAGGGAGGAGGAGGGAGGAGGAGAGAGGAGGAGAGAGGAGAGAGAGGAGGGAGGAGGAGGGAGGAGGAGGGGAGAGGAGGGAGGAGGAGGGAGGAGGAGGAGGAGGGAGGAGGAAGGAGGAAGGAGGAGGGGGAGGGAGGAGGGAGGAGGAGGGGGAGGAGGAGGGAGGAGGAGGAGGAGGAGGGAGGGAGGAGGGGAGGAGGAGGAGGGAGAGGAGGGAGGAGGAGAGAGGAGAGAGAGGAGGGGGAGGGAGGAGAGAGGAGGAGAGAGGAGGAGGGGAGGAGGGAGGAGGGAGGAGGGAAGGAGGGAGGAGGAAAAGAGGAGAGAGGAGGGGAGTGACGTAGGAAGGAGGGAGGAGGAGAGAGGGGGAGGAGAGAGGAGAGAGGGGAGGGAGGAGGGAGGACCGTTTAGGTGGAGAGTTTCTGCTTTTTGAGTGAGGAGGGTGGGGGATTATGTAGATTGGAGATTGGTGAGGGGGAGGGGTTAGGGAGGGTGTGGGTGGAATGGTAGGTGTTGCTTGGGTGGTATGGCTACAGGTTGGTTGTGTTGGGGGGTGGTGGATTAGTGGGTGATGGATGATATTGTTGAGGCTTTGTTGGGGGATAGAAGGGGGTAATAGCTCTGTGGTGGGGAGGTGGGGAGGAGAGAGAATTTGGGGGGGAGGGGGGAGGCGGAGGGGTGAAGAGGGGTAGGGGGAGATGGTTGAGGGGGGGTGGAATTTGAAATAGGGGGTGAGTGGGTAGGTGTAAGGGTGGTGGGGGTGAGGGTAGGAGGGTAGGGGTTTAGTGTTTGTGGAGTTGTATTTTGCTTTACTGCAGGACCGTCCCTTGGATGTGTGGTATTGTTTGAGTTGTTGTTGGGGGGTTGGGGGGGAGGATGGGGGGGTGTTGGGGGGGGGTTGGGGGGGGGGGGGGGAGGAGAAAACTGATCGATCTCAGCAATATCATTAACAATATACTTGGTCTATTGTCTTGACTCGTGGGGGTAGGGGGTGGGATGGGGGGTAGGGGGTGAAGGAAATGGGGGGTGGGGGGGGGGGGGGGGAGGGAGAGGGGGGGGGAGGGAAGGAGGGGAGGAGAGAGAGTGGAGGACGTGGTAGAGGGAGAGGAGGGAGAGAGAAGGGGGGGGGGGAGTGGGGGGGGGGGGGGGGGGGGGTGGGAGGGAGGAGAGGGGGAGGGAGGAAGAGGAGAGAGGAGAGGTGGAGGGGGATTGAGGAGGTGATGGGAGAGAAAGGAAATTGGGGGGAACGGGGTGATGGCGGGGGGGGGGGGTAAGTGGAGGTGGAGGGGTGTGGGGATGGTTTTTTCTTGTATGTTTGTTTTGTAGTGGTGTGGGGTTTGTTTGTTGGGGGGTGGTGTGGGGTGGGGGTGGGTGGGGAGGGGGGGGGGGTTGTGTATTGGTGAGGGGGGGGGTTATGAGGTGGGGGTAGAGGGGAGTAGGTTTGTTTTTTTTTTTGTTCTGGGGTCGTCTCCGCTCTGAAGAAGAGAGTCGCAGCATGTCTCTGCTTCTCTTTTCTTCTATTCTTACTCTTCGTCTTTCTTGTTTGCTTCGTTTTAATTTTCTTTTTTTTCGGCTTACTTGTTATCTTTCTTATCTTTTTTTTCTATCATGGTTTACTATTTTTACAGAACTTTCTGTGCTTTATCTGTTTTCTACTATCTTGTTATTCTTAGTTTTCCCTTGCAAAGTTGAATCACTCAACCTACACCCCCCAACACCCACCCCAACAAACCATCTATATTTATCGGCTAACACCCCTCCTATATTCTATATGAAAACCCATTCTCACATCCTCATAACAAAACAACAACCTATACTCAATACAATCCTCACACTATTTGTACGGTTTTGGGGTAATGGGAGAAGTACATGTGGGGGGGTGGGGTGGGGGGGGTGTGGGTTGATTTGGGTTGGTTGGTGGTTTGTGGGTGTTAGTGGGGGTTTTATTTGTCGATATGCTACAAAATTTTCATCTTTATCGATTACAATTCTAAATTATCTACTTATAAAATTATAATATAAAACAGAAAATTTCAAAAATTTAAATCAAAAACACAAACAATTAAAACATACCCAGCGACTCATTTCTAAAACCACTCAGCTCGTTACCGCAATCAACATCAACCAACAACTACTCAATCATTATAACACTCTCTCCTATAAAAAAAAACTCTCTTCTACCTCTAATTCCCCCCCCCCCCCACCTCCCTACCTCATCCAATTAATCCACAACACCCACCACAGCCAACCCCCTCAACCCCCCCCACCACAACCCTACCACGCACCTCACTCATTATAATACGCTCCTGACCCCCTCCTAATGACAAAATATACCCCCAGCCACTCATAGAAACCCTAACGTCCCCACCCCCCGACACACTCCCCCACATTCACAACCATACCCCCACACTCCCCCCCCACTCACATAACATCACACAAAAAAAAAAAAAATAAAAAAACAAAAACAAAAAAAAACAAAATTAAAAGAAAAATCTCCCTTTTCTCTCTCTCTCTGTCTTTATTACTTTATTATTCATATTGGGGATTGGGTTGGGGTTGGGGGGGGGGGGGGTGGGAGGAGTTGGAAGGAGGGAGGGGGAAAGTAGGAGGGGGGATGGATGGTTTGGGGTGGAGAAAGATTTT
>NW_028234440.1:2384949-2390027 GCF_977035675.1 Penaeus japonicus
AGAGAGAGAGAGCGAAGAGAGAGAGGAAGGAAGGGAGAGAGGGAGGAGAGAGAAAAGAGAGAGAATGGAGAGGGAGGAGAGAGAGAGATGAGAGAGAGATGGGAGAGATGAGAGGAGTTGAGGGAGAGGAAGGAGATGATGGAGGGAGAGAGAGATAGAGAGAGAGAGGTCTAGAGATTTGAGACGAGAGAGAGAGGAGGGGAGAGAGGAGAGAGAGAGAGAGAGATGAGAGAGAGGAGAGACGAGATGAGGGGGAGAGTGAGAGGAGAGAGGAGTGAGAGAGTGAGAGAGGAGAGAGAGAGAGAGAGAGGAGAGGAAGAGAGGGAAGAGACAGAGAGAGAGAGAGAGGAGGTAGAGAGAGAAAAGAGAGAGAGAGAGGATGAGATGGAGATGAAAGGAGAAGGAGAGAGAGGGAGAGAGGGAGAGAGAGAGAGAAGGTAGGAAAGAGAGAGATGAGAGGTGAGGAGAAGGAGGAGAGAGAGAGAGAGAGAGAGAAGGAGATTTGAGGTAAGGTCGAGAAAGGCGGGAGAGAGAGGAGAGAGAGAGAGAGGAGGAGGAGAGAGAGAGAGAATGAGAGAATGAGATTGAGAGAGAGGGAGGGAAGGGAGCGAGGGAGAGAGTGGAGAGATGAGAGAGAGAGAGAGGCTTTTTAAAGCGCGAGAGAGAGATGGAGGAGAGAGGACGAGAAGAATCTTTAGAGAGTAGATCGTGGGAGAGGAGACGGAGAGCGAGAGAGGAGAGAGGTAGGTGAGAGACGAGGATATAGAGAGAAAGAGAGAGAGAAAGAGGAGTGAGTGAGGGAGAGAGGGAGAGAGGCTTTAAAACTAAAGAGAGATGGTAGGAGAGAGAAAATCTTTAGAATTAGATGAGAGATGTGGGAGTGGAAAGAGAGAGAGGAAAAGGTAGGAGAGAGGGAGGGGAGAGAGACAGAGAGAGAGGAGGAGAGAGAGGAAGAGAGAGGAGGTCGAGAGGAGAGGACGAGAGAGAGAGAGAGAGAGACGACGGAGTGGATTCCAATGTAAATATCGAAAACTTAATTAAAGTTGAAAAAAAATCAGCTTTAATTCTTCCTCTCTTAATCTTAAAAGTCGAGATGAGAGGAGAGAAGAGAGAGGAACCCTGAGAGAGAGAAGAGAATATAGCATGAATGACCAAATGCGATCCCTCCGGATCCAACCCAAATATCGAAAACTCATAATAAAGTTGAAAAAAAATCAGCTTTAAATACTTCCCCTCTCTTTATGTACAAGTACGAGGGGGAATGCGATGGGAATACAGGGCATTCCACCCTCGTGGCAGATCTTTTTCGATGTCGGCATTTTAAATCTTGCTGATGGTTAGTTAGATTTTGTTACTGTTTGTGTGATCTATTTCTGTTTATTATTTTATTTTTTTTATTTTTTTTGAATTCACATATGCATATTCGTTTGTTTTTTTTCTCTATTTTTTTTTTTTTCTTATGTTTTTTTCTTTGTGTTCTTTTCTCTTTTTTTCCTCCTCTCTCATTCTCTATTTCATTTGCTTGCTTCAGAAAATGCGATTGGAAAGGCATTCCGAGAGATCAATATTCGGGAGACATTTTAACTCCTTACTGATGGTTAGAATTAGTTACTGTGATCTATTTTCTGTTTATTTTTTTATTTTTATTTTTTTTTTATTCACACATATGCATATGTTTTTTTTTTCTCTATGTCTTTCTTTCTTTCTTGTTCTCTTTCTTTTCCTCTCTCTCTTTCTCCCTTTTTCTTTCCTTTTTTCCCTCTCTCTCTTTCTCTCTTTTTTTCAATACCTCTATTTTTCTCCCTCTCTTTCTCTCTCTTTCTGCTCTTTGCAATTCCTCTTTTCAACCTGTTCTCTCTTCTCTCTACTCACTCATCTCCTCACTCACTCACTCCCTCTTCTCTACTCTTTTCTTCTTTTCTTTCTTTTCTCTTCTTACTTCTCTTCCTCTCTCTCTCTCTCTCTCTTATTCCTCTTCTCTCTTTTTCAATACCTCTATTTCTCTCCCTCTCTTTCTCTCTCTGTCTCTTTCTCTTTTTCAATCCCTCTCCCTCTCTCTCTCTCTCTCTCTCTCTCTCTCTCTCTCTCTCTCTCTCTCTCTCTCTCTCTCTCTCTCTCTCTCTCTCTCTACACTCACAATCTCAACTCCTTATTCTCCTCTCTCACTCTCTCTCTCTTCACTCATCTTCACTATCATCTCTCTTTCTGTCTCTCTCCCTCGTTCTCCTACCTTTCCCTCTCTCCGTCTCCCTCCCACTATCTATCTGTAATTTCTAAAGATTCTCTCTCTCCTACTATCTCTCTTTAGTTTTTAAAGCTTCTCTCTCTCTCTCTCACTCTCTCTCTTTCTTTCTCTCTCTCTCTCTCTCTCTCTCTCCAACTATCTCTCTTGAATTTCTAAAGCTTTTATCTCTCTCTCTCTCTCTATCTCCCACTATATCCCTTAAATTTCTATAACTTCTCTCCCTCTCCCTTCCCTCCTTCCCCTCTCTCACTCTCTCTTTCTCTCAAATCAATCTCTCTCTCTCCCCCCCCTCTCCCCCTCTTCTATCCCCTCTCTCCCTTTCACTCTCCCCCCTTCCCTCCCTCTCTCTCTCTCCCTCTCCCCTTCTCTCTCCCTATCCCCTCCCCTATCTATACCTCAACCAACTACATCCTCACCAGGTCATGGGACCCGCATCAAAAAGTCTGATCCTTTCAGCCCGCCATCTTTCGGGTACGAGAACTTCCAACTCTTAAAGGGCTTTTTCGCTTCTCATTCACCAAACTTCAGCCTTCGCGATCAAGCCGGGTGGCTTTATGGTCGATGTCATTAGTTTTAGGTTGTTTGTAAGCATGAGTGTGGGTTTGTATGTTTGGGTGTGTTTAAGGAAATGCATATTTGTATAGATTTAGATGCAGGCAAGTACACACGTACGTACACAGACAGATATGTAAGAATGTCTATATACAGGTGGTAAATGTGTGGTATAATGTATATATATATTTATATATTATAATATATATATATAATATATCTATATATATATATATATTGTATAACATGTATATATATATATATATATATATATATATATATATATATATATATATATATATATATATATATATATACATGCAAACACACACACACGTAAACACACATAGATACAAATGCAGACAAACATACACACATATATATACACACACATGCACGCTCATATACTTATTTATATATTTCACTGCTTATCTATTTCTATCTCTCAATCTCTCTCCCTCTCTACTTATCTATCTCTCTCCTACACAATAAAATATAAACAAATCCACTCATTCTTTCTCTCTCTCTCTCTCACTCTCTCTTCTGTCTTCTCTATTCACCTTTCTCTTTCACTCTCACTCTTTCCCTTCCATATCCCCCTTTTCCTATCGGTGATCATTATCATACAAAGAGAAGAGACGCGTAATTATTTTTCTCTCTATTGCAATCTTCATTCCTTGCAATCGTATTTTAATTTGTGTTGTTAGTGTGGTAATTATAGTGAATTATCGCTGTTGTTAGTATTATTCATTATTATCTTTATTTTCGTTATTATCATCATCATTAGTGGTATTGATATTATCTTTATTTTTATCACTGTTGTTCTTATTGTATTTGTTGGTGTTATTGTTGTTGCTGTTATTATTATTATCGTTATTATCGTTATCGTTATTGTAATTATTGTTATTATTATTTATGTCGTTGTTGTTGTTATTGCTATTATCATCATTGTTATTATTACCATCATCATCAATATCATATTATAAAAATGATAACACACACACACACACACACATATATATATACAGGTATATAAGACTTGATATTTTCTTTTTCATCACAGTGACATTATACATTGCTCATTTAATCAAAAGTGAACCCAGTATGTCATTACTATTGCAGTAAATGTATCATCAGTTATCATAAGATTTCATCACGATTTTATAACTTTGTGGGTTTTTAGCTTCTTTCTTTCTCTCATTCCACGCCCCCCAACCTCCCCTTCCCCCTCCCTCCCTCCCACCCTCATCTCTCTCATTCTTTCTCTCTCTCTCTCTCTCTCTCACTCTCTCTCTCTCTCTCACACACTCTCTCTCTCTCTCTCACACTTTCTCTCTCTTTCCCACTACCCCTCTCCATCTCTCTCACCTCCCCTTCTTTCTTTCTCTCATTCCACGGCCCCCAACCTCCCCCCCTCTCCCTCCCTCCCTCCCCCCTCCTTTCTCTCCCTCTCTCTCCGATTATGCAAATGAAGGTGAAACTCAGCACAAATCTAAACAACATTTAAGCTACCGTTCACATGCCTTACAAGATTTTTTCCCCACTCGGTTGAAAGATGATACTCATATATTTGTATGTTGTGAGAGAGAGAGAAAGAGAGAGGGAGAGAAAGAGAAAGAGAGAGAGAGAGAAAGAGAGAGAGAGAGAGAGAGAGGGGAGAGAGAGGGTGGGGGGATGTGAGTGAGAAAGAGAGAGACGAGAGTGGATTTATAAAAAGAGAGGGAGAAGAGAGGGTGGAGAGAGAGAGAATATAGAGGTATTGAAAAAGATAGAAAAGAGAGAGATGAGAGAGAGAGAGAGGATGAGAGAAAGAGAGAGAGATGAGAGAGGAGAGAGATGAGAGAGATGTGAGAAAGAAGCGGAGAGAAAGAGAATGAGAGAAAGAGATCGAGAGAAAGAGAAAGAGATCGAGAGAGAGAGGAAGAGAGGCGCAGAGGAGAGAGAGAGAGAGAGAGAGAGATGAGATGGAGCGAAGAGAGAGAGAGAGAGAGAGATGAGGAGAGAGAGAGAGAGAGAGAGAGGGTAGGAGAGAGGAGAGAGAGAAAGGCGAGAAAGAGAGGAGGAGAGATGAGACGAGAGAGAGAGAGAGAGAGAGAGAAGAAGGAGACTGAGAGAGACGGAGAGAGGAGATGAGAGAGAGAGAGGAGAAGAGAGAGAGAGAGAGAGAGAGAGAGAGCAAGGAGAAGGAGAGAGTGAAAAAGAGAGGAGAGACAGAGAGAAAGAGAGCGAGAGAGAGATAGCTAGAGAGCGAGAGAGAGATGAGAGAGATAGAGAGAGAAGA
>NW_028234440.1:2390127-2400127 GCF_977035675.1 Penaeus japonicus
CTCTACTCTTTTCCTTCTCTCTCTTTCTCTCTCTCACTCTTTCTCTCTCTCTCTCGTTACTCTCCTTCAACTCTCTCTCATCACACTCTCCTCAGTCTCTCTCTCTCTCTCTTCTCTCTCTCTCTACACTCTTTCTCTCCCTCTCTCTCTCTCCTCTCTCCCTCCCCTCCCTCCCTCCCTCCCCCCCCCACCCCCTCTCTTCTCTCTCTCACTCTCTCTCTCCCTCTCTCTCTCACTTATTCTCTCCATTCACTCTCTCTCACAACCTCTCTCTCTGCCCAATCTCTCTCTCTCTCTCTCACTCTCTCTCCTTCCCCCCCCCACCCCCCTCTCTCTCTCTCACCTCTCTCTCTCTCTCCCCTCTCTCTCATCTCTCTCTCTCTCACTCTCGCTCATTCCTCTCTCTCACTCTACTCCCCTCATACTCATCTCTTACTCCTCTCCTCAACTCTCTCACTCCCCCCCCCCCCCTCTCTCTCTCCTCTCCCTCTTCCTCTCTCCCTCTCTCCCTCTCTCCCTCTCTCCCTCCCTCCCTCCCCCTACCCCCCCTCTTCCTCACTATCCCTCTCTCGCTCTCTCTCTCTTCTCTCTCTCTCTCATCTCCTCTCTCTCTCTCTCCTCCTCTCTCTCTCTCTCTCTCCTCTCTCCTCTCTCCCCTCCCCCTCCCCCCCCCCCACATCTCTCTGCCCTCTATATTTACCCCTCGTCTCTCTCTCTCCCTCTTACACTCTCTCCTCGTCTCCGCTCTCTCACCCCTCTACAAATCACTCTCTCTCTCGCCTCTCTCTATCGCTCTCTCTCTCTCTCTCTCTCTCTCTCTCTCTCTCTCTCTCTCTCTCTCTTTCTCTCCCTCTCTCTCTCCCTCTCTCCTTCCCTCCCTCCCCTCCCCCCCTCTCTCTCTCTCGCCCCAAAGTCCTATCTACACCGCATCCCAATCAGATCAGCCAAAGAGAGAGAATTACAAGACTGCAGATGTTGCTTAGGAATTCAGATGTTGAGACCAGCGACGGACGGGTAAATATATTGGTCATTTATTATTGGTTCTCTTTTTTCTTCTTTTAACCCGTTGGTTTTTGTTGATCAATATTTAATCCGTGCCAATCAGTTTGTTAGTGGCCTGTGCAATCTCTTTGCATCTGAAAGGAGATTGCATTTTTGTTTTTTTGTTTTTGTTTGTTTGTTTTTGTTTTTTTTTTTTTTTTTTATTTTTTTTTTTTTTTTTGTTTTTGTTTGTTTGGTTTTTTGTTTTTAATACTGATGGAATGGAAGTTAAAAGGACAAAAAAGTTTTCGATTTTTTGAGATTGGCGATAATCATTGCCATATATATCCACTTTGATGTGGGATTGACGGGATTCGATTGCAAAGCCCCGTACTTGTCGCGTGATCGTTTGGCAGACGTGATCAATGATGTTGTTCGCCATTTAATTAAATCGATTAATTTAGGTAATTCCGTGTTAACTTTGTATGTATATTTTAGACACGGGCAATGGGGAAAGGATATAAGCTGTTGCAAATCAACATAATGCATCCTTTCTCTCTCAAGTTCAGTCAGGTATTTATTTTCTTCGATATTAACAATAATGATAATCATAACTATAATAATATTGATGACGATTGGGATATTAATCATAACAACAACAAAAACAACAGCATCACAGACGATAAGAGCACTGATAACGATCGTAATAATGATAAATAAATGGATAACAGTATTAGGAATAACAACCGTAAAAAAATTAAAAGAACAACAATACTACGAGACAAAAACAAAAGAAATCCTAAAAGCGCAAGAACACAAGAGCGATATTTCACCGTCCAGAGATTGCAAGAAGTGACTAACCTTCCAGAGTAAGAGCTAGGGCGTGGGTTAAGGCAAGGGGTAGGATATGGGTAAGGGCTAAGGGTAAGGGGGGAGCATGGGCAAAGGGTGAGTGGCTAGGATAAGGGTGGGCGGTAGGGGCGTCGGCTGACAGATCCGTGAAATGAAATTCATTCCTTCTCTCTCTTTCTCTCTTTCACTCTCTATCTATCTATCTATCTATCTCTCACTCCCTCTCTCACTCTCTCTCTCACTGTCTATCTCTCTCTCTCTCTCTCTCTCTCTCTCTCACACACACACACACACACACACTCTCTCTCTCTCTCTCTCTCTTTCTCTCTCTCTCTCTCTCTCTCTCTCTCTCTCTCTCTCTCTCTCTCTCTCTCTCTCTCTCTCTCTCTCTCTCTCTCTCTCTCTCTCTCTCTCTCTCTCTCACTATACTATTTGTAAAGCTATTTGTAATAATAATGCGTTGGAAATGTGTACGAGAGAGAGAGGTAGATAGACAAAGACAGACAGACGAATATAAAATGTCCATGCAGTTGTGTTTACGTTGTGTGTATGTGCGTGTGTGTGTGTGTGTGTGTGTGTGTGTGTGTGTGTGTGTGTGTGTGTGTGAGTGAGTGTATGTACGCGTATTCGCTAACATCATGTGTGTGTGTTTGTCTGCGTGAATGATGTTTATATGTGTCCATGTATGTATCTATGTGAAAGTATGTACATATGTTTGTTTATGCTCTGTATCTGTGTGTATGCGTGTGAGTGTAACTACATGTGTTTTGTATACTTGTGGTTCTCTGGCTGCCTATACGTGTCTGTGACTCACCCAGAATGTGCAGAAGAATTTTTGATAAGAAGGGAAAGGCCCTGAATTGTTATCTTAATTTTATGATAAGTGTAATCAATTATCTTGCTTTATCTCGTGAGATATTTTGATAAATGCATTGCAACAGGGATGAGGATACTGATAATCGCCATGATGTTATTGACGGTAAAAATGGTGATGGTGATAATGAGGGTGATGATGATGATAACAATGATGATGAAGAGAGTAATAATAATGGTACAGATGATAATGATAGTGATGATAATGATAATATTGATAATGACAATGATAATGATAGTAATGATAATAATAATGCTTATGATAATGCTAATTAGGATATAACAACAGTGATAATAATGATGATAATGATAAATAAAATAATTTCCACAATGATGATTATACATTATTGATAGCAGTAGTAGTAATGATGATAAAAGAGAGAGAGAGAGAGAGAGAAAGAGAAAGAGAGAAAAAAAAGAGAAAGAGAAATAGAGAAAAAGAAAGAGAGAGAGAGAGAAAGAGAAGAAGATGAAGAAGAAGAGAGAGAGAGAGAACGTTCCAGACAAGAAAAAAACAAGCAAAGCGAGAGAGGGTGGCCTACCAGACCACGAAGGAGCGACGAAAGGGAAGGCGACAGGAAAGGAAGCGCAAAGTTAGCGAGGTTCTTGAGCTTATGTTTTTTGTAAATAATACGTACACAGAGAGATAAGGATATATATTCAGGGCACGCACAGACACACACACGCTTTAACACACACACACGCAAACTTTAACGCACAATCACACCTATATATACACAGACGCCCACACTCAAAGGCACATACATAGACACACACACACACACATATATACACATAATATATATATATATATATATATATATATATATATATATATATATATATATATATATATATACATATATATATACCTATACACATGTACAACCAAACAAACACACACAAATATACACACACGATTTCACCTATATATATACACACAGACGCCCACACCCACAGGGGGGGGGGGGGGGGGGGGGGGGGGGGGGGGGGGGGGGGGGGGGGGGGGGGGGGGGGGGGGGGGGGGGGGGGGGGGGGACACACACACACGAACACACCCACAAACACACAGATACGCCCCTCCCCCACAGACACACACACACGAACACACCCACAAACACACAGATACGCCCCTCCCCCACACACACATAGAACTCCCCCCCCCTCCCCCCACATACACACATAGAACCGCCTCCCCCACACACACACTTACATAGAGACGCACCCCTCCCCCTCCTCCTCCCCACCCCCCACCCCTCCACACACAAACTTTACCACATACAAACACACCTACACACACAACATAAAGATCCCCACATATAATGCACACCCACAGAGCAACATTCGTAGCGAGTGGCCACCTGCAAGGGTCTGACTGTCAGCGGTCACTTGCATATTGCTCAATTTACCATTTCCAAGAACTGTAGCGCAGTTGGCAGTCTATGAATAAAAAACGTGCAATTGTTTATCATTTGCGAAATTTGCATTGTATTTATTGATTTAATGGGGGGACTTGGGTGGGTCTAATTGGATGGATATCTGTTGTTGATTAATTAGGAAAGGAATAAAGATTCTGTGGTTGATATGGAGAGTATGAACAAAATCGTATTTTCTCTCTCTCTCTCTCTCTCTCTCTCTCTCTCTCTCTTTCTTTTTCTTTTTTTCTTTCTTTTTTTTCTTTTTTTGTGCAGATAACTATCAACTAATTGATCACATATTTTTACAAAGGATAGACAGAGAGGAAGAACAATTCAGAAAAAAAAACAAAAGACTGTCGCCATCTAGACAGTTCACGTAATCTAGACAGACACCTAATTCAGACAGACAAGTCTCTTAAGGTCCCTGCAAAATACTCAATCTTCACTTTCATTTTTGTCGTAGTTGTTGTTGTTTGTTTGTTTTTTTTCTTGTTGTCGATTTAACACATCAACAAATACTTCTAGTGGAGCAAACAACAGGTGTTTCGCAGGTGCAGAATTTCCGGGCTTGGCAGATGTGTGTGTTTTTTGGTGTGCGTGTGACTTTGTTTGTTTGTTTGGTGTGTAAGTGCGAGTGTTTGTGTCTTTGTTAGTTTGCTTGGGTGTTTGTTAGTTTGTTTCTGGGTGTTTGTTAGTTTGTTTGTGTGTGTTTGTTAGTTTGTTTGTGTGTTAGTTTGTTTGTGTGTCTTTGTTAGTTTGTTTGTGTGTGTGTTTGTTAGTTTGTTTGTGTCTTTGTTGGTTGGTTTGTGTGTGTGTTTGTTTGTTTGTGTATGAGTGCGCTTGTCTTTGCTTTTTGTTACTCTGTGTATAAATGCGTGTACCTGTGTGTTTGTTAGTTTGTTTGCTTGGCTGTACATGTATGTAAGTATATATGTGTTTGTTTCCTTACGTCCATAAATGTGTATTTATTTTTAGATGTATCTTTATGTATATTTTCTTCTGAGTAACTGAGATCTTTGTATGCGCGAATGTATTTGTTTTAGTGCATGTATGCGTGTTTGTCTTACACATGCACTCATTCCTTCATGAATTTATGTTCTCTTGTCTTTAGGTATGTACATTAGCTAATTCATTTGCATATTAGGTTGTGTATATAAATATGAAAGATGGTGGACTGCATACAAGTTTGTGTGGGAGGGGGAGGGGGGGGGGGAGTGAGTGATTGTTTAAGTGTCTGTTTTTGTACGAGAGAGAGAGAGTCAGAGAGAGAGGGGGGGAGAGAGAGTGAGTGAGTGAGTGAGAGAGAGAGAGAGGGGGGGGTGAGGAGAACGAGAGAGAGATAGATAAAGAGAGAGAGAGAGGGAGAGAGAGAGAGAAAGAGAGAGAGAGAGAGAGAGAGAGAGAGAGAGAGAGAGAGAGAGAGAGAGAGAGAGAGCGAGAGAGAGAGAGAGAGAGAGAGAGAGAGAGAGAGAGAGAGAGAGAGCGAGAGAGAGAGTGAGAGAGAGAGAGAGAGAGAGAGAGAGAGAGAGAGAGAGAGAGAGAGAGAGAGAGAGAGAGAGTGTGTGTGTGTGAGAGAGAGAGAGAGAGAGAGAGAGAGAGAGTGTGTGTGTGTGTGTGTGTGAGAGAGAGAGAGAGAGAGAGAGAGGGAGGGAGAGGGAGAGGGAGAGAGACAGAGACATAGAGAGAGAGAGAGAAATAGAGACAGTCAGAGAGAGAGACAGACAGACAGACAGAGCGAAAGACAGACAGACAGAGAGAGAGAGAAAGAGAGATGCAGAAAGAAAGAAAGAGATTAAGTGAGAGTGTGTCTGCGTGTGTGGGTGTTGGTGTGTGTCTGTATGAATGAGTGTTTACAACTATATACCCACTTGTTTCCAATAATTTACATAAATCAGATACAAAGAACGGCCTTCAGAGATGCCTAACCAGAATAATAAATACTGTAAGAGAGAAAAACCTGATGAAAGCGCAGAGATAGAAGCAAAAGATAAAGATTTACGGATACGAGGAGATAGAGAGGATGAAGAGATGAATAGGCGGATAAATAGATAAATAGAGGTAGTAGGCAAACAGACAGGCTAATTGAAGAGGGATAGATGGGTAGATAAGCAGATAGATAGTTAGCAGAAAATATATAGGTATATAGATAGATAGACTGATAGATAAATAGATACATAGATAGACATGAAGGTTTAGATCTATCCAGATGGATAGACAGAGAGATAGATTGACAAACATACAAATAGATAGACAGACAGATAAATGGGATGTCCCTTTACTAATTACCCCCCTTCCACCCAACACCCCCTCCCCCTTGCGCCTCATACACCCCCCCCCCCTCCTTCCCTTTTAAATACGACCAAAATCTATCACTGCTCCTATACCCCTCCCCTTCCCCCCTGTTCCTCCGTCAATAAGCCAAAACAACCCAACCACATAAACAACCACAAACACAAGTATATAAACAACCACAAAAATAACCCAAAACAACCATACGCAACCCTAAAACAACACAGCAACCAAACGCAACCCAAAATCAACCTAATAAAAACGCAACCCAAAGACAACCCAAAGTCAACACAACCTAAAAAAAACAACCCCCAAAACAACACAACCTAAAAAACAACCCCCAAAACATCACAACCTAAAAAACAACCCCCAAAACAACACAACAACCTAAAAAAAACAACCCCCAAAACAACACAACCTAAAAAACAACCCCAAAACAACCCACCAACCCCAAAAACAAGCTCCTCTGTCCGCCGCAAGAACCTCCACCGAAACGACTCATTCCGAGGTGGTCCTCAGTCACTAATGATTTATTGTCCGAAGAATTTATTGGCTATCAATTTAAGAGGACTCGTCGACCAGGAGGTAAGGTAATTTTGTCTAATGACTCTCTTTGCCACCCTGGTGATTTTGGGATTGGAGGGGATGGGGGGTGGGAGGTGGTGGGGAGGGTTGGGGGTAGGGGGTAGCAAGGGGGTGGGCTGTGGGTTAGGGGTAGCTAGAGGGTGGGGTGGGAAGAAGGGAAAAGGAGGGAGGTGTATCATTATTTTTTTCCTTATTTGTTTCTTTGTTTCTCTGTTCCATAAGTTACTTCGTTATTTTTCTTGTTTATGTTTTTCTTCGTCTACTTATTATCGTTGGCGATAGACCCTCGCCCCCTTCTCCCTCTACCCCTCCTTCATTCCCCCCTAAAATCTTTCTCCACCCCATCCCCCTCTTTTCCTCCCTCCTTCCACCCCCCAAACCCCACCCATCCCCAATATGAATAATAAAGTAATAAAGACAGAGAGAGAGAGAGAAAAAGATAGAGAAAGAGAGATAGAGAGGTTGATTGAGTCTTTGGTTGGTTGATCGGGTAACTGAGTGGTTGATTGAATGAGCCGTTGATTGGCAGGTATGTTTATTGGTTAAGGGGTTGGTTAATTGTTTGGTTAATTGGGGTATGGTTGACCGGTTGATTGATTGATTGAGTCGTTGGTTTGCTGGTTGATTAGTTGTTTGTTAATCTGTTTATTGTTTATAGTTATTTTGGTGATTGGTTGAGTGATTCAACTTTGCAGGGAAAACTAAGAATAACAAGGATAGTAGAAACAGATAAAACAATAAGTAAAAATAGTAATGATAAGATAAGATAAGATAACAAGTAGAAAAAAAGGAAATTAACATCACCCTTTCCCCAATTTCTCCCTTCTCCCCCTCCCCCCCCCCATTTCCTTCACCCCTACCCCCACCCCCTACCCCCACGAGTCAAGACAATAGACAAGTATATGTAATGATACTGTAGATCGACAGGTAAACAATAGACAAAGGGACGCCTGCAGTAAAGCAAAACAAAAACAAAAAGCAGAAACTCTCACACGTCCTCCCTCCTCCCTCCTCCTCCCTCCTCCCTCCTCCCTCCTCTCTCCTCCTCCCTCCTCTCTCCTCTCTCCTCCTCCCTCCTCCTCCCTCCTCTCTCCTCTCTCCTCCTCCCTCCTCCCTCCTCTCTCCTCCCTCCTCCTCCCTCCTCCCTCCTCCCTCCTCCCTCCTCTCTCCTCTCTCCTCCTCCCTCCTCCTCCCTCCTCCTCCCTCCTCCTCCCTCCTCCTCCCTCCTCTCTTCCACATTCTTCTTCTCTTCCCTTCTCTCTCTTATTCTTATTCTTTTCCCTTCTCCCCCTTATTCTTCCCATCCTGCTCCCCTCCCTCTCATTCACCCCTCACCCCCACCCTCTTCTTCTCCATTAATTCTTCTCTCCCTCTCGCTCCTTCTTCCTTCTTCTTCCTCCGTCCATCTCCTTAATGCTTCTCCCTCCTCCTCCTTTTCCTCCTCATCTCACCCTCTTCTTCTCCTTCTCGCTCCTTCTTCCTTCCTCTTCCTCCCTCCTCCCTCCTCCCTCCTCCTCCTCCTTAATGCTTCTCCCTCTTCCTCCTTCTCCTCCCACCCTCTTCTTCTCCATTAATTCTTCTCTCCCTCTTGCTCCTTCTTCTTTCCTCTTCCTCCTCCTCCCTCCTCCTCCTCCTCCTCCTTAATGCTTCTCCCTCTTCCTCCTTCTCCTCCTCCTCCCACCCTCTTATCTACCCCTCCCCTCCCCCCCCTCCACCCTTCACCTCCCGTAACCCAACCCCCACCCGTCTGCCTACCTCCTCCTCTCCTCACCTCTCCCCCGTCCTCCCCTCCTTTCCCAACTCCTCCACCCCCTCCACCTCCTCTCCCTGCCCGAGGAGGACCCGACAAGTGCTCTCTTAAGGAGGACCAAAACCAGGCTGGCCTCGAGGGTTATTTATGCGCCCTGTGGAGCGTCCATCTTGGCTGATGACGTCACGGCTCTCCACGAACGCAATCCGCATTCGCGCGCATGCCTAGTCGCGGACGCCAGGAACAGTTTGAGTTTTATTTGCTTTTTTTACGATGTAGGTTTGTCTTTTATGTCTTTTTCTGTTTGTTTTATTCGTTTAGCTATTTGTTTAAGTTTTTTATTTTTATGAGAATGAGATGATGAAAATGATGATGAATGTAATGATGATAATAACAGTAATGATATTGATGATAATGATAATAGAGATGAAAATAAGGAAATAATGATAATTTTACTCCTACTACTAATAATAAGGATGATAATTATAATACTGATAATAACAACGATTGATGATAATAATGATGTTAACAATAATGATAAAGATGATAATAATAACAATAGTAACGATAATACTGAAAATAATAGTAATAACAATAGCAAGGATGATAATAATAATATTAATGATAATTATGAAAATTATAGTAATGATGATAATAACAATCATAATGTTAATGATAACATAAATAATAAAAATAACAATAACGACAATAATAACAACAGCAATAACAAAACAAAAACAACGATAATAATCACGATAAATGACAACAACAAACACCGCCCTAACACCATCCTGCAACAGTATCCTGCAACAGCAATATGACGAAGATTCACAAACGAGCCTCTGAACATTATATATGAAGACTCTGTGAAGTGCAAAGCTTGTCGTGGGCGCCCTGTGTGTTTCGTTTTGAAAACCGATCCGTGAACAGACTAGGGGGGGAGGAGAGGAGGGAGAAGGGGGATGAGGAGGAGAGGAAGGAGGGGAGGGGGGAAGGGGAAGAGATGAGAGGAAGAGTGGGGAAGGAGGAGTGGGGAAGGGGGAGGAGGGGAGGGGAAGGAGTTGGGGGATGGGGAGGGTGGGGAAGGAGGAGGTGGGAGGGAGGGAGGGAGGAAGAGTGGGAGAGGGAGGAGTGGGGAAGAGGAGAGGGTGGGGAGGAGGGGAAGAGAAGAAGGTGGGGAAGGAAGGAAGAAGGAGGGTGGGGGGAGATGCGAAGGAGAAGCGGTGGGGGAGGAGTGAGGGTGGGGAAAAGG
>NW_028234440.1:2410127-2412627 GCF_977035675.1 Penaeus japonicus
ATATTATATATTTACACACACACCACACACACACACACACATACACACACACACCACATATAAAATAAATATATATATAAAAATAGATATATAAATATATAATATATATATAAATATATATATAAATAATAAATATATATATACAAAAACATATTATTTATTATAATATTATAGATAGAAAATAAATATATATATATATATATAAATATATATATATAAAAAGAATATATAACTCTATATAAATAGATAATATATATATAAAATCTATAACTAAAACAAATTATAAGATACCCACATTTTTATATCAATATCAAAAAATAAATATAAATATATAATAATAAATAATCTCATTATATAAATATATATATATATAAATATATTCAATATTATAATATACATATAAAATATATTATATCTGTATATATAGTAAATGTTCCCTATATAAATATAATATAACTGAAAAACAATATACATATACATAAATGTATATATATAAAATAAAATAAATCTAATATATATATATATAAAAATGTAATATTAATTAAATGTATATAATATGAATAATCACGATTATATACATAAATTTATATATTAATTTAGAGAATATATTTATAATATATATATATATATATTTATACACTATAATATATATATATACATAAACATAAATTGTGTTATATATAGAAAATTATTATATAAATATAAAATATATATATAATAGATGTGTTGTATATAGGGATATATATAATAATATATATATAATATATAAAAATATATATATAAATATATATATGTGTGTGTGTGTGTGTGTGTGTGTGTGTGTGTGTGTATTATCTACATATTACATCTGTACATTCTTTCGTAAATGTACTGAATTGCCGGTCTAGCTACATGTACCTACATAATCTAAATCATTTATATTCCCATCAATTTTCCTTGAACAAATAAATGAGTCATTTAATACAAATTAGTGGGGGAACGCCGCATTCTCTCCCGCGAGTAATTAACCTGAACAACAGGTAATGGGGGAAGGGGAGAGGAGAGAAGGAGAATTAAGAGAAGGAAAGGAACAAGTGACAAATTCCATTCCTCTCTCTCTCTCTCTCTTTCTCTCTCTCCTTCCCCCATCTCACCCTCCCCCCTCCCCTTCCCCCACTCCCCACCGCCCCCTTACCCTTCTTCCCCCCCCTCCTGGCCCGATGTTTCAATAGGATCTGCTCGGGTGAAGGTCAGGTCAGAGGCAGGTTGACCTTGTCTGTGAGAGGTCCGTCCGCTTTTTTTCTTTCCTCCGTAACGCAGACTTGTTTTTCGACTCCGGAGTTGACTGTGTTTTTATTTGTGTTGGCGAATTTTGTTTACGCTTTGGAACGACTTGGCGGAAGTAAGCGGCTTCTTGTGTGAGTACTTTATGTCTATTTTGGTTGGGAAGTGAACGCTGTCTTTCTTTTTGTGTGTGTGTGCATTGGGTTATTTCCTTTTCTCCCTCAATCTGGGATCCTCTCAAGTGGATAGGAAAAGAAGGATGATTCTCAAGCAATTTAAGATCATAAATTCATCACACAGCTTTTTTTTTTCTTCTTCTTCGCCAATATCCACACATTTACGAAATGTTTAAACCGTAGAGGGTACAGTGGATGTCTGGAATACCCAAACAGAACGAAGTTTCCTTCAGTGAATGTGAATATAGGAGAGCCGTTGAATGCAACATTGTATTAATTAAGAATGCGTTATAATCTGTGACTCCGCCATACGTGAGCCAATAGCATATATGAGTTAGATAGATTATATGTACAGCTGAAGTCACATTTTAGTATGCGCCTCTCTATCTCTCTCTCTCTCACTCACTAGAGAGAGAAAGAGAGATGGAGATAGATAGATAGAGATGCAGAGAGATGTGCAGAGAGAGAGAGAGAGAGAGAGAGAGAAAGCGATAAACACAATAGCGTTTTCTTATTATATTTTTTATTTTATCTGCAAAGCAAAACTGCCCTCCATCTGTAAAGTAACGTCATGGTTGAGATTAGTACTTTGATCTCATTGGCAGGCTTCTTGCAAAGTTCTCTTGCAAATCCGTTGTTATTTAGTGCAGGCCAAACCCGAGGGAAATTTGGTATGGACAGCGTGAATGGCCCGGCAAGTACGCAGTCATAAATAATATTAAACAATGTTTTGTTTTTTTTAATGACCTGGTGCTTTGGTATAGTAATTTTGACACATTATTTAAAAGCAAGTTAATATATATTATATATATACAGTTCCTTATACGGGCATGGTACGAATAAGGTATATGGTGGTATATAAATGTGAAAAAATAGTTTAATAGTGTATGAAGAGTATTATATCTCGACGACATGAATACCGTATTGATAGTCTGATGAAATATGCATTGCATATACCTTGCATAATGCCATATACCTTGTATCAATACTCTAGGAGCATTTTTCTTGTATTAATACTCTAGGAGCATTTTTCTTGTATTAATACTCTAGGAGCATTTTTC
>NW_028234440.1:2417627-2425127 GCF_977035675.1 Penaeus japonicus
CCTTTACGTACCTCGTGCCTGCAACATGGCGGCTCACACGGGTTATCAAACGAGATGCATTTTTACAAGGACGTTTTGGCGCTGTGCTTCCACAAAATTGATTTTTCCTCAGGGACATTAGTACCGAAATGGTTTATGTTAAAAAAAGAAATAATGATATGAGTTCTAATAATGAAAGGGAACTGAATAACGAGAAAATTTCGAATTATACGGGTATTCTACTCGTATAAATGATTATCCAGGCTTATAAAAAGATTATATGGATAACATGTCAGTAAGAATGTATTGATCCCAACCGCAATTTGCAAAGGTATGTAGGAATTTGAGAAATCGATATAAAACACATTATTAACCTGATCTCATATCTCATAAAACTCGGGGGAATTAATGGATCTACGGCCAGTATTATTTATTGTTTTGGTTAATTATTTTCGTTATCATCCGAACTATTAGTATTTTCATTATCCTTATTTCATTCTTAGTTTGATTACTATTTATTTTATTCTTAATTGATTACTATTCATTATATTCCTAGTTTGAATACTATTTAGTTTATTCTTAGTTTATTACTATTTATTCTATTCTTAGTTTGATTACTATTTATTTCATTCTTAGTTTGATTACTATTTATTTCATTCTTAGTTTGATTACTATATATCGTTACCATAACCATCAATTTAATCGTCAATTCCACGCGTATTTTCATCAATGCCGATAAAATTTAGTACAAATTTCAATACTAACATTCAATTCTTTCTTTTCCTACACCCACACCTCATGAACGATTCCACACAAACATATAACACGTAAATGCTAAATACTACATACTAAAACATATGAATTGGAGCGGTCTTTCCCACGTGCTCTTAAAACCCCCTCAGGATTCGAAGGACCTTCACCCTATGCCGATTAGTTAAACTCCTTCGTATAATGAATATCAGCTTTGGCGTGTGTTTTCTGAAGCTAGGTCTTGTTTTTGTTCCACCTCGCCGGAAAGTAACAATGTTTTCTTAATCTGTTTCCTCTCGAGACTCAAAGTGAGAGATAAACAAGTATTTCCTTTTTTCACCCCTAACTCTTAGGGTTCTTTCATCTTTGGAATAAAGTCTTATTCGTGAGAGAACATAAATTTTCCCTCCAGTGAACTCTTAACGTCGAAGGGAGAAAGAAAGAAAGAAGAAGCATCCCCGTGTATTGACCAGCGAGAGACTTCCGGATTTAGGCTTAATTTCTCTTCTAAGAGTTGCCGACAAATAGGAGGGCACAAAAGAAAAATCTCTATTTCAAGAATTTCCTGGCCTGACCGACCCCTGCGGCGGAGTCCAGATGGCCATTCGCCGCCTCTGTTCGATTCCTTCGCCGTACTCCTTACTTTCCCTAGAAGAATATGGTTTTCTACTTTTCTTCACTTTTATTTGTGGTTGTCGTATTATTTGATAGGTTCGTTTTTATCTTCCTGGTTCTCCAGAGTCTATTATATGCCGTTCTTTTAAACTCGTCGCCGTCAAAACAAAAGGAAAGTGAAGCCATCCGGACGATGTCTGTCAAACAGCGGTTCCGACAGCCTCTGGAAGTAGTTTTCACATTCATTTAAAATTTCACGTCTATGGACACGATTAACAACACTCCTTCCCAAAATATACAAACCCGCATGCATAACAGGTCCCATCACCAACAGTAGCCAAAGCCATTTTATGCCATGCAGACCGGAATATATAGAAACATTTAAAAGAACATTGGTCACCCATACAAGACCCTTATTATAGAGTTCTCACATCTCAGTTTTCCCGACGGATGCTCTAAAATTTCCTCCTTCCTTGTATTTTCATTAATAATAATGGGCTCTTGGGTCAGGTTGTGTTCCGTTCTTAGGCACAGGAATAGTTAGTCGTTTTGTTAAAGCAGTTAAGGGGATTTTTAAGAAGTGTTTAAGGGTTTGTTTGGGTAGCATCTTAGAAAATAAATGTACACACGGAAATATGAACATATATATATATAAAGAGTATATACACACATTCACAAGCATGTGTGTGTGTTTGTTTGTTTGTGTGTGTGTGTGTGTATGTATATATGTATATATATACATATATATGTGTATATATATATATATATATATATATATATATATATATATATATATATATATATATATATGTATATATACATATACATATATATGTGTGTGTATATATATATATATAAATATACATAAATATATATATATATATATATATGTATATATATATATGTATATATATACATATATGTGTGTGTATATATATATATATATATATATATATATATATATATATATATATATGTATGTATGTATTATATGTATGTATGCATATGTATATATAGTTTTGTCATTATCATCAGTATTACCACTATCATTATTATCATTATAATTATCATTATTACCATACTGTTATCATCACTGACATTGTAATGTTATCTTTATATTCAATGTTAAAGCTATCACTGTATATTCACATTGTTACAATTAGTATTGTCATTATGAGCAATATTTATTTCTCATCCAAATCAAATAACAACACGAATTCACTGCAGCTATAATTGCAATCCTGCAAAACTAACTGCAAGATGATCGATCCATCGCTTGCCTATAATATTACAATTATTATGAACTTCATTATGATCAATATTTCTTCTCAATCTGAAAATCATCCTACAAATACAACTCAGCGAAGGATGAATGCGGGAAGCGATCCTGCAATGCAAGCTGCAGGGTTGATCCATGGCACTCGTCAATATTGCATCTGGAAGTTTAAATATCTCCTTCTATTCGCCTTATTTCCCTTGCTTTTTAACTCCAAAACGTGTCATATTGACCGTAAATATCATATAAATATAGATAATTCATCCATGTCGAAGATTTGTGCAATATGATTTCAGTAGAGTAGAAAAATCGGTAAAAATCTGTAAATCTGAACCGCCAAGCAGATGGCAATCTCCAGCAACGGGCAAGAATACCGATTTTAATGCTGTGAGAACGAAGGGTTATTTTCCCATGGATTCTATAAGATCAATCTTGTTTTACTTTGAATTCGGCGAAATCCAAAACTCCATCGTGGCTTTTAGATAATAAATGTGAAAAAAAATCAGTCAATTTGGACGTTCAGTTATTTGACAGTCATCGTCAGGAAAGTATATTATTAAGGATTTAATTCAGTCTAAGCCACTGTGAAATTTAGGTAAATGAATACTATATGTTATGACGATGGACAGTTTGTCTTAATTGAATGAAAATGGGGTTTAAGAAAAAAAGGTAAAATAACAGACTTAAAACCCAAAGGAACTGTCAAACAACCCCGTTTCAAAATAACACCCCGCAAACACCTCCCCAAGAAGCTAACCCATCCCTAAACAAATACCAAACCCTATTAAACCCCCAAATACGAATAAAACCCAAAAATTAAAGAGATAAAGCCCTCCGAACGTGAATCGAGTCCCCTCCCCCCCCTTAACGGAGGAACTACTTGCCTCGGCGGAGGACGCACCTGACGCCGGGCGGTTCAGTGGCTCGATCGATGCGGGAGAGAGAAGAGGTTTTTCCGGATCGTCTCTTTATCCGGACGCTTTTCTCGCCTTATTTCGGATATTCGGAGACTTTTTCGCGAACGAGGGGAAACATACGGTGAATTTGCGTCTGTCTGCTGCGTCGAGGAAGCGGGTGAGTGCGTGCGGGGGGAGAAAAAGGGTGAAATAAGAGGTTTGTTTTGTTGTGTGCGCGAGTGAGAGAGGGAGAGGGTGTGTTTGTTTGTTCACGTTCTTCTTGTTCTTCTTCTTGTTTTTGTCGGGGTTCTGTTCTTGTTTCTCGGGGGTTTGGTGGGGTTCTGGGGGGTTCTCGTCCTCCTGCTTTCGGGAGAGGGAGGGAAAACGGGGTTAATTCTCCCCAAGAGGTTAGAAATGCGACTCGAAGAACCTCCCTTGTGTATGTATTGAAAGGGAGGGGGGAGGGGGAGGGAGGAAGGGGGGTAAGGCTGCAGGGGGGGTAGGGGGGTGTTATCGTGTTATCTGTTATTATCAAGTGTTATCGAGGTCTGCTTATCACATGGTTTTGGGTGGAGGGAATGCCTGCGTGGGAAGGAACGAAGGAAGAAGAATGAGGAATGAGAAGGAGAGAAAAATCAATTATTTAAGTGATTTTTTTTTTTTTTTAATGTAATTTTAAGTGTCGAGGTTGGTGATTTTTTTTTTTATGATTATTATTTCATTTTGTAAAGATGTCTAGATTAGTATATAATTTTTTGTGTTTTATACGGGGATTTTAGTTTGTGAATGTAATATGATTTTTTTTTAATGTTTAGCTAAGAAGGAACAAAAAAAGGAAATAATTATTTAGTATAGATTTGCATTATTATTTCCTTTATTTTACTTTTTATATTTTTTACCTTTTAGTGGTCACCATTATTACTTTTATTTCTATATGAAATTATAATATATGTCTTTACCATTGTTATTTTTCTTTTGTTATCAGTATTACAATTATCATTTTACGATTATTCTCATTACATTATGTGCATTTATTTAGACGAGGGAAACATTAATCTTATATCCTCCGTTTCCGAGAGCGGAATTTAAAGCCGAATGTGGAACAAGTGTATGTGAAGAAACGACAATTGCTGTGAACACAATCAAAGGAAGTGGCTATTTACGTGACGTGTGAAAGTGGTGGATATCCTAAGTTTTTAAATCTATATTTGAAGTATTGGAAACCAGAGTTTTAAGAAAGGAAAACTCTTTTAATTTATTTTAGAAGAAGAAAGAAATTAGGTGGAGTGATTCTTTTGAGGACCTTAATCCACATTTTTCTCGCGAGATAAAAGCCGGAAATCTGAGCCAGCGTTGAAAATGGGTCTCGAGACGTTCTGTTCTTTGGACCCTCGTCTATGTAGAATAATCTTCATGGCCCCTGCATCACTTGTCTGTCATCATCTCACCATTGTGTCTTTGGTTACGAATAGTGCAAGAGTGTTGTATCCATAACCTCATAGCTTCAAGAGGACGCAGCTAGATCTGCACACTGGGTCAAGACAATGCTTATCTAAGTCGGATGTAGAATTTTTAGATTGCTCGAGAATAGGTCTATATTTAGATCGGATAAGATACGCACCCCAAAAAATAGGCCTATTTGCAAATTAGTCTTATAGTATTATATTCACAGAACGCTTTCCTTTGCTTGGAATTTCTGTCTTAACATCTAGAGACATTCATAAGAAAAGTTTGATCTGAGTTTGAATATCATTTATGATCATAGAAGCCAAAAATATCATTGAATGTTGAGAGACATTGAATTAACTTTTTATCAAAATGAATAAACATTTATCAAAATGCAAATTATCTGCCTTGATATCCTCTAAATGCAACTTATCCAAGGATCCGTCAACAAAATGGCTGTCAAGTGTTTGAGCAAAAGTTCTTCATTTGTTTTTTTGTTTTACTGTTGTGATCTGTATTCTTTGTAAAAAGTGAAAATGTATTTTTTTATGCCAACCATAGTGACAAAAGAAATTTCAATAATAGAATGGTGAGGTTCATTCTTGCAATATTGTTGGAATGAAGGGTTTGGTGAATAGGTTTTCATGCCTTTCATTTGCATTTGGTTCTCGAAAGAAGTTGATTTTATTTATTTTAAACAGTACTGTAGATTTTTCTGATATGTATTATTTTTTATTTTGAGTGTGTTTGTTTTTGTTTGTGTGTGTGTGTGTGGGGGGGGGGGTTGTTTGAGTAGGTGAGTGTCTGTACATTTGTGTACTTGGGTGGGTAGGTCGGTGTGGGTATGTATATATGTGTGTGTGTATGTGTGTGTGTGTGAGAGAGAGAGAGAATGTTTAATTGTGACTAGTTTGATTTAAAAAAAAAAATGTTTTCAAAAGTTATTCACCACAAAGATCTGTAATGTCTGCTTGATGAACTCTTCCTTAATATTTATCAATGTATGATTATTCATTCTTAAGGAGGGGGGAGTAAAGTAGCAGGTTGGTTATGATAATGTTTTGAAGTCAAGTGCATATTCGATATAAATACATTCAGTATCACAAGGTGCAATGTTATGCCACCTCCTCCTCCTCCTCCTCTTCCGTCTCCTCCTCCCCCTCCTCCTCCTCCTCCTCCTCCTCCTCCTCCTCCTCCTCCTCCTCCTCCTCCTCCTCCTCCTCCTCAAAGCTTTCGTTCATTATGAGTTTTAATGATATTTTTATGTTTTCTTGGTAAGGACTGTGGCTAGTGAATGGTTGATTAACTATTCTGAATATTACTGATATTCCATATTTTTGGTTTTTGGATGTGACTGCTTATTCTTATTTTTCTGCTCCCATAAAAAAAGTCATTAAAATGATTGTTTTGCTATTGTTTTAGGAAGATCTAAAGATGACCATCAGTTTTTTTTTTTTTTTTTCCGTAATGTGCGCATTTTCAGTTATAATAGCACACTTTATGTATTTTTTTGTATGTGTAAACTGTATTTGGAAAACAGAGGTAGAATTTTTATATCTGGTGAAGTTGTTAATTTGCCTGCTATTCGTGTTTTTATTTCAAGCGTAAATTGAAGAAGTAAACATAGGTATGAGAACCCCAGACCACAATTAACCGTTTCTTATTCACAGCCAGGCCTCGAAGAAGAACTCCATGAGTTTTAAAAATTAAATCGGTTCAGATATCATCTCCAGGAAAAGGGATGAAAATCATTATACAGCTTTCCTGTCACTACTCAATACCATTACCTTTCAGTCTGTATGATTTTGTGGCTGGATATGTTTTTTGTTTTTTTCTATTTATTTATATATTTATTTATTTTTGTTTTTTCCAGTCATCTTGAATGTGTTGTACAGTGTCAGTTTGTTTGTTCTTTTGATTTTTTATGTGTTTGATTGTTTGATGATTGTTCCAGAGCGAGGAGAGCTGAGCAGGCAGGATGAGTTATCAGATGCCTCAGCAAGCGCGGCCAAGTAAGTACACATTTCCTTTGTTCGTGTGCGTGTGTAGAGAGAGTTTGGTTGTCCACACAAACTTTAAGAAATTGGTTATTTCTGAAGCAGTTGCCATAGTTAATTTTGGGGGTAATGTCTGAGGGAGAAACGTTTTGAAGTAGGAATGTGTTTCGACTCTTGATCTTGCAATGCTTAGGCACTCTAAGACTAATGTGTAGAAGAAAAAAAAAAAGACTAATGGATATGCATGGATATCAATTGAACTTTCGTCAAATAACCACATTGCGTGGGTTTGAACTGTACCCCCTCTGTATACCAGGCTTGTTCCCCATCCCTAAGAGTATCTGAAAGCTCTCACCCCCCACCCCTGTACTCACCCTCCCTCCTTTGTGAAATGCGATTTACTTTTCATAGATCTGAATCCAGGTTCTTATAAGCATAACATTTTTGTGTATGTGTGATATACTTTCCTCTGCCTTATCTGTCTTGTCGACACTTTTTCCAGGTCTTAACGCTTAATTTTGGACCTTGTCCCACACCTTCC
>NW_028234440.1:2427627-2452627 GCF_977035675.1 Penaeus japonicus
CTTTGAGATTGCTAATAGATACATTGATTCATTCATAATGCAATTATCAGCATATGAAAATTACAAATTGCCTGAGAAATTTTAATTCATTATAGTGTCCATATTATGTTTACCTTAAATTAAAAGTGAAAATGACTTGTGCATTCATAGATTTAGGAGAGAGCAAGTACGAATGCTCATTGGTATTTCCTACAAGTATCCAAATCTGAACCTATATAAAGATGTAAATACTGGTTTTATTGTATCAACCAATTTTTCTATTAGTTTTAACCAGCATTTGTATTTTGATTTATATTTATACCCTAACTTTTGTAAAGGAGAGAGAGAGAAAAAAAATGCAGTCCACAGCATAGAAAATGCAAATCCACTTAGGGTGTACTGATAGGAGTAAGAAATAGCATGAATTATGCAATGTGTAAAAACTTTTTGTGAATTCATGTATGTAGAATGTATGTTATTTTAAGTTTAGACTTTACATATACTAATTTATGCTGTTACAAGTTTGCAGTAGCTTGATCCACTCCACTTTGTTATGCACTTTGTTAGGGCCTACGCCAGCCGAGGTTAAGAAGCAGGAATGTTAAATATTTACGTTGCACAAACTGCAGGGTATGGGCGCAGAAGGAACGTTACTTGAGGAGTAGTGTAATCTCAAGGGTGAATTGTGCTCCTCCCAAGATATTGATTTTGGGGGGAAACACGAGGAAGCGGGAAGCGAGGAGAAGAAGGTCAGCTGGTGGAAGTGAGGTGTACGGGTTGGGGGAGGGGAGGGAGGGAGGGAAAGAGGGAGGGGGAGGTGTTGCTCTCAGTGAGTGAGTGGGTCTTTGGCGGAGTGTACTTTTTAGGAAATGCTTTGCCCAGTTGGTAGTAGAATCTCTTTGGTGATTGGGGGGGGGGCTCTTTGTTTGAGTACCGTTGCTTTGCCTAGTTCTGTGCCTATATATTTCAAGTATCCTGTATATATTTACATTACATGCTTTTATGGTTAGATGTGGCAAAAAATAAATGGTTTGGATGTCACCTGTTATTTACACAGGTTCTTAGCATATGAAATACATATGTACTCTAAGGAGCCTCTTTTTCCTCTGGTTGACCTTTTAGATTGATTATGTCTATATAAATTATCCTATAGCACGGTGGTCGGGATTAGCAATTTTGTGATCAAAATTTGAGTTTGTTGATGTGAAATCAGTTATTTGACATGTAATGCTAATAGTATGTAGCATCCTTTGGAGCACATAAATTTTAGTTCTCATTAATTCAGTATCTAATTCAATATCAAAATATTATACTAAATTTCATAGCCCATTTCTTTGATACTTTTCATGTAACATCTATGAAGTTTAACATGTTACTACACACGCTTTATACAAATGATATTACAATTATAAGTTAATTGGCATAATTTATAGTATTTGTAGGAACAATTCCTTTAGTAAATTCAATGTCTAAGACAAAGTTCAACAATATTGGTAATATTGTCAAGACCACTTTATTTAGTATCAATCGGTATGTCCCAATAGGACTTTAGGTTGCTGCTCAAATCTGCTCCTTTGGCCTGATGTTATTACACAAACAGGGTAATATAGTATGTCTTCCAGATTTCACAATCTCTCTCTCTCTCTTTCTCTTTCTCTTTCTCTTTCTCTCTTTCTCTCTCGTATTGTCTATTTGCAAAAGAGATGTAAGATGTATATTGATATTAGAAACTTGTCTCAAATCTTCATCTGGTCTCTTGACTTAGGATCACAAAATCACCATATCAGGCTACTGTGCATAAGCCAGGAGAGCAAAACAGAAACCAGCATGTGCTAATGTTGCTTTTATATGTTGTTTCAAGGAAGCAATTGCAATATGCCATGGAGATGGTTAAGATTACTTTATTAAATTATTAATATTATTAGTTTTTTTTTTTTTTCCAAAAAATTATTTTATATATATTTTTATTTTATTATTATTATTATTATATTTTTTTGTTTAGCTGCATTCTAGAGAGTGCATGGGAATATAATTTGCATGAATTGGAGTAAAGTTAGCTATTACTTTTTGGTGGTAACTAAATATCTAAAACTCTTTCACCTTCAGTGTTTGCTTTTTGTGAAGAAGGAAATGCAAATTTCAACAAAGAAGTTAGTCCTCTTTTATCTTTCCTTCGAGTAATAGTGCGTGTTGTTCTCCCTTTGCTGAATTTCTCTGTAGTTTAGATTCTCTGGCATTTTTACCGTCCACCCTAACTTGAACATCTCTCTCCCTCTTTCTCACCAACCCACAGTGTCGCAAGGGGGTTACCACAACCCCGCTGACATGCCCATGCAGAACCCCAAGGAACAGATTGCCATGTGGCAGCAGAACACCTACATGAGTGACTCAGGTATCCACTCAGGTGCGACCACCAACGCACCCTCCCTCACTGGCAAGGAGGAGGAGATGGACACAGAGTGGATGGAGGGCAGAGCACAGCAGGGATTCAATCAGGCGGCCTTCACCAGCGAGCAGGTGAGTTTGAGGAGTTCTTGAGCTTCTTTGGGGGGTTCAGTATCATGACGGTCATGTGTATGGCATGTATATTGGTATTTGAATGTTTAGGCTGAAATATATGTGTGTTTATATTTTGATGTATGTTGATATGTGCTCTAATATGCGCAAAAAAGTAATGTTGTTACTTTTTCCTTACGAAAAGGTTGACGACATGAACCAGCAGCTGAATCAGACGCGTTCCCAGCGTGTCCGTGCTGCCATGTTCCCAGAGACGCTGGACGAAGGCATGGAGATCCCCTCGACCCAGTTTGACCCCCAGCAGCCCACAGCTGTGCAGAGGTTGGCAGAGCCCTCACAAATGCTCAAACATGCTGTTGTCAACTTGATCAACTATCAGGTGAGTGTGTTTGTTATGTATCCCATCAAGGGTAATGTTGAACATGGAGGAATGAGTGCAAAGTCATATACTGTAATTTATACCATATAGATGGAAGTTAAGATGATAATGGTTTGTTGTCCTCCAGGATGATGCCGATCTGGCAACAAGAGCCATCCCTGAGTTGATCAAACTGCTCAATGATGAGGATCAGGTGGTGGTCTCCCAGGCGGCCATGATGGTCCATCGCCTCAGCAAGAAGGAGGCCTCACGCCATGCCATCATGAACTCCCAGCAAATGGTGGCTGCCCTCGTGCGAGCCCTCACCAATTCCAACGATCTGGAGACGACACGCGTCACTGTTGGAGCTCTGCATAATTTGTCTCACCATCGCCAGGGTCTATTGGCCATTTTCAAGTCCGGGGGCATTCCAGCACTGGTGAAACTTCTTAGGTACAGAAATGAAGAAAGAGTTTGCTCTTGAGACAGTAGTGTTGATGTATGTTTTTCCAAGCTAGAAGATTTAGGAAAGTCTTTCTCCAGAATTTTAGTTCATTCATATGTCCACTCTCATTCACAGCTCACCTGTTGAATCAGTGTTGTTCTATGCCATCACAACACTCCACAACCTCCTCCTGCACCAGGAAGGCTCCAAGACGGCAGTGCGTATGGCCGGAGGTCTCCAGAAGATGGTTGCCCTGCTCCAGCGCAACAATGTCAAATTCCTTGCTATTGTCACAGACTGCTTGCAGATCTTGGCATATGGCAACCAGGAATCCAAGCTGATCATCTTAGCATCTCAGGGACCTCAGGAGTTGGTTCGAATCCTGCGCTCCTACACCTACGAGAAGCTCTTGTGGACAACCTCCAGGGTGCTCAAAGGTAAGTAAGCAAAGGTTTTGAGTTGGATTTAGGATTTGGTGATTGAGAGAGACTAAAATCTGGATACTGAGAACTGTATTATGCAAAATAAATGTAAGAGTCCAACTTCTGTCACCACTTACATTAAAAGACCTATTATCTATTTGGTTCATGGGTGTGAAGGAACAAACCATATTCCTTCTTTTCTCTTATTTATGCAACTTGAATCATATGAAGACCTTTTTTTATATGAAAGACAGTGACTAGAGTTGGAACCTTATACTTATTTTTGAGAATACAGACCATAGATTCAGAATGAAGATGTGATTGGTGGTGATAGACATAGATTTATATGCAACATCCATATTGGCATTGTGTTACTAATTGTTACATTTTCTGCTTTCCTTTTCTTTTTTCTTAGTTTTGTCTGTGTGTTCAAGTAACAAGCCAGCCATTGTTGAAGCTGGTGGCATGCAGGCACTTGCCATGCACCTAACACACCAGTCAACCCGCCTTGTCCAAAACTGCCTGTGGACTCTGCGTAACCTCTCAGATGCTGCAACCAAAGTCGTACGTATCTTTTTGTGAACCAAGTGTAATGGAAATGAGAATATATATATATTGATTAGATATTAGAATTCATGTATTACCATAAGATTTTTGAAGAGGATTTTTTTTTTTTTTCAACATGTACCTCACGATTTTTGCCCCCACAGAGAGCTGCAGCCTTTAGCATTACCATTTCTCTTGTGTAACAAATGAACCCCTGTTAATCAACCAGATATTGGCATTGCAGGACAGCATGGACCAGCTTCTGCAGAATCTTGTGCACTTGCTCCGTGCCAGTGACATCAACGTGGTAACTTGCGCTGCTGGAATCCTTTCCAACTTGACTTGCAATAACCAACGCAACAAGATCACCGTATGCCAAGTGGGGGGCATTGAGGCTCTCGTGGCCACTATCTACAATGCCGGAGAGAGGGAGGAGATTACGGAGCCTGCTGTGAGTTGTTTTTCTTTTCTGGGGTGAAGTACTTAGTCGAGGGAGAGGCAGGAAGGTAAATTTAGAGGTGTATTCATTTTTTTAGGAAATGCTAATTTTTATTTTTATTATTGTTATTGTTGTTGTTATTATTATTATTATTATTATTATTATTATTATTATTATTATTCATTAGTTTACTTTTTCAAATATTTACAAATGATTGTAAGAAGGAAGACGGTAGTGAATTTCAAGGAAATACAAGTATTGCTGTGAATTCATTCTCCCTTCCTTGCTACTTCCAGGTTTGTGCTCTTCGTCACTTAACCGCACGGCATCCAGAAGCCGAAGTTGCCCAGAATGCCGTCCGCCTAAAGAACGGCATCCCCATCATTGTAAACCTCCTTCATCCCCCCTCCCGATGGCCCCTGGTCAAGGCAGTCATTGGCCTCATCCGAAACCTGGCCCTGTGCCCGGCCAACCACGCACCTCTGAGGGAGTCTGGGGCCATCCCTAGGCTGGTGCAGCTGCTCATCAGGGCCTTCCAAGACACACAGAGGGTAAGATGCATAAATGGATGATGTGTTTGAAAGGGTTCGGAAACTTTGGATTCTGTTTAATCATTGCGGTATTTTTCCTAATGATTTAGATTTCTTTTATAGATTTAATTTTGTCCATTCTGAACTATAGTAATACAAATTTTGTTCCCTTTCTTTCACCAGCAACGGTCATCGGTTGCAAGCGGCGGTTCCGGCAGCATCGGGGCTTATGCCGACGGAGTGCGCATGGAGGAGATTGTGGAGGGGACCGTAGGAGCTCTACACATCCTGGCTCGAGAGTCCCACAACCGTGCCATCATCCGAGGCCTCAACGTCATCCCAATCTTCGTTCAGGTGAGTGACTCGACCGTTGATTTGCTCTGGAAAGATTTGGATTGGTTGATCAACTTTCAAACCTGTTTGAAGGCTATTTTTGTGTGCATATAATTTTCATTACAATCACTAGAAAGTATTAACATAAAAGATGAGTAAAAGTAAATTCTATATTCATTTAATTTTATAACCCAAGACTCATTGTTTACAATACCATGATTTAGGATTTATATTTCTGTATACATAAATATATCCTATTTTCCAGCTCTTGTACAACGACATCGAGAACATAGAACGCGTGGCCGCTGGGGTGCTTTGTGAGTTGGCAGCAGACAAAGAAGGGGCAGAGATGATAGAGCAGGAAGGCGCCACAGCTCCTCTCACTGAGTTGCTGCACTCGCGTAATGAAGGCGTCGGTGAGTGATTTTGTTTTGTGCCTATGAGTGGTTAACAGTTCTCATTAGGAAATGGTCATTTTTCTTATATTTTATTTAGGAGAAGGTTGTGCTAATGGTTATAGAAATTATTTAGAAGGATTTTTTCTTCTTCTTCTTCATTATTATTATCATTATTATTTTTCTTTCTTCTTTCACAGCTACTTACGCAGCAGCTGTACTGTTCCGCATGTCCGAGGACAAGCCCCAGGACTACAAGAAAAGACTGAGCATGGAGCTGACCAACTCCCTGTTCCGCGAGGATGGATCCATGTGGCAAGGAGACATGTCTGCCATTCCACCTGACCTCCAGGACTTCATCACTCCTCCCGAGGGCCACTACGATCCCATGTATGCTCAAGGGCCGCCCAGCGTCCACAGCGGACATGCCGGGCCGAACTACCAAGGTGAGCCTTAGAAGTTTCTCTTAATCTGTCATGTGTATCTATACATACTGTCTATTATACATTTTTAGAATGTGATTATTTACTGATATCTAGGGAGGTTTCTGTTCGATCATCTGTGGTATGATGAGAAGCTCTTGCTAATAATTCCTTCCCCTGTCCCAGGAGGCTACGACCATGTGCCTGTGGACTCGATGCAGGGCCTGGACATAGGCTCCCAGCACGGCGGGCCGGGATCGAACTACGGCCCTATAGACCCCAGGGATTTGCCGCCCGGACATCCTGGCCACCCGGACCTCACCTTCGACCAACAGGCGCCACCGCAACCCCCGCGTGACAACAACCAAATGGCAGCTTGGTACGACACGGACCTGTAAGGGGTCGTAGCTGCGCTGCGGAAAAGACAAAACTTTATATATACAGTAACTAAAGGCAGAAGGGGAAAACCGTGCAGGATCTTTGCATGGCTTACAATCCACGAGTGAAAGCAAGATCGAGCAAGATTGTCTGTTCACTTTAATCAAAAGAAGAATATAATAAGATGTCTCTGGTGGAACTCAAATTCTATTACATGCATGTGTGTATGATGAATATACATACTCTTACATATATCTGCATACATGCATGTCTGTGTGTGTGTGTGTGTTTATGTGTGTAAGTATATGTATGTATGTGCAATTATATATGTCTCTCTGTACATATATAATTTGAATATTCAAAGAATAGCTTATGTATTGCCAATGAATAGCAAGGTCAGCAAACAGAAATGCTTTATCTTCAAGAGTCAGAAAAGTTAGAAGAAAGCAATGCTTGTGAAGTGACCTGCGAAACCGCTGAAATTCTCCAGTTTCAGTCCTTTCTATACCAATTATTTCCCCCTTTGGTGATAATGATGAACTTTAACCTTAGGGCATCCTGTTAAGTACCGGTACTTTTTCTTTTCTTGTCTTCTTTTTTTTCCTTTTTAACAAAGCCCACGAGTTTTTTTTTAACTATTTAAAAGAACATAAGAGAATGCATGCGAAAAGAGAAGGGCCCTTCCAATATTCAATGTTTATGTCTCAGGTGCTGCAGAAGCTTTTTTCAGCCATTAGTTTTTGTAGGAGGCAGCTGCAAGGCGACTTCCCGTTTGTCATTTGTGCAGCTTCTGGAGGTAGCTCTGCTAAGCAGTTTTTATCAGAGGTTATGCATTTATTTTGTTGACTTGATTTGTGTGTGAGGCCTAGCTGGAAATTGTTGTGTAACTGACTCCAGGAAGTTTTTCTTTCGTACCTTTTTTTTTTTTTTAAGATTTTAAAAAAAGTAGGATTAATGGTATCACTATAATGTATGTTATTGCACAAATTGTTATCCAGAATAACCATTGATTTGAATTGTATACCGAGTCCTTCAGCAACGTCGGCTTGGTAGGAAAAAAATGCAGGGTAAAATAAATGTGACATTTTCAGTTGAAACTTTTATATATATTAAAAAACAGAATAGAATCAAATTGTGAGTGATGAAGCATCAGATAGTCATAAGTTTTAGTTGAACTCTTGGCTCAACAGAGCTTGTGGACTGCTTTCTTCAAAACCATGAAAACCTCTAATGTATTGGTCCACAATAAATTTTTTTACCACCTTCTCTAGTTAGCTTTGCCGTTACAGAACATTCTTAATACACTGTAGGATTCACCTGTAGGATATGAACTCTATAGAAAGTTCTTAGCTTTTCTTGCTGTAAAGGACAATCACCTGTGAGCAAACAGATTGTATCAGTGATTATTACGTGTTGTTAACTGTCTGGTTTTTAGTACCATTTAGTGTTTTATAGATTATGTATTCATTTTTTAGGGTTATGAGTGATCGTCCTCATGAGAAGGAGAAGTGATTTAATGACAAGTCCAAAGTTTTTCCTCTTATACATCCATACATCGTGGCTCGACAGCGGCCTTGCTCCGTGCCAAGGCTTTGCCGAGTTGCACAACAACCTCTTATATGTTCACTTGTCAACAGGATGGTAATCTTGTCATGAACTAGGGAGAAAGTTGTGGTAACTGGCATCTTGACGTTTTCTTTCATTAGATTATATATATTCTGGTTTCTTGCCTTTTTCCCCCTCTCTTGACCACGGGGAGGTCCGAATGGTCGTGCACCGTTCACGGGTGTCTCACTGGAGGAGGCTCATGACATCAATTCCTCTGTGTGCGTGTGTGTGTATGTGCAGACTCCAGTGAGATACCTCTGCCTGTGGAATGAATATCTGGTCCAAAGCATTTATTTCTGTGTCAAACTTTTTTCTTTTCTTTTTCTTTTCCAAAGATGCCTTTCTCACATCTTTTATCATAGTTTTGTATATTCACCAACTTCGGCATACCCGTGGAGACCAAAAAAAAAAAAAAAAAAAGAGATGCCACTGGCAAGTGTATGACTTCAGTACCTGATACTGACCCAGTATTTTTCATAGACCTGCCAGTGACACCTTGGTATCCCTTCTGTGCGAGTTGGGGAATATCCACCCCCCCCCTCCCCCTTCCCCCCTCCTCCCCCCTCCTCCATATTCCCAGTCTGTATTTTGGTTTTGCAATGTGCCACAGTATTACAATATTAAGTGATTTGCAAGTGAATGAATTCATCAGAAATTCACGTCTTCTCCCTTCTTTAAAAAAAAAACAACTTTACATCCCATCATTGGCTGTACAGTGTATACCCAAGCAAAATACCTGACACACAATCACCATTCGTAAAGAGCTTGCGTATGTACTGTATGCCCAATGAACTCCGTCATTCATTGATTTAGTTTGTATCATTTCCAGGGGCCAGTGACAAATAAAAAGATAGTAGCAACGCTCATTTCGTCCGTAATGACGACGTTTTCTTACATCACTCTCAAAAAAGTATGACTGAATTATTTATCACTCGGCCACCAGGTGTAGCCTCAATGACCACAATTGTTAGTTTTGTAGTCTATGTATCATCAAATTATCCAGTGTAAGTGAAGTGAGAAATAATGTTTTTTTTACAAGTTTGATTGTTTGATTGGTCCTTTGATTGACATACGATTTGGTGTTTGATTATTAAAACGAAAGGAAAAAAAGTGGAAAATGAAAAAAAAAAAAAAAAAATATATATATATATATATAACAGGACTATCAGTGATTCTAATACATAATCCTTGAAAGTATTTTTTTAAGTTTACACACTAGACTTGCCCTGAGAAAGAAAATAAACCCAAAGTTTGGCATACCCTCCTAGAATACGAGAGCTAACATATCTTGGTCCAGGAAGACTGAATCCAAAAGTTATTTTCTTCATTATCAAGAGCTCATTTTTAATTCGTAATAAATGGTGAAAAGGTGGATAAAAGGGTATAAATGAGACTGAATAGTTTCACAACACAAGAGATGTAACCCGAAACGCGTCAATTACATCTCTTGTGTTGTGAAACTATTCAGTCTCATTTACAGTATATCTTTTTATCCATTTGTCACAATGAACTCGGTGAAAAGGTGTTAAAATTAATGACAAGGATGCCACAATAATTAACGTTTCGATATTGCATAAAAATAACAGAGCAACACATGCCAGTTCATCAGCTCCACAACAGTTGTGACAATACGGGAGAACCATGGTGAGAGGAATGTTTTGGTGTATCTCCCAAACGTTTATGGTTAATTTTAAAAGAAAAACAAGTTACCGAAAGCGTAAAAAAAAGAATTTGCGATCGAGGCTAGAGAGGTACGTCCAGACAGGAGAAATATGACTAATAAAAAAAGAGAAAATAGGTTCAACAGCGTCAACAGATTGGTTGAGAATTATAATAATACAAGAGGTATATTAATCATAAGAGAAAGGATTTCGCTAGCATCATCTGGCAGCCACGTTACTGTAGGTGGACTCAGCCGTTCAAAACATTTCGACGTCAGGTATTTCGAGTGAGATGAAACATGTTTTGATAGTCTGGTCGACCTGAAATATGACGCAATTGGTTACTTATGTACAGTTGCACCTGTTCCCTCTCCACCTCCTCTTGACCCGTCACCTCAGATAACCGCTCCTCCTCCTCCTCCTACTTCCTGCGAGCGTGGAAGCGCCGGAAGCACCTCTCTTCACACAAGGAGATGTTCTAGGCCTTGCGAATGAAGCGGGTGTTCTTCTGTTGCCCGCTTGCCAGCACACGTGACAGCTCCTGTGACGTCGACTGGGTGTCAATGGCGGTATATAGACCCTGCGTCTCGTAGTACAAGCTGCCCTTCCAGTGCTGTGCAGCTCCAGCAGCGGATGGATGAACCCAAGCCGAAACTTATACTACGTCGTCACACACCCGAGTACTTGGTGTACTAAGTGGGCGTTATGACACATGTCCAGGAGGTTGAGGAAGACCTTCCTGTACCACTTGATGGACCTGCGAGTCGTAGGGTCGCCCAGGTCTACACCCATCATCCCGATATTGTAGTCCGTCACTACACAAGGTTTGCTTCGAGGGACCCCTCGTCGGCTAGCTGGAAGTGTGACCATCTCGTTAGTGTGAACCGTCGACAGCACGATAACAATGCTCTCGTTCCACCACGACAGACAAAGCATGCCTGGTGCAGTGCTGCGGTAGTTCGCACCGTTGCGGATCTTTCCCTCCGTCTCCCTGGACATGAACTTCAGATTTAATCGGACAGTTCCCACCGCACTGGTGGTAGTGAGAAAGGGCAGGGGAGCTGCTCCAGTCGTCCAGGTGCATCTCACACCCTTTCCAATCATGTCCGTGGCTTCCATCATGTCCGCGACGACCTCCATTCTGACAGGAATATCGCCAGGCGTAACCGGCTTCTACGCCAGAGTTGGAGGCACAGAGCATGTGCACCTTCATGCCGCACCCAGCCCGTTTTGAAGGATTGTACTGCACGGCGTGATGGTGCCCCCTGAAAGCCCAGAGCCTCTCGTCGACGGCGACCAGCCTGCCAGGGACGAACACCGACGAGAACTGGCGAGAAACGGCATCGATTAACGGCCGAAGCTTTCACAATCGGTCATCGACGGTGCGAGCGTCATCGTTGTCCGAGAAGTGGAGGTACTTCGACAGGAAATCTAAGCGGTCTCTCGTCATCGTCTCTGGGAAGAGAGACCACTAGTCCCACCGCCTTACGCCCGAGAAAGGCGTACATCTCGTTCACAGAGGCCCCCTACCACTTCCTCATGTGAAAAAAAGCGGGCGGCCCTGCGGACCTGAAAGAAAGGCAACATGTAAGACATGTAAACAAATGTGCTAAAAAAAAAAAACACTGTATACTCAAATCGTAATGTTAAGCCAAACTATGAAGTGGTCAACTTAACCTGTTGGTCTCTACTGTGATAGTTTATCAGGGCGCAGTCGAAGGGTTGCTTCGGAGTTGAGGATACCCTTAAGTGATCAACTTTAACCCCTGGGGAAGCTGTGAATCCATACTTTCGAGGGACATTCTCCCTCAGATTCCACATGAACCCCGAGTTACCTGGGACGTTCCGCTGCGATCGGTACAGGGCGACCTGCGACAGTGATCCAGCTGATCCCACTCACTGGCACTATGATCGCCGGTGCTCTCGTCACATACATACATACATACATACATACACACACACACACACACACATATATATATGTATGTATATGTATATATATATATATATATATATATATATATATATATATATATATATATATATATATATATAAAGACACGGAAACTGCGGTTGAGGTTGTGAAGCCAAAAGCTCGTTTAGCAAGTATGTCATACCGCCCACCCGCAACGGGTCAGAGAAGCTCGAGAAGAAATAAATCTTCAAGGTACAATAAACATGATATGCACAGTTGATCAAGTATGAAATGAGGACACTAATATTGTCCAGTCTGGGTTGAACAGTTGGCAAGTGTTAGTGAATTCATTCAGTATTATATATGTCATTTAAATATTTATTTATATGTTAGGTGTATACTGATTGCAATTTTTCTTCATATGACCATGCAGTTATTATAGGTGAAGTACTAAAAATATACTAGAACATATTTATGATATTACAGTTGTCAGAATTCTTTCTCTAAAAAAAGGTATGCTACATACAGTGATATAGGTACGTGATTTAAAAATCCTCTAATACGTTTTCATTCAGAAAGCTGGTTTTAATTGTTCAATGCAAATGTAAACAAACTAAAAGACTAAGAGTTCCAAAAGCCTTGCAGTTTTCGACAAGTAAGTGAACTAGTACATGTCGCTTGATGTATGTCCCTGTAAACAACCCTGTTAACACTCTCTATATGAGCCATTTGTTGTCTTGTTCATTGCATAAAATGGCAGAAAAAACAGCCATTATTTGCCACAATTAGCTTGGTTTATCTACTCATCACACCACGAAAACATTTGCAAATGGTTCATAACATTGGTGCATTCCAGACCCGGTCCATTTTTGGCGCTAATGTGGTTGGGAAATTTGGGTAAAGCCACAACTAGCAATGCGAGTAGACACACACACACACACACACACACACACACACACACACACACACACACACACACACACACACACACACACACACACACACACACACACACACACACACACACACACACACACACACACACACACACACACACACACACACACACACACACACACACACACACACACACACACACACACACACACACACACACACACACACACACTACAGGTAGATGAAATCATATTGCTCTTTAGTATGTGATCAGAAGTAAAGTTTAACGTTGTGATAAACATAATATTTTAGTGGACATGGCCATCTAAATCATTTCTCCGATTGAATTAAATAACAGTAACATATAAATTCTTTCATTTTCCCACAACTCAAAATTTGACTGCAAATTCCAGCAAGCTTTGCGATTCAGTTGTTATGTACCTCCCTACAGAGCTTGTTTTAAATAGGTGAAATTGGTGTAGTTCAAATATCTAATAGGTTATTTATTATAAGACAGTAGTCGCGAAAACATAATTGTTAATCTTAATAACGATTTTTTTTTTGTCTTCAACAAATTTGATTTAATTTTAAAAGATTTTTTTCTTGAATACCCAGGAGTAGAATGGAAACCCATGCCTGAATATAGTTTTTCACGAGGAACATGTGAATACCTGAAACCGGAATGGATAAATCTATAGAATCGGCCGCATCACCAGTTTTTCTCTCGATTCCTCCAATTCATATATATATATATATATATATATATATATATATATATATATATATATAAATATATATATATGTATAACATAATTCGCAGAAACCCCCTATATACCCTACACACTGTGGGCCCCGAGAGTAGGTTAGGGCATGAATCATAACATGGAATATGTGTGGTAAAATATGAAGGAAACTAGTATGCATGGAAATAGACGTGGGTTGTTTGCTAATCATCCGCTGCTATTCCATTTGAACTCCCCCCCCCCTCCCCTTCCGCCCGTGACACATCCCTCTGGAACACAAACAATAACACGTGTCCATGGCAGGGTTGAGTTCTCAGGAATTAGCGTATACCGGCTACTCCTCCTGAGTATTTTGAAAAATCGAAACCTAACCTAACTGTATTCCAAAATAAATAAATAAAGCAGAGCTATTTATCAGTGGCTCTCAACCTGGCGGAGAAAGGTAGGGAAGTTGTCCAACTATTTATAATTTTCTTAATAAGCGGGTCACCCAGGTATAAGAATTTTGTGTGTAGGGGGGGAGGGGGGCGGTGTGCGTGCTCGCAAAATAACAATTCAATTGATTGATGTGAGAGGGAGTCGTTGAGGCAAGGGCTATTACTAGGGGCGTTGTGGTAAAAAGGTTAAGAACCGATGTTATATATTCAGTCGTATTCTAAGTTCCTAGCGCGCCGAGTGCATGACATGAAAATGCACCGATTCGTATTCTAGAAGCGCGTGTTCGTTTCAAAATCGTGGCAAAAGCGTGGAAAGTATTGGAACAATCGTGGAAACTCCGTGGCAAGGGGTAGGCTTACCACGATAGTTACACGGGCGAAAAAAAATCATATTTTTACTGTACTTTTTCTTACCAATACTTTATATAAACATACTACATTTGGAAAGTAATATCTATATTGGATATATTAGGCATCATTGTCCTAGACTTGGATTACAAATCTTTTTGATTTTGAGTTTGTTTACCTTTTGGCGGACTTTTCGAAGGAGAGTGAAGTTAAATGAATGGTAAAAGTAGTCAGGAACGTAAAATTAAAGTATATAATTATATGAAATATGTATACATTAAATCTATATGTTTGATATATTAAAGATACGCATATATGTACAGTATATACACACATCAAATAAGGAAGATTTATACTTAAACACACGATCCCTTTCATCCTGTTTGTTTTGATGGAGAGTAGACTGAATTACCAACGGCGCGTTCGTGGAATGGTTTTCAATTCTTTAACTAGGAACAAGTACAACGACTGATACCAATACTAACCTATCTATGATAGTGCTACTTATTTGTAGTTTCTTTCTCCTATTTGTTTTTTTTCGTGGACAGTTTCATTCAACTTTGTTAACTTTTTGGAACACAGGGTAAACAAAAGCAGACGCAGCAGAGCCGCCACGCTTCTCTGTCCTAGAGACGCTCGTGACACGGAATTGACACATCAACACAACATGAACACACGACACGCAGAATATGTTTATGAATACGAATATCGAATCAATATTATTTCCACAAAAAAAGGTACACTAAACTTATAACACATTATGGTACTAACAGCATTCATATTAAATAATAAATAAATATATATAATAAAACAAAACATGATCTTACGCTAAACTAGGTTTCTTCTTTCTTTTTCTTTATCCAACGACCAAGCAGGCAGTGCAACCGCCACCGCAGAGAGTATTTGCGAATGTATAAAAAATATTTAGGGGTTTCGGAGCCATCCAAATGTATATGGGAAAAAAATTCTTGCATCTGTCAGTTGTTTACATATTGGGGAAGGTTGCCGGAAGTTTAGTACCTCGTGCCTTTAGTGTCTTGTTATTTTCGTTATACATGAATAGATAACAATATGTCTCTTATGTATTTAGTTTACCTTTCAAATTACCTTTTAAGTTGCTGCTCTGAGTATTGTCAATACGTCTCTCCATAGAATTTTATGCACCAACTCTACATTCAAAAGGTAATTGCAGACGGGAATTTTGAAATTTGGCATGGGTTGTATCATGCAACCAACTACATTTTACACAATTGTAGTTTCACATAGTTTTACCACTCAAATCCCATGGTAATACTTACGATATTAGATACTACTTCCCAAGAAACGTGTTTAATGAAATACAAAACAAAGGGACAACTATAGTTCAAAAAAACAGTACAACACTTGCTTTACGCGTTAGGAATTGTATTAAGGTTTCGTATATTAAAAAATAATTCAAATATCATTCATAGGTAGTAATAATGGTATTTCCATGTCATGATAGGCCCTTGATACACCTTTTGCACTTTTGCGAAGTCTTGCAACTACACATTACAAAGCTTATGTCGTCAAGCGCCCTTTCTGGAAAGCTGTCCCGCCGCCGAAATGAGCGAAGACACAATTCATGAAGTGAGCCGAATCCACGATATGTCAAAGGCGTTTGTCATTCGAGAAGGGGCCATCGCCAGAGGTGTGTGAGGGTCTTACAAGCATAACCACCGGCATATGCCGGTGGTTATGCTTGTAAGATCCTATGCCGATGATTATGCTTGTAAGATCCTCATATGCCGCTGGTTATGCTTGTAAGATCCTCATATGCCGGTGGTTATGCTTGCAAGATCCTCATATGCCGCTGGTTATGCTTGCAAGATCCTCATATGAGCCTGGCGCATAGGAAGTCTTTTGATGAATATCTATTTAAAAATAGTCCCAATTCAACTCTCCTACTCCGAGACCGAACCCCCTGGGACACTCGCCTTCAAGTTCTTAAGGTGATGATTGTGGACTCAACTTGAATCCTTAGTCTTTTTTTTAATTAATGTCTTCTCTATGCCTCTTAAACATGCAATATGGCTCATTTTTCTTTATATACCATCTAGCTTCTTTAATTAATAAAGAAGGAACCAACCCTAGAATTATGTGTGAGGATTTTAAAGGCATGTCCAGACCAAGTAAACACAGCTATTACCACATTTAAATGTTAACAGTATTTATTGTGGTTCACGTATGGTTCGTCTCATTATCATTATGATTATAACTATCACTATGATTACGATTATAGTTAATATGATTATTACTATGATTATCACCATCATCAATATTATTATGATGATTATTATTTTGTTAGAATTGAGACATTGCGAGAAGAGAGAGGGTGGGGTGGGAGGGAAGTGATACAGAGGGAGTCGGAGTGAGAGGAAGAGAGAGGGAGTAAGAGAGAGACAGAGAGAAGGAAAGGGATATATATATATATATATATATATATATATATATATATATATATATACATATATATATATATATACATATATATATATGTATATATATATATATTATATATATGCATATATATTTATATATATATATATATATTATATATATACATATATATATTTATATATAAATATTATATATATATATTGTATATATATTGTATATATAAATATATACATATATATATTATATATATATAGAGAGAGAGAGCAAGAGTGGGGAGAGAGGGAACGAGGGAGTGTAAGGCACTGATACTGATATTATGTGACCCAAGACATTGATCATGTATGTCTACTTAATTCAATGCAATATCGATGGCAGTATGTTTTGACCTGACGCTTTCTGTCTCCTGCGTTCGTTTCCGCCTCGGAACCCCAACTTCTCTAGACAGCTGCGTTTGTTACCAGAAGGCTCGAGGCGTAGAAATTGACTGAGAATTTGTATTTAAGAGGGACACAGAAGCAACTCACAGACAGACAGATCAGGACAGACAAGAGCGAGCAGCTCTGACCTCCGGCCTGACAGCCGGAACCTGTATTAACCAGAGTCCACAATAAAGACCATGGCACGTGAACGTCTGTCTGATTATCCCACCGCTGTCACCAGTTGTAAACCACCAGCTGGCACTAGTTGTGACCACCGGTGCCACTAGTTGTAACCCACCAATGGGATCAGTTGTAAAGCACCCAATGTCCTGGTTGGTGGAATAATCACACTGATATTATGTGAGCCAAGGCATTGATCATGTATGTCTACTTAATTCAATGCAATATCGATGGCAGTCTGTTTTGACCTGACGCTTCCTGTCTCCTGTGTTCGTTTCTGCCTTGGAACCCCAACTTCTCTAGACAGCTGCGTTTGTTACCGGAAGGCCCAAGGCGTAGAAAGTGACTGAGAATTTGTATTTAAGGAGGACACAGAAGGAACCCACAGACAGACAGATCAGGACAGACAGGTCAGACAGACAAGAACGAACAGCTCTGACCCCTGGCCTTCGGCCAGAGTCTGGTGTATTAACAAGAGTCCACAATAAAGACCATGGCACGTGAACGTCTGTCTGATTATTCCACCGGATCACAACCAGGACACCGGGTGCTTTACAACTGCTCCCAGTGGTGAGTTACAACTAGTGGCACCAGTGGTTATAACTAGTGCCAGCTGGTGGTTTACAGGGAGAGAGGGAGGGAGGGGGGGGGGAGAAAGAGAGAGAGGGTGGAAGGTAGGGAGAGAGGGAAAGGAAAGAGAGACAGAGAAAGGGGATAGAGAGAGTGGGAGGGAAGGAGAGGAAAGAGAGATAGAGAAAGGGTGAGAGACAGAGACAGAGAGGGAGATAGAAAGAGAGAAAAAGGGGGAGGGAAAGAAAGGAGAGAGGGGGGAAGGGGAGAGAGAGAAAGTGAGAGAGTGAAAGGGGAGGGAGAAAGAGAAAGATATATATACATATATATATGTGTGTGTGAAAGAGAGAGGGAGAGAGATAGAGAGAGAGAGAGAGAACAAAGAGGGTAGAGGTACAAGGACAGAGAGGGAGAGAGAGACAGGGATAGAGAATTTTGGTAATTTTATTCATTTACTTATATCCATTTCTTTATCTTTGGTATATATTCCCAAGAGAAACCATTATATTAAAAGTGCTTGAGCCTATCTTTTTTGGACATCCCCCGAGATTTGTCTACAAAATTAAATCTCAGTTATTTGTTTTCTTTGACAAGGGCTAAAATTAAATCCCACAAGTCACACACAAACAATATTTCATCGATAATAATTGAGGTTCTCGAGAGTTGGATGAATTAAGAGGAAAATAAATGACACAGATCTTTGCAACCAAGTCTTTATTTGATGAAAATCAAGACTGTCAGATATAATCAGCTTATCTTGTTTCATTTACAAAAATAGCAATAACATTTTCTAGACTTACATTTTCGCCTCACACCCTAAACAGAATGTGCAAATGCGATATAAATGTAGTAAATCATTTAGAAAACACTGTGAACTATCTGGTGTCTCCTCAACTTCATGTTTTCAGAGAACCGTTTCCCGCAGATCTTACACTCGTACGGCTTCTCTCCGGTGTGAATCCTCTGGTGCCTCTTCAGATCACTGCTGTGATTAAACTTCTTTTCACACTCGGAACACTCGAATGGTTTTACCGCCCCGTGAGTGGCTAGGTGTTTCGTCAGATCAGTTTTGCAAACGTACTTTCGCTCACACTTGCTGCACTCGAACGGTTTTTCTCCACTGTGTAAATGCATGTGTCTCTTTAATTTAGAACTTTCGATAAAGCTTTTCCCACACTCGCGACACACAAATGGCTTATCGCCCGAGTGAATCTTTAGGTGTGTGTTCAGATTACCACGTTGACTAAACCCTTTTCCACATTCGGGGCACTTGAACGGCTTTTCTCCCGTGTGGATCAAAATGTGTTTCTTCAGATGGCTACTATCACAAAATCCTTTTCCACACTCGGAGCACTTGTAAGGTTTTTCTCCCGTGTGAATTCTCTGGTGTGTCTTCATATTAGTTTTCTGGCTAAACCTTTTCCCGCAATAAGAGCACTCGAATGGCCTCTTTTTGACGTGAGTCTTCTGGTGTTTCTTCAATTCACTGCTTTTCTTGAACCATCTCCCACAGATAGGACACTTGAACATTTCTACCTGTGTTTCCGGATCAGTTTTCCGTACCTGAGGATTTGAAAGATGAAGCCATTGGTGGATCTTCAAATCAGTGGACGACCTGAACTTTTTATCACACATATTACACGGAAATGGTCTTTCTCCAGTGTGAACCATCTGGTGTAACTTTAGGTGATTACTTCGACTAAAGCTTTTCCCACAATCAGAGCATTTGAACTGCTTTTTATCTGAGTGAATCGGCAGTTGTGCCTTCAGATCACTACTTTCATTAAAGTTGATATTTATGAAGATCTTCCCGCAGTCAGAACACTTCAGTGGTTTTGTTTCACAGTTAATCCCCTGGCCTGTCTTCCTATCATCACTCAAATTAAACTTTTTCCCGCATCCTGAGCATTCAGATGGTTTTTCGACAGCGTGAATCCTCTGGTATGGAATTAGATCAAGGACACTGTACTTTTTCTCACACTCAGGGCTTTCCAACGCTTTTTCTGAGTGAGTCTGCTGGTGTTTCCTCAGATTACAACTTCGAGCAAATCTTTTCCCACACTCGGAACACTCATACTGCTTGTCTTCTAAGTGACTCCTCTCTTGTACCTCAAGTTCATTGCCTTTATTAGCTCTATTCCCATCCTTAGAGAATTCAAGTGTTTTTCTTGAATGAATTCTTTGGTGTATTTTGAGAGAACCATTTTCATTAAACCTTTTCCCACACTCGGAATACTCATACTGCTTGTCTTCTAAGTGACTCCTCTGGTGTCCTTCTAGTTCATCACTTTCATTAAACATACACTCACACTCAGAACATTCAAATGTTTTTCCCGGATGCATTCTTCGGTGCATCTCGAAAGTACCTTTTTCATCAAAATGTTCTCCACATTCATAACACTCAAACTTTTCTCCTAAGTGAATTATCTGATGTGTCTTTAGATTACTACTTTTAATAAACTTTTCCCCACACACTGAGCACTCAAACAGTTTTTTTTCAGAATGGGTTATCTCGTGAGCCTTCAGATCATCATTTCCAGAAAATATTTTCCCACAGTAAGAGCACTGAAATGATTTCTTTGAGAGAATCTCCTTGTTTTTCTTCAGCTCACTTTTTATCTTGACTGCTTCTGCAGCGAGTGTTTCCAGATCACTCTTCCGTAAATCAGGATTTGAAATATGAAGCCGCTGGTGTATCTTCGGATCACTAAGCCTCCTCAACTTTTCCTCACACTCACAACACTCTAATGTTTTTTCTCCAGAATCAATTCTCTTGTGTGCTTTCCGATGACAATTCTGAGTAAACCTTTGTCCACATTCAGAACATCCGAACGCTTTTTCTCCTGAGTGAATCCTCAGCTGTATCTTCAGATAACTGCTATGCTTAAACCTCTTCCCACATTCAGAACACTCGAATGGTTTTTCTCCTGTGTGTGTCCTCAGATGTGTCTTCAGGTGATCTCTCCGGTTAAAGCTTCTTCCGCATTCGGAGCACTCACATGTTTTCTCTTCAGAGTTGATCTTGTTGCTTTCCTCCATCTTATCTTGTCAATTTCAAATAATCTTTCAAATTCTATTTAAAAAGGCGTACGCGTATGGTGAAAGGGATGGCTTAATTAAGAGAAGTATCTTTTAGACCACAGGGTGCCTCTCTTAATTAATAGTATGACTTGATGTGCCATTACAACTACCGATTCCTCGTGTGGTGTATGTTGCTATGTTGCTCTATATCATTTATAGAGCAGTATACTATGCCCCACCCTTCACTCTGGTGATCTGCAAAAGAGACATTTAAAAAGTTTACACATTGACAAAAACAATAGTGTGTGTTTGTGTATGTGTTCGTGTGTGTGTGCGCATTATTTATTACAATTTCACTCTACTTCATAACGTACGAGCGAGTATCGCATCCGTGAAACGCGATAGTGCATGAGCTACATGGAAACCTTTAAACCAGCAACTATTGCAGTGTTATCTAGAGGAAGGAACATGAGATGGTTCAGTCACTGTCCTAGGTCTCACTGTCTGCACAATCTGTTGACAAAAAGAATTGAGCCATCTTTTGGTCTAACTGCTTTATTTGGTATTAAATGTACGCAATGATTATAAACATGCAATAAACTTTTAATAGCCAGCACTATATGTTGACATTAAGACCATATCACATGTGAAGGGGGAAGGGGGGTAAACTAAAGTTCTTTGCCTTCTTAACCTCAAATGTCTTTCAAAAATTATGTGCATCTTATAGCCAAGTAAATTTGATGATGATATCATGACCAGTATATGTGCTATAGATGTCCCTAGTGATTTATTACCTGATAAGTTTTATCTTGACAATATATACATGGCGCAGGTTTGTTGGCCTTTTCAAGAACCTCCGAAGTGGTTTAGCTCACAGTAATAACTTGACATATTTTGCTATTTTGAGAATAAACATAATTTTCACTTAGTAAAAATGAGATCACAGAAGAAAACTTACGAACGACCTGAGCAGGGGCACTTCATTCACCTTTTTTTTTGTTTTTTTAAATTTCTTCCTGCCTTTCCTCTATTTGTATTTTTTGACTGGGACTGGTCTCATGATATGCACCAAGTATACCAACGATAATAAAGAAGGAACCAACCCTAAGTATGAGGATTTTAAAAGCATGTGCAGCCCAAGTAAACACAGCAATTGCCACATTTAAATGTTAACAGTATTTAGTATGGTTCACGTATGGTTCGTCTCATTATTATAATGATTATAACTATCACTATGATTATAACTGTGATTATTATTATTACTATGATTACGATTATGGTTAATATTATGATTACTATGCTTATCACTTATTATTTTGTTAGGATTGAGACATTGAGAGAAGAGAGAGGGTGGGGTGGGAGGGGAGTGAGAGGAAGACAAAGGGAGTAAGAGAGAGAGATAGAGAGAAGGAAAGGGATATATACATTATATATGTGTGTGTGCATACACATATATATATCTATATATACATATATATGTATGTATTATGTATATACACACACATATATATATATATATATATATATATATATATATATATATATATATATATATAGAGAGAGAGAGAGAGAGAGAGAGAGAGAGAGAGAGAGAGAGAGAGGAGGGAGGGGGGGGGGGAGGGGGGAGAAAGGAAGAAGAGAGCGAAATAAAAGGAGAGAGAGTGGGGAAAGAGGGATCGAGGGAGGGAGAGGGAGAAGGAGAGAGAGAAAGGAAAGAGAGACAGAGAAAGAAAGAGAGCGGAAAGAGAGATAGAGAAAGGGGGAGAGACAGACAGAGAGAGAGTGTGAGAGAGAGAGAGAGAAATGGGATAGAGGGAGATAGAAAGAGAGAAAGGGAAAAAGAGAAAAAGGGGGAAAGAAAGGAGAGAGGGGGGGGGGAGAGAGAGAAAGGAGAGGGAGAAAGTGAGAGTGAAAGGGGAGGGAGAAAGAGAAAGAAAGAATTATATATATATATATATATATATATATATATATATATATATATATATATATATATATATATAGAGAGAGAGAGAGAGAGAGAGAGAGAGAGAGAGAGAGAGGGGGGGGGGGGAGGAAGAGAGAGTGGGGAGAGAGGGAGAGGGAGGGAGGGAGAGAGAGAAAGGGGGGTAGAGAGAGAGAGAGACGGGAGTGTGGGAGGGAGGGAGAGAGAGAGGAAAAAGAGATAGAGAAAGGGGGAGAGAGAGAGAGAGATAAATGGGATAGAGGAAGATAGAAAGAGAGAAAGGGAAAAAGAGAAAAAGGAGAAAAAGGGGGAGAGAAAGAAATGAGAGAGGGGGGAGGGGGAGGGGGAGGGGGGGAGGGAGAGGGAGAGGGAGAGAGAGAGAAAGGAGAGGGAGGGAGAGAGAGAGAGAGAAAGAAGAGGGAGAAAGTGAGAGAGTGAAAGGGGAGGGAGAAAGAGAAAGTGAGAATTATATATATATGTATATATGTATATATATATATATATATATATATATATATATATATATATATATATATATATATATATATATATATATATGTATGTGTGTGTGAAAGAAAGAGAGAGAGGGAGAGAGATAGAAAGAGAGAAAGGGGGTAGAGGTACAAGGACAGAGAGGGAGAGAGAGGGAAGGACAGAGAATTTTGGTAATTTTATTCATTTACTTATATATCAATTTCTTTAATCTGTGGTATATATTCCCAAGCGAAACCGTTATTTTAAAAGTGCATGAGCCTATCTTTTTTTTGACATCCCCCGGGATTTGTCTACAGAATTAACTCTCACTTAATTGTCTTCTTCGACAAGGGCTAAAATCTTTCACGCGGAATTACCCATGGGTTTCATGTAGTTGCTAAGCATGACTTTATAATATGTTCATTTCATTAAATGATCAGTCTTCCGCCGACTTTAACCCAACGATGACTGGGTTCCTCCAATCACCAAACACAAAAGTTCTGGCGAATAACAGTAGTCTGGTCTTGCTTTTAAAAATTGAATAGGAAAATTTTGAACATATTTAAGAAACCCAAGTTGATAAACCTGCTATAAACATGGATAGTGTCCTGATTTCCAATGGCACTCCCCAACCTCAGCCCTTCCAAAGGAGTCTTTTTAATGCTGCGTCTCAGCCCTTCCGGAGGTGCCCTTTAGCGCTGAAATTACTGATAAGTGTCTTTTCAATCCCTTAAGTCAGACACAAACAATATTTCATCAAGAATAATTGAGGTTCCCGAGAGTTGGATGAGTTAAGAGGAAAAGAAAGGACACAGATCTTTACAACCAAGTCTTTATTTGATGAAAATCAAGACGTGTCAGATATAATCAGCTTATCTTGTTTCATTTACAAAAATAGCAATAACATTTTCTAGACTGTTACATTTTCGCCTCACACCCAAAACAGAATGTGCAAATGCGATATAAATGTAGTACATCCTTTAGAAAACACTGTGAACTATCTGGTGTCTCCTCAACTTCATGTTTTCAGAGAACCGTTTCCCGCAGATCTTACACTCGTACGGCTTCTCTCCGGTGTGAATCCTCTGGTGCCTCTTCAGATCACTGCTGTGATTGAACTTCTTTTCACACTCGGAACACTCGAATGGCTTTACCGCCCCGTGAGTGGCTAGGTGTTTCCTCAGATCAGTTTTGCAAACGTACTTTCGCTCACACTTGCTGCACTCGAACGGTTTTTCTCCACTGTGTAAAAGCATGTGTCTCTTTAATTTAGCACATTCGATAAAACCTTTCCCACACTCGCGACACACAAATGGCTTATCGCCCGTGTGAATCTTTAGGTGTGTGTTCAGATTACCACGTTGATTAAACCCTTTTCCACATTCGGGGCACTTGAACGGCTTTTCTCCCGTGTGAATCAAAATGTGTTTCTTCAGATGGCTACTATCACAAAATCCTTTTCCACACTCGGAGCACTTATATGGTTTTTCTCCTGTGTGAATTCTCTGGTGTGTCTTCATATTAGTTTTCTGGCTAAACCTTTTCCCGCAATAAGAGCACTCGAATGGCCTCTTTTTGACGTGAGTCTTCTGGTGTTTCT
>NW_028234440.1:2460127-2467627 GCF_977035675.1 Penaeus japonicus
TTATCATCTTTATTTCTAATAAATATAAGCTTAAAAGGCCTCTCCTGCCCTCTGTCATATTTTGAAAAAGACAGTAATCCCTCGTGAATTTGCACTCTACAAATCTGGTTGTGCTTTAGGATCTGGACTTTTCCAGTCCATTATGCTATCAAAGTCCCCCCCCCCAAAAAAAAAAATTCTTATCTTTACCCCCCAAAAAATTATAGTATTTTCCCTAGGCTCTCTAGTATTTCCTGTGACCATATTGGTGTATGAGGTGGCAGGATACTGTAGTAATTTAGACCTAGTTCTATTATGGGGTCTTGCAAAATTACTTTTTTCCTCTAGAGTGATTCCTTTCCTAATTATCCCACTGGCAGCGGATGGCATGATTTGCTGCAAAGGCAGAGTCGGTCATAGACGCGGATCCAATTTCTTTTGTAGCAAAGTTCCCTATCCTCTTTGCTCATATTTTCTCAAATTTCAAATTTCAAATTCTTTGTATTATTCATGCCTCTGGCTCTCCTTATTACATTGGTTGCCAATTGTTTCATCAGGAACTTTTTCCCTTTTCGAATAACCCTTTCCTTGTGTGTGCTACTATGTTCTTTTCAGAGCCTTCAGGATTTGTGGACTTGAGGATAACAATAATCAAATTATTGTCTTCATGATATTGCCATCTTAGACAACTTTTTCTTCATGTCCTGGTAACATCTATCAACATCTATACATCCTTCAATGAATTTTTCTTGACTGTGTCTGCATGCTGAATTTTTATCTCTTCCTTGTCTCTCCCAGGACTTGAATTCTATTTTAATCTCCTCTACTTTTTTGCGCACTTTAATTACCCGAGCACCGGGCTTGCCCTCATATCTCGTCCCGGGCGTCTGACGCAAAAAACACAAAAAGTGTCATCACCTCAACCAGCTCCAATGGGTTAAATGAACAAGAGATGGAACTTTACTCAAAGTGGCTGTCTCTATGCATTAGGTGCTTATCATGCAGGATTCACAGTTGTTTCTCGCCTCCCTCTCCTTCTCTCTTTTTTCAGAAACTGCGGTCTTTCCACTTTTTCACTTTTTGTTAATCATGTATCAATTTTTTGGCTACAATATTCTATGTACTTATCAATAATTAATTTCAAGCAGTTTTGACTACCTGCTTAATTTTCTCCATATTTCAATATGTAATAGCTGTTACCGCACTGATGCATTGAACTGGTTCTCCATTATGTGTGTGTGTGTGTGCATGAGTACGTGCATGTTGTGTAAGTGTGTTTGTGCGTTAAAGCATCTTTGTTATAGATACAATTTTGCACTTCCAATCTGACACACTTGGGTATAGCAGCTGTATTTAAGTTCAGATGTCCTGGGGTGGAGAGAGTTGCCCAATGGTTGCCCTTGTAACTATGGACTTGAGGAACAGAATATAATGTTTTTAGCAAAAGAAAGCAGAAAAGGGCAATTCATGCCAAACCTTCTCAGAGCCTAGACCTTAACCCATTAACAAGGTCAATTTGGCTGGTCATCTTGCTAGAGGTACGGCTTTCCTTCTTTTGTGATGGATTTATGGGAAAATATTTTTTAGGCAAGTCTGCCCTGCCTAAAGGGCAGAGAAAATCTATTCCCCGTCCCTCTAATTTTTAGCTGGTACTGGTGACATCAAAAATTGCTCGTCCTGACTGCCAGTTACCTCGTTTGGTGCCCCATATACAATGGGTTAAGGGCTTACAGGATCTACTACAGGCTCACCTGCTGAAGGCTAATGTAACTAGAGGCTAATAAACCACTGCAGCAGAGAAATCACCATGTTCTTCTCCCTCATCAAGCTCACTTTGAAACCAAATGAAATGTCACTACTCAAACTCACAAGCATATGTGTGTGTGTGTGTGTGTGTGTGTGTGTGTGTGTGTGTGTGTGTGTGTGTGTGTGTGTGTGTGTGTGTGTGTGTGTGTGTGTGTGTGTGTGTGTGTGTGTGTTTGTTTGTTTACAAAACCTAGTAGTTTCAATACAGGAGATAGAGCTAAGCTCAGATGGTCCCCTATGCTAATTTCATTATAATATAGTTTTTTTAGAGTAATACAAATTTCTGGTACAAACAATGTTATTAGGGATACAATTTCCATTCTTCAACACATCTATTTGAAAAGCTGAATTTTTAAACTTTTATATCACTTGTTTTTGGTTATAACTTTTTACTGAGACTTATTATTCTTCTGGTTTTCAAATCTATAAATTGATCTTTGTCTACTTTAACCCCTAAAAGCCACAAAGGTTTTAGTATGTCTGTCCCCCCAGTAGCAAATAAGGTATGATTTTTCAAATTTCATTTAGGCCAATTTTGGTCTTGGGCATTTTAATAGCTTGAATTTACACACCAGTAAATGTATATTGGAGCATCAAAGTAGGAAAAAAAATATTGCAGTTACCCTAGAAATAAGAAGGAAAATGGGAATAAACTTCCACGTCTATAAAATCACCAGCTGATAAAATATGTAAGTATTTATTGTAGAACAAATTGAATATTCATCTAGATGCATAAATAGTAAAAAGACAATGATATACCAATGGGCAACCACTGTATACTAATTGGGGCGTGGGGAAGGGGTTACCTGCATTAAATATGCAATACAGTACCAGAATTACAATTTCACACTCACTTTGTTTCATTTACAAGAAAAAGAAGAAAAAGCATGAGGAGGGGGTCTGATACGTGATATCTTGTCACTCATCGTTAACAGGTTAAGAGGTAACTGCATTTTTTTTTCTCTGTGAGGAGTCACTGCCTCTCCACTGCTGGGGAAACAGACTTGCTGAAATCTTTGCGGCTCTTAGGGGTTAAAAAAGAAATCTAAGATAAAAATATGCATTTCAAACCAAGAGTACAATAAGTTAAAGTTCAACAATGAATCATACTAACCTGCTAATTATAATATCCCTTATGCAGTAAATTTATCTTGCTGTACTGAAATGCAGATAGACTAGTCTCAGGTCCTCAAGCAGATAGAAAATGCACAATCTAGAGTGTCAGAGCATGTCCGGGCTGGGAATTCAGTCCTCGTGTATTTTCCAGCATCCTTCACTTTCAGCGAACAGCCATGGAGTTGCAGGATGAGCATGATCTTCTTAGCTTCCGTCTCACTCAATCCACTTCTCCACAGAGTCATACTGGAATTGAGGAATGATGATCATTTTGTAAGTTCTATGGAGTAGATTAATTATAATTTCTGTCTGCTTAATTACATCTGGCATACTTTAACCAGCTGGATAGAAGGTATCCACTGGGACTTTAAACTAATACTATATTACAATGATTGTACTTATTATGATAGAAATTTTGATCACCTGTCATTAAGGATAACAATTACTCTTGGTACCTTTGTAAAACAACAATGATAGAAAAAAATTAAATTAGTAAAAAAAGAAGAAAAAGAAGAAGATTTATCCATGCACGTATATCCACATCACCCAAACCAAGGTATGATTTTTTAACGTCAACTTTATACATTATGGTGTACCATGTAACAGGTGCATGGGGAACTTCAAAAGAAAAATAATATAGACATATAATATATACAATATATATAATATATATATATATGAAAAATCTTATCTATAAAGAATGTTTACAAACCTAAAATGATACCAAGACATGAATGGCTCACTTACAGGGTTATCTAGAGGAAGGAACATGAGGATTCAGTCACTTTCCTCGGTCTCACTGTCTGCGCAATCTGTAAACAAAACAAATCTTTTAGTCTAACTGCTTTATTCTGGTATTTCATGTGCACTGGGATTATAAATATGCAATAATTCTTAATAATCAGCAGTAATTATTAACATTAGGACCAAACCATGCTTCTGGTTTCTGGGTGCAAAGGAGGTAATACCTGGTAGTTCATCTAATAAATGGAAAAAATTAAAAAGCAAAGTCAATTTTGTATATGATCTATGATATATTAGTAAAGTAATATAAATTAGCATTTGGTTTGATATATTTCTATATATTTTTAAGGGCAATTAGTTTTTTCATCTAAAATCATAAAGTCAAAAAGAAAAAATACAAGGCCCAAATTTAGAATATCAACTAAAACCAAGTGGAAAAACCCTTTGCCTCCATTTCTATTAGCGCTTTGGCAAAGATCAATAAAACTCCACAAGTGATTGGCAATACTCATTTTTCAATCATTTTCTCCTTAACCTATTGCTGACAGGGTGCCTAATGACCTAACTGGTCGTCAAGGCGGGCGGTCTACAGCACTAGCGGCACCGGCTATAAATTAGAGGGACGGGGAAAGGGTTTTCTCCGCCCTCCGGGTAGCGCAGACTACCCCAAACAATATTTCCCCATATATACATCATGAAATGCGAGTTTAGGCTGAATTTGGAACCCTGTAGCTCTAGAGCTAGCGCTGTTACAGCGCTTCAAGTGTGACCAGATCCCGATGTCGCCTCATGTATGCATTGACACCCATCTCTTAGGCCTAATCGGTGGACATGTATGTCATGACACCTGTACACAATGGGTTCATATTGATAATACTGAGTTACACTGATTGAGTAGTCTATATGGTACAATCTTTAGTCAGTCAATCTGTCTGCCTGTCAACCATGCACTAGTTAGATTGAGAGGAGGAGGAGGAGAAGGAGAAGGAGGAGGAGAGGAGGAGGCAACTGCCATGTCTTTTCATAGACAAATGTGATCATTGTGCACACAGTAACTACACATTTTCTACTTTTCTACTTCAAATGAGCAGCAGAGGTTGAGAGGAATCCATCAGTGCCACATTCATGACATACAGGTAGATGTCACTCATTAAAATACCTAACATATGATTTCAAGTACATCTTTATAACACCCATCAAAAATCCGACATTAAGAGAGCTATTACAGGTACACTTCTACCCAAAACAGGACTTATTCTGGTCCCTTCATATCCAACAAATCACACAACAAAAACACGTACTGAAGAAAAAAACAATAAAAACAATGATGGCCTTTACCAGAGCGCTCCAAGAAGCAACAAGCCACGTGTGAAAATTCCTCCATATTTGGCAAAGCACATGTGACGGTGACACTCGAAGGAGACGAGTGTTAGCGTGGGATGAATCCTACCCAAGGAACATGTGTCACAGGATTAACCTCCCTCCCACTCCTCCTTAGAGCTGAGGGGAGACCGAGACACGGCGCGAAGGGGGATTCCAGAGAGTCCTTATCATGGCGATGGTCGACTCGCCATCACCTTCCTTCTGAGGGTCATTTCTCTTAGACTAAAGACAGTTGCCTTATTTGCTCTCCACAGCCATCACCCCGGATGTCTCCTCTACCTCTCGGCTACTCTACTTCCAAGATTACCTTCGTATTAAGTAAGGAAAACGATGGAAATTGAGGTCGGACTCACCTTCGGGTCGGGGGAAAGAACTCGTCTGTTTACAAAGATGGCGTTGGGGAGGCGCGCGTGTCGGTGCACGAGCGCGCGGGAATTTTGAATGGGGGAGACTTAAAAAACAAGAAAAAAGGAGAAATTATTCATTTAAAGGAGGTTTAAGCCTTCTTTTCTATTGGGAATTGGGGTTTGGATGTGGCGGGGTGTATGGGTGGTTCGGTATTCAAGTGTATTGGAATGATTAGTCTTTTTTTTTTAATGTGAGGGAATAAAGTAATGAGTAGATTGAAAAGTTTGCACAAGATGATGCAATGTGCAAATGGTGTGACAGTTCATAAGGAACGATTTATAATGGGCAAGGTTTAAGTCAGGTAGGATCAAGATGTTACGATCCCTAATAAGAATAAAAAAATCACAATTCAATCATATGTTAATTACAAAAGCATACCAACCCCCGTGAAAAAGTACTGAAAGAGAAACTATAATGGATGATACTGAACGTTTGATTTAAAGGATTTATATCCTGAATTAATTGTATAACATAGACTAAAAGTTTGATGCAAATATTTAATTGATAGTCATTTTAATGCTTAATTTAGAATAATATCTGATGACTGTTATTAGTGATGGCTAGAATCACTCGGTCTGTCATCTCCCTCTCTCTCCCTCTCTTTAAATGAGACTGTAAGTGTCTAATGTATTACTTTCTTTATGTTAATTTCTTTAAAATTCCGCATGTTTTAGTGAATTCATACCATGCTGATTTAGGACAATGTCTCATACTATAAAAATTAACCTTTACCTTATCTGCCATTCCAATCATATATCAAAAAGACTTGTCTAAGCTCAGGGCTATATAAAGACAAATTTATAACATCCCTGTACCAATAAATCATATCATCAATCAACCAATCACATAATTCCCCCTCCTTTTTAGTATAATCAGAAAAAAGATCGTGTTTTCCCCCTCCATCCGATTTAAATTTCGCGGGCTCGCTTACCGAAGCAAACAGACGACACGCGACCCTCCCTCGTCAGCTGTGGACCCGCCGCCGCACTTCCAAAGGTTGGCGGGAATATGTTCCCCTTTTGAGGTGTTTTGAGACGTTTTTTGGAAGGGTCAAGGGTATTGGGTGTGATATGAAGATATGAGAAGTACTTGAGAAGATGATACGGGGGAATGTAGGCTTTGACATAGTCTGAAATCCTATTAAAATGAGGGGAAATAGAAGAAGGTTGTCAGGATTCAGAAATTTCGAAATAAAATTTCAGAATAGGATTTGAGGTTTTTGGAATCTGTGGACAATATATATATTTAGTCTTCTCTGCAAGTACATGTCATCGTTTAGCATCAAGTTATTCTATTTCTTGTTTGAATTGTTAAGTTGAATTCGCCTTTCAGTCGTAGGGAAATAGAACCTATATGTATTTGCAGACAGTGCAAAGATCAAGAAGAATTAAGTTGTATATTTGTTCCTTCATTGTCCGAAGTCTGAATCGAATAGAGTGAAGTTATTGGAAGTAGTAAAGTGCCAGAAAGAAGTTCCACAATTAAGTCTCCAAAGACCAGAAATTATAGACTTGATGTGACAATAGAGAAGAATCAAGGAAAAAAAAAATCAATCCTTAGAGACAGCAAGATACTTTAGTAAAACCCTAGGAGAGGTCGGCAGATGCTGAGTTCTCTTGAACATGTCGCAATGGCTGAAGACATCAATGAAGACGTAAAGGTATTCACGACGGAAGAATGGCTCTCCTTCCCGGAGACTGAGGGGAAGCCCATGGTGTCTGAGACGGTTCTCGAGGACTACAAAGTGCAGAGAAACTCAGGTAGGTCCCGTCACTTTAATAAGCCCATTTACATATATTTCGCCGTATATTTCACATACAATTTTGCATGAGATTTATGGGAAAGTAGATACTGTAAGATTAACCCAATTGCATTTTTTTTCAAAACAGTTGATAATTGTAACTTAATATGCTTCAAGTTGCATTTTTTCTAGAATAGGACATTTATCTATATTGATATAAAAAAGATAAACAAAAAAAACAATACTTTTATGTAAAGGAACTTAAATGACTATCATAACAGTAAAAGGTCATTCAGATATTGAAAAGGATAAATCTAGTGACT
>NW_028234440.1:2472627-2487627 GCF_977035675.1 Penaeus japonicus
TCTGAGTGTGGGAAAAGATTTAATGAGAATAGTGATCTGAAAACCCACCAGAGGATTCACTCAGGAGAAAAACCTTTTAAGTGTTCTGAATGTGGAAAAAGATTTAATATAAGTAGTGATCTGAAGAAACACAAGAGGATTCACTCAGGAGAAAGACCATTTGAGTGTTCTGAGTGTGGGAAAACTTTTAATCAAAGTGGCAATCTGAAGACACACCAGAGGATTCACACGGGAGAAAAACCATTTGAGTGTTTGGAGTGTGGCAAAAAGTTTAATAAAAGTGGAGACCTGAAGAGGCACCAGTTGATTCATTCAGGAGAAAAGCCATTTGAGTGCAATGAGTGTGGGAAAAGGTTTAATCAAAGTGATCATCTGAAGACTCACCTGATGATTCACTCAGGAGAAAAGCCATTTGAGTGTTCTGAGTGTGGGAAAAGGTTTTACAGAAGTGCGGATCTGAAGACGCATCAGAATATTCACTCAGGCATCTAAGGGCAAGGAAGTATTTGAAAAAACCCTTTGGCCCAAACAAAGCTTATGATCTCTCTACACACACATATATAAATATATATATTTTTTTTCTTTCTTTCTTTCTTTTCTTTTCTTATCTTTTTTTTTCTTTTCCTTTCTTTTCTTTTCTTTTTTCCCCTAGTTAAAAAATCAAAGGAAGGATTGGAGTCCTTCTGAAAATACCTTGGTTGTGAATGGAGGTATTTTTGAAACTCAATTATGGTATAGACTTTCTGCATACGTTTGTTTCCTGCGCTCTCCTCATTCAGGTAGTTGTATGGTCATAATTAGCACTGGCCCAGGCTTATTGATTGGGAGATGGATATGAATGTTATGATAAAATTATGATAAAATCATAAATAAATGATAAAGTTATGATAAAAATGGATGTTATGAAGAATGGTGGCCAGATGGGATGGTGATAGAAAGATAAACTAATATTGTAAATCTTTGCTGTGATATAATTTTTTCCAAAGAAAAGTGTAAAATTTATGTTTCTTACTGATGTTAGCATGTACAGTAATTAGTTTAGAAACAATACTAGTGCCACCTTTTTTGTCACATGGGCCATCCAAATGAAATAAAATATGTAAAATTGTTTAATTAGAATTGTTTAATCTGAGTTTCTGCTGAGGGATTGCCAGTACCAAGTGATACTACTAGTCCAATAAAATGGGTTTATTATTATTATTATCATTATCATTTTCATTATTTTCTTAATTTTATGAATCAAATGGAATAAAAGTTTTAAAATATTACCAGTTTTTCCTTCACATACACCGGGTTATTATGAATCTTTTTTCCTTTCCCCAATAGTGTAGGACATATGTGCATGTTTGTGTGTGTGTGTGTGTGGGTGCTTTACTAATTAATTTTTAGTATGTACACATAAATTTATATACTAATGGGTTGTCCGAATACTAATTACAAATAAGTTGGCATCAGTTTTAATTCTTGCTTTTGAATTCAAATATACATTTATTACCAGTTTTTACTTATTGAATATTAAGGTAGTTCTTAACAACCATTGCATGAATACAATGTAAATATTTACTTGCATATATATATTAAAAAAAAAAAAAAAAAACTTTATTAAAGACATGCTATGCCTAGTCTGCTTGATACATCTCTATATTGTTTGGAATACTTAGGCATATGGTGTAACAATAAAGTGATTTGATAGCGTAGTGAAGTCAAAGACACTTTTCTCCTATAAGAAAGGTGTCATAATATGAGAATAAAGTTAACTAATTCACAAAATTAATTTAAAGCAATAAAAAAGGATAGAGGTGGAGATAAAAGTCAATAATGTGGGATCAGTTCAAAGACAGTTTTGTTCTGTGACATAACTGTTGCAACTCGAAAATAATCAAGTAATTTCCTCTATGAAATAAGATGAAATAGGAGCTAAGGAACTTTCATCACCAAAAAGGTTTGTAGGATATGTTCATAGGTAGACTCAGTTCAGGGAGGCCTAGCCATGGCCATTATTATTATCATTATTATTATTATTATTATTATTATTATTATTATTATTATCATTATCGTTATTATTACTGCTGCTACTACTATTATTATTACTGCTGCTACTATTATTATTATCATTATTATTATTTTTAATGAAATCATGACACTAGTTGATCTGAATCGATACAGTCACGTGGCTTATCTATAGTAATATCAGCTACTTGACTTAGTCCTGATCGTGATCACAACCTTCATAAACCTGGCATTTTATGGTGATACAACAAACCAGTCCAAAATCAGTTTTGTTAATCATTGCTGATTGGCAATTGCGAGACTATTGTTTACGACCTGAAAACTCCCGTCTTCATGCCCTTTCCCTGTTTTTGTTTGGTCTAGTATCGTGGAGTGAAAAAGTTTTATTTTGTGGCTTCTGCGGTCAAAGCAAACCACATAGGTGCTTCAATAAAAGTAAGTTGTCATCTTGTGCTGTTTGAATTTTATAGGCGATTGATAAGTCATGCTTGTTCGTTTTTTTTTTTTTGTTTTTTTTTCTTCTTCTTCTTCTACAGGAGAACTGCCAGTCTCTTTACATTAACTTCATAACCTGGTTCATCTTATCGATGTTATCAAATCTGGATTTTTTTTTTTTTTGGGGGGGGAGAAGGGGTCAGTTCTTTCGGTTATTAAGTATTAATCCGGTCAATTTAACTTTTGAATTGAAATAGAATGTAGTATTTTTTCCTTAACAGTCAAAGATTACAGTTGCACCGGCAAAATGCATGAATTTCTTTTTCTGGTTAGGCGCGTTGTATTGAAATGTGGGTTGCCATTCCGTAGATTTAGAACTTTCCTCATTATTTTCCCTTTCATTTGCTTTAGAGTCTAATTTCCAGGACACATAAACACGCACACACACACAGACACACACACACACACACACACACACACACACACACACACACACACACACACACACACACACACACACACACACACACACACACACACACACACACACCCACACACACACACAAAACATAGTTACCATTCAGGAACTAAAATTTTCTTTATTACTAAAATAAAATACTAATTCAAAATGGAATGATAATCTTACGTTTCCATAATTATTTAAAATGTTAAATAACCAAAGGAGTTCAACCAATAATACCCATCGAACCATCACAAAAAAACATCAAACCAATGACGAAATCACGCAGCCACCAGCCAAGAAAATAGTCAAAGCACTAAACCTACGCCGTGATTCTCAGAGATACTAGAGAAGTAATCTTTCGGAAACACCACAACCGGACTCTGCGGTCTTTTTTTTTAACTTTGTACTAAAAATTGGGCAAGAGAGAATCACTCCAAGTTATAATGAGCGTGTCTTTACTTTCCTCAAAGATTTTTTTTTTTTTTTTTTTTTTTTTTTTTTAATTCTTACATGTTATTTTCTCATCGCTCCTGGTTTAAAAATTCGTACAACACACTTGACTGAGCATGTATTCCCTTTCCCCTTTTTTCCATGTTTTTAAATTCTCACGTATTTCCCATCCTTGTTGACTTAAGATTTGCACAAAACACGTCAACAAAACACATAAATACGATGGTTATGATTATGGTAATAAAAGATAAGAGTAGGTCCTATCCCTTTATTTATTTATTTATCTATTTTTAATTTCCATGAACTGAATAACTTTTGTTTTCTTCAATTTAAGGGTTAAAGTGTTCTGTCCATTTGAAACTCGCTGTAATCTGTAACAGCTGATAATTACAGTTGTCTCTCTACTCACTTGTTCCTGCAAAGAAAAATATTTTTCTAACCCCTATATTCTGGCCAAGTTGAGTTGAGGTTATTTACTTAATGATAAATCGGCAGGTTGGTTTACGAATTCTGTCTTGGAAGCATATAATTAGGAGAGGTTTGTTGGCAGTTTCCGGAGTGCTGAAAGGGGTGTAGTCATGCACATGGCCAGTGAGAGCGCTAGAGTCTTCTAAGTGTTTATCCTTTTTTATCCTACGACTATATTATGATTGGAAAATGTCTTGGAATTCATCAGTTTAACTATTCTATATACTATTTATCTTGCATTGTATGTATATTTGATGGTGGATTTATAGAGAAGTATTCACCTGCATTCACACACACAATCATTCTCTCACTTTAACACATGTACACCCACACCTATGTGCACACACATACACACACACACACACACACACACACACACACACACACACACACACACACACACACACATATACACACATACACACATACACAAGCACACACACTCACTCTTCCCCCCACCCTCTCTCTCTCTCTCTCTCTCTCTCTCTCTCTCTCTCTCTCTCTTTCTCTTCCTCACTCTTTCTCTTCCTCACTCTTTCTCTTCTCTGTCTCTGTCTCTGTCTCTCTCTTTCTCTCTCACTCTTTCTTACTCACTCTCTCTCTCTTACCCACACACAGTCACTCCAATTCACACATACACACAATATTTTCTCTAAGTATAGTCTCCAGTATATTTCTACGATCAAAATGTTTGAAAAGGCAGTAGCTCAAAAGTGAAGGCAGTCGGAAAAAACGTCAACCCCCCATACATATCAATGCTGTCGCTCCCTCAACTGGAAACTGTTCAAGAAATGAAACTGAGGTCAGTCTAACCAGACTTCAGAGCAAGGAACAAATTCACCGGTTGTCAGACTTTAAACAGTTCGCGGGTCACTGTAAATCAAAGGCGAGTTCAAATACCATTTTACTGTACTCTGTCTTGAAGTGGGGATTGATACTTAGTAAAGTGCATTTAACTTTGAATTTTAGTGTGCATTCTATATACTTAGTAAAGTATATTTTTTTCTTAACTGAGGGATAGAGCTTATGTGTGGGTACGAAGATAAGTGTGGATGGGATCCAGATGTAAAGAGAACCTAAAATGAACGTAGTTAAAAGTGTGTAGATACTGTAGATACTCTTCTAATAAAAAAAGAGAAATCTTTGTGTTTATAAATCATAAGGGTATGGCAAAAAGATTCAACCATCTGTGCATGTATATGTGCGTGTGTATATATAAATGTGTATATTTGTGTACATGAATGTACACACTTTCCATTGTAAATATGTGCTGAGTCATCTATTTGCTTTTTCCATTCCCATCTCTTTTTTCAGATCGCCAGTGTAAAAGGTGTGGCATAATATACAACTCCAAGGATAAATGGTATATAAAAGTCATATAAAAGTATGCAGAAAGCTCTTTTTTACATTGACACAAGAAAGCAGTAATAGTAATTGCGTAACCAAACAAACTCTGTCAGAAATAAAAAAATATCATGCTCTATAGAAAATGCTTCTCATGAGGCAATGCTTTCATCGTAATTACGATATGTCTTTTGAAAAGGAGTACAAAAAAGATATTGAAAATGAAAAGATGAAAGACTAGATTATTTCCTCTGATGTAAATATGTTCTCGTGCTTTGTCTGTGGGAGCATATTTTGTCGATAGGCTACTCTGTTTGAACACAGAAAGAGTCACTTCGAAGAAAACCCATATAAGTGTCCTGGGTGTGTGGAAAAGTTTAGAAAAAAATATCTACAGGAACACCAAACGATTCACTTAAAAGAGAGAGAGAAAAAAAAATGTCTACATATATATATATATATATATATATATATATATATATATATATATATATATACATATATATATACACATCGCATGAATGTCTGGAGTGTGATGAAACGTTTATTTTCCATTATAATAATAAAAAAAAAAAAAAAAAATTGAGATATACTTCAGGAGACACGCTGGAGGAAAAACTTTTTAATGTACTGAGTGTAGGAAAAAGTTTAAACAGAAGATACATCAGAGGATTCACACAGGAGAAAAGTTGCTTGAATGTACTAAATGTGGTAAAAGATTTTTCCACGAAAAAAAGTCGGACGAAACACCAGAAGACTCACTCTTTATAATGACTGTTTGAATTCCATTGCTGAAGGAAAAGCTTTTTTAGAAGTTGAAATCCAAGGAGAAAGTAGATAATGTTGATCTCTGAACAACAATTATTTCTTTATGATTGAGACAGTATTTTTATATGAACTGATAAGAATAGAAAAACACTTAGAGTATTATGAAAAGGGTAAATAAATATGTTTAATATCCTCAGACCATGGAAATTCTTTCATAAATTTAAGAAATCAACCTCATTTTTGGGGGGGTTATACCTCATCAAAGAGCCCATTCTAAAAAAGTGAAAAAAAAAAAAAAAAAAAAAAATATATATATATATATATATATATATATATATATTGCATATTTAATGCCAAGAAGGAATGTGCCGTCTTCAAGAAGAGTGAAAGGGATATTTTCCTCCACTCAGCCCGGGGAAAACGTCTCCTTCACCTGCTGGAGGAAGCCCCCCCCCCCCCCCCCCCCCCCCCCCCCCCCCCCCCCCCCCGCGCTCTGACAACCTCATCAAACGTCTTCAAACTCTTGGATGTAGAAATAAAAAGATGGCTAGTTTCGATGTCAAGTCCTAATGATTATACAGATGGTGCAATCCGAGCAGCTGGAAAGGTTGTCAACAACATGGGTGATGATTCACTTCCTCTTTCGAAGCGCGACTTCAAAAGACTCGTGAAGCTTGGCGTGAATTTCTGATTACTTCGAGTTTGCAGGAGAAGAGTACCGACAAACTAGCGGTCTAGCTATAGGTTCTCCATTCAACGCGGCTCTGGTCTACCTCTTTATGGAAACTTTAGATAAAGATCAACACAGAGACATAATTGGCAAGCATTCGACATGGCTACGCTACGTGGAAAATTATGTCCTTGTCGTTGTCCTCCGGAAGACATGCTCACTCTATATGCTGAACGCCATCCACAATAAGATTCAGTTTACCGTGGAAGAAGAAGAAAGTCAGAAACTACCTTGACTGGACACTGTGATCCATCGGGATAACGAATGCCAACAAATAAAGACTAAAAAAACACTACTACTCCGCCCACAGCAAGAAAACTATTTCCTTTCCTCTCCTTTCTGTTTTCTCTTTCTCTCATTTTTTTTTCTTCTCCCTTCTTCCACCATGATCCAAGTGTGATCAAAGCCTTAGGGTCGATGAGTCGAATCGACTGTTTAGGCACGGGTGATCGAGAGAACATTCAACATTTCATTCTTTTCTTTTTAATGAAATTAATAATCCCTGAAAACATATTATTTTCTTCATTATAATAATGGTCCCGTAGCGTTGCTCATTAATTGTAAGCAATATTACTATAAAAGGCGTTTAAACCTCAGACGAAGTTCACCATTGCATGGGTATGATGCCAATGATGCCAACTGTAGCAAGGCTCGGCGTCGGTAGAGACCTGATGATGAAGCTCTGTATTCTGATCCTTGTTGTCTTTTCTATAACGATGAGGTTTAAACTCATCTCTCACGGAAGTATGGCCTCAGAATGTCGGTTAATCAGTGACTGACGATAACAGAGACTTCCAGGCGAATGTCTTCACGAAGGTGGATCCATCAGGTTCCTCGACCACCTCGAAGGCCGTCAGCGCTGGATGACGACCTTTGACCTTTGACCTCTAACCTGCTTCACCAGACTCTGCGACTAAAGATTATAATACGAAATGTAGCGGCGGGACATAATTTCACCCAAGGAAGGGTAAGCACGAAGCCGAAGCAGACAGAGAAAGAGAAATAAAGGGAAAACAGAGTTGGACTTGAGAGTTTACGTGAACGTTGACCTAGCTATGCATGTCGATTCAAGCGTCGAACTAGCTGTCGTCCCAGATATAAGGTCGAGCGCCGTCGAATAGACTCCGTTAGACGACGACGCAAAGACCACCAAAACGTCGACTTACCTAGGCCGCGTCCAGAAGCTTTCGTACGTCTGCCTCTAAGGTTCCTGGCTCGCCGTACTCGATAGTGCACCGAGTCACTGTACTCGTGGCAGTAGCTGTTGAAGTGCGGCGTGTTGTGGCCCTCTATGTACACTCACGCCCCTATCGGGAAGCCACCATGTCATCTGCGCATTGAACCTCTGTTATGGGTTTAGGTGTTATGGATGATGTCAGACTGCACTGGTCCACGCCTTGATATTCACTTTCCATGGTCGCACCGCGTAAAAAGTAACGTGTTCTAATCAGACAGGTTAGATAATTACAGTCTCCCTAACATCCGTGTATGGTTGAAAAGGGAAAGGGAGAGTATCTATTTGAATATTGAACAGGCCGGAGCCACACTCACGGGTGGTGTTTCCTCCAGATTCGCCGATCTCCCTCGCCCATTGCTCCAAAGGGCCGTCGTCGTTGCCGTTGCCAAAGTAGCCGTAGTTGCGCCAGGCATTGTTGCAGCCGTTCAGGAACACCTTCTATCCGTTGAAGGTCAGGTCTGTGCCAGACATCTGCAGAACCCGAAGCACCAGCAAAGGTCACGATTATAAAAAAAATAGTAGGTTATAAGCGAACACAATACACCAAATAATAAGTGAATACTATTGTTTATGTATTAATAAAAAGAAACTCATGGCAATTCAGTCTCTGTCAGAACAAGCAAGTTCAGCAATGTTTCTCATTTCTCTGAGGTTGACCTTGAGTCTGGCGGCGGACGCGTTCCCAAATTCAAGCTGAATGAAGACCATGTCTGCTACATGCAAAGGAAGCTTCTCTCGCCTGGGACTGATCCTTATCCTGGTCTCTACCTGGCCCTGAGCTCGGTGAAACGTTTAATGACACCAAAGGGCGACTCTTCAGTGACATCACATGTAAACTCACGAATGCCCTTTGACCTCGCATCTACCGGCTTCTCAATGACCTGGTGCTCCACTGGCGGGACTGGCTGGTCATGGCTTCCTTCTGCTAGCCGTCTGAAGCTTCTTCCTACTGTGGCTTATCCGCTGTTACGTTCTGCTGACAAGATCCTAACAGCAGATCTGGTATATGTATGAATCCTCTCGCTCTGCAGAACGGGACTCTTTTGCCATGGGTGTTATCATTACCAGCACTTTCCACGGAACTTTCCCACACTGCCAGGGAGCTCCCTTACTGTATTAGTCTTGGGCCTCCCCTTGGTATAGGCGTCTGATTCATACAAAGTTTCTGTTGCATGTCCTCCATCGTGGCCTTGAATTGGTCTCTCAGCCCCACTACTATCAGCTCGTACACCCCTGGGATGCTTTCTCCACTTGGCCATCGAGGTCCTGGATCAGCTCTACAGCAGCACTCCCCAGGCTCAAACTCTAACCCGGAATACCTCAGGTTGTGGTGTCCATAGCGCCCATAAGACGATTATCATGTCAGTACAGGAGGCATGCTGAGCAGGTATCAGCTGGCTCATAACCTCTACCTTCAGGCCTAAGACCAACAGCACGGTCCTCTCCTGTAGATCCCATCCCTGGAACTTCACTCAGCTCGAACTGGGTGAGGTTAGCCTTCAGCGGAACTCATCCATTAAACTCCTGAGGTTTCCGCCAGACCACTCATGTTTAACCTCGGTGAGCTGCATCACAATGCGCATCGACACGTGTTGTATTGTCGATTTCACACACTACGCTATGGTCCACCTTATGCTCTATTTTGTCTCTCGGTACTTGGAGTGCTTCATTTGTCTTTTTTTTCTTATTGCTTGTACTGCTGCCTTTTACTTATACCTTCTCATTGCCTACACGAACGTCATAGTGTCTATCATCAAAAGCTCTACAATGGACGCCGTCATCTAGTCTCTCTCATCTCTCTCGCCATTCTAGACAGCCCAGACACAACCTACTCCTTCACATCAAGCTTGGGGTAATATCCCTCCCTCCCCCCCTCCCCCATCCTTCATCTCTCTCGATACTTACCTCGGACAGGGCTTATGGGAGGGAGCAAGGGAGAAGCTACAAAGGGTTGATCCTGTCTGAGTGAGACAGAGGGAGGAGACCGAAAGATACAGCTTTCCTTATGTATCTACTTTTTTTTAATTTCTTATCTTGTATCATGACGGTCAATGATACGTCACTGCATTCTTTATATGACACAGGCACGGGAATAACACAATTACTAGCACTGGCTGCCAGCACAAAACACACCTGTGTGAATATTACACTGCAATAACACTGCTCTCAGGTGCAATCCTACAATGTTCAACACACTTCTTGCAAAGCTCCTCTTTAGCATACTTCCTAACTCTTGAGATAAACTCTATTAGGAGCATATATATATTTTTTCTCTACAATTGATTCTACATGAGACACAAAGGACGTTTTTCACGGCTCCATTATTTCTCTTTTATAGGAAAATGAATCACTTCTAGAACTACATACTTTACCATAATTAACCTTCCATGCCTGTGCAGTATACTTTCTTTTAAATAAAGCTTGACATCCAAGACAACTTTCCATCCTCAACTGAGAACTATTAGGACTTCTGTCACATAAACCATTAAATTATCAAATCATAAATCCGTATGAATATAAATCTGGATACATTTCCACCATGAATGTGTCAGGGTCAAAATAAAACAGAGAACTATCTGTTGCCTTTTAATATGTAGCATTCAACATAGTGATATTTGGTAACAGAACTTATTAAAAAAAAAATACGATCCTGAATCAACTCCATAAACATTGTTTCATGGTTGAATCAAGTTTTAAATATACATTACATATCTTAAGACTTAAATTTTTAAAAACTGCTGCTGTAAGCTTAGTATGACAAGCATTCTTAATCACCTCCTTAAGAGATTGATCACTAGTGCAGTGCCCTAGTATTGTAACTTCGGGATTCACTTCGCATAATGTTCCGAAGAAAGGCAGGATTCTTTTCTAAATATAAATACAAAAAACAAAAAACAAAAATCAAACATGTACAAGTGACTTCTCTACGTATAAATAAATAATAAATGTATAAATTAGACTATAAATAAGACAGAACAATGATAGCCTGCCTCTGTGGCACCTGTCATCAAAAACCCTTAACTATTACAGTAATCAAGTGTGCGTAAAACTAATGCTCTACGTATGATGAAGTGGAGGTTATCGAAGTGTTGAAGAGAATATTCATCTGCCTGTGATGCCAGTACACACATTTTCTCATATTTTTTCTCACTTTTCCGTAATGAGGTCCATCAACTGTCATGGAAGTAATTTTCTGAATAAACCTCTTCTTAAAAAAAATAGAAGAAAAGAAAAAGGCCATTCCTTGTGGGTCTTAATGAAGGAGGAAAATATGGCACCAATGTGTTTAAAGGACTGACAAGCACTTCCACGCGTCTCTCTGTTTCTACCTGGCTTTTTATGACTCTTCCAAGCCATTGACTTCCTTTTCGCGAATTGCAACTGAATTCTTCACGGCAGATGATAATCACTGGTACCGTACACGTTCCTATCAATAATTTTACAAAGTAATCATATCTCTTATCTAATACAAAATAAAAGGATACACAAAAAAAAAACTACTAAACACAAACAACGTGTTAAGTAAAGTAAAATAAATGCCTATAGTGCATCTTAGCATTTTTTTCATCACATAACCTGAATAAAAAATAAATGCTATGTATACAATGCAAGCACTCACAAAGCCCCACACCAAAGACTGAGATTCCTGGGGCCTGTAGATCCAAAAAATAGCAGTAGTAATAGTAATAAATATCATAAAAATAATAACAATAATAACAAGGAAAAAGAATGCTTGATTGTCTACAAATTGTATACTGATTGGACAATTACACCATAAACTTTAAAGTTTATCTTGCCCATCATTCCATATTGCTTTGTGTAACATCAGGTTCGAATCTGATTGTGCGAAAGAGAACCTCTCGTCTTCTGAATAAATAAGTCGCGGAAATAAAGGAAGGAACCGTAAGGAATTACAAATTCGGTACGATCTGAATCGATAACATGACCTGGGGAACAGGAAACGGAAATTAAACAAACGGGGAAGAACGCACAACTGCATGAAACAATGTCTAAGCCAGTCACCATTATAAGCACAACCAAAAGAGTATGCTGATCAATCTACTCTCTACAAGTCATTAAGTCTTTGTAGATGCTAGAAATACAATCACATGATTGCACATGGATGCACTATATCTGACCTTTAACGGTTATTCTTTTTTGTTTACATAAAAGGTTCTAAATAACACTTCCTCCAACAAATGCCTAAATGCAGGTTGGAGGTCTAGTCAAGTGATATCTGTGACTGTATCTCTTTTCACAAAATAATACTGCAATATTAGAATTACTGATATCCATTATCATGAATGCATGTCGCCCTAACTGTGCTTTCATTACGAACCTAAATCATATAGAAATACTGGAAACCTATCTTAAGACTTATACGCCAGCGTGCTGCTAAAATCTGTTATTGTGTGGCAGTATGTATCACAATCAGCAGAACTTTACATCATACAGTCATTTTCATACAAGTGATATGGATATTGTATGTGAGAACTCCTAGTCAATAGGAAGCATGTCCATACAATTGCTTTTGAAACACACGTAAAGAAATACAAAGAGACGTAAACGCTCTTCATCGCATGACCACTAAAATGAGATTCCAACCAGTTTCGATTTTCCTTTTTCTCTGGCTTTAAAGAAGGAGAACAGCTTTAGAACTGGTCTCTTCTGCAGTGCCACTTCTAAGACAAGGCAGTAAAAAAATTCTTGGGAAGGAAAAGAACTACTAAGGGGGGGGGGGGGTAATTCCACGGCTAAAAACACAACCTATTTTAGATCAAAGAAGACAGGAAAGAAGATTAACGTGTCGTGTAAATCTGGGGAATCTTTGGTAAGCAATTGTAAGTCTAATCCCATAAAAGATAATTCATCTAGAAAAGAGAATAAAACAGAATAAAATAGAATAATTAATAATAATAATAAAAAAAAACAGCCTAAAAAACTATCAAATGAGAATAATTGCTTATAATTATAATTTTCAAGCTTACATCCTTCCAGGTGTACATGGCAACTTTTTGTAAAACATGAGATGAGAGAAAAGAAAAGAAAAAAATTGAAAAAAAAAGAGAAAAAAGTGCTGAATGGTGCATTATCAAGACGCAACTTCTGAAGAGGACGGAAACGTGTGAGCTGTTCTTAAATATCCCAAGCACTAACATACTTCTCAAGCAACCATATAATACACTTTTTACGCTAAGAGATCATCATGTAAGTAGGCAAGTTGGAGGAAGCAAGCACAAGCTCATCTTAAATTAAAACTTCATTCATTCACCACAACATACATAAAAATAAAAAGAGGGAAAAAATTCATTAATTCTATAGAAATAACTCATGAAAAGTCATTTCATATCTCTAATAAGTAGACAGACAAGAGGCTGAAGTCTTTTCACTCTCTGGTAACTCATCTCACAGGTTCAAGTAATTAATTGTTCAGTGATGAGAGTGACATTTATGATAGTTTTATGCAATGAATAAAGCATATGATTTGTCTCCCATCTTATGAAGAGTTGTCCCTTTATATAAAGAATGCTTTAAAAAGGGGTTTCAACTTCAAGCTCTTGAAAATGCGATGAGTTGAGTGCGAGTTAATAAAAAAGGTAAAAAGAAAAATAGAAAAAAAAAAAAAAGATGGAAAAAGAGGATGTTTGTGCACTTACAGAAAATGATAAATACATTATATAAATCTTATTCATGTGGTGTTAACACAACTACAGCCTTTTTTCCCAGCCAGCCAAAAGTCCAAAGCACCCAGACTTCTATTTTCATATTTTGTGTTATATACTTTTCCTAGAATGACCTGTTCTTCTCAAACAAGTAACACATAAAAATCAACTTGAAAGATATCACATTAATAACAGACATTAATAACAGACTAAAATCAAATCAAACTAAACACATTCTTAATTATCAAGTAGAGACCATAATTATAGTTACCCGGACAATTGAAAGATAAATGCAGAGTGAAAAATAGTGATACTTCCTTCACTATGTCTAAAAGAATCTGTCCTTATACAGTTACCTTACTCAATCTTGTAATCACACATGCACATTTTTGCTTACCAATGATTCCCTTACTCCAAATGAAAAATCATTCCTATCTTTTTGTGTCCATTAATTTGGTAACTTTCAACAAACGAATGCATAACTAGTAATAACATATGTCTATTTTCCCTCTTGAAAAAAAAAGAAAAAAAAGAGAGAAATAGATTGTTCTGAAACCACTCCTTTCACATATTAGACGAGTGACTAGACAGCATTAACGTGGCCATGAGCTACTGGTCTTCTATGAAACTGGTTTCAGTAGTATCGCAATTATCCTTAAGGCTAGTCAAAATCATTTTGAATCGGCCTTGAACTTAACCGAGTAAGACACTTCCAATCTGATACCGAGTTTGAAAAGACGTGTGGAAAACCTTTGATTGTGTGTGTGTGTGAAGCTAAGAAAACTGAGAAGCCTGTGATTGATGGGAGAGAAGAGAAGGAAGAATGAATGAATGATAGAAAGAAAGAATAAAAAACACAGTGCTAGCCCATTTCTTTCATTATGAGTATCATGATAAATCTCAGCATAATAATTCTCAGGTACACATTAATTACATGAGGCAACTGTTTATCCTCATTCGAGATTCTGTACGATCTACTCAGGGCCTCATAGAACTGACTGCTGAGCTTATGAGGAAAAACTTCCACAAAAGTGACCCAAGCAATTGATGATCATTAATTAACCTTGACTACTTTTGTGCCTCTGATTATGAGCAAGTCTCTACTCACATCGCCATCAACAAGCAATACTGGGTGTAAGAGAGCTAATGTCAAACCAAATTTTCATTCGTTTACTTATGATATGATGAATATTACCCAAAAATACTGTATCAAATAGCCATTCAGAAGTTTCTGATCTCCAATACCAGAAGAATAAAATTAAAATACATCTCATGATCTAAAGTTCCAATTTAACAAATGGTATATATATAAACTTCACTATTCACAATACCAGTATCATCTTTATCATCTTGTTCTTGGAATGGTAGGGGGGGGGGTGAATTTACCGATGGCAATACATGTGGGAAAGTTACGTCCCCATATAATTTATAA
>NW_028234440.1:2492627-2495127 GCF_977035675.1 Penaeus japonicus
TTACAAAAGTTTACTGAAACTGCAAACGTAACAACCTATCTCAACGATGAACTACACTTTCATACACTTACATGGAAATGATAACCACAATAAATTAATCTCTGGTGTGTATGTATATATGCAGTGCTCTACCTTGCTGTACAATATGCATGATGTTGTTATTCATGAGTGTGTGCATGAGTTTATCTATATATACATTTCTATTTACTGCAACAACTGGCTAGACTTGTAACACTTCTGTCAGGATAAGTATGTTACTGAACTCATCAACAGTATCATGATAAATTTATATTGATGATAATAATGATGATGATAACAATAATGATGATAATAATAATAAAAATAATAATAATTTTAACAATAATATAGATAATAATAGTAATAATAATAATAATAAACTTACATCAACTGATCTATAGTGTCATCTTCAATTTCCTACAACACTACTGTTACTCTGCCATTATTTTATTCTCTGATTTATAATAAAAGAGTAAAACAAATAAAAAATCCTACCAATATTGCACCAAAGTTAGAGAAATTTAAATCCTGAAACACCTCATATAAAGAAATGATCTTATTTGCTTTCTGGGAAATGACAAATACAATGATGTGGTTTATCTCCTGTTCTTAAGAAGTCCAACTGCATCACCCTTAATCAACCCAATGACAGCACAAACGTCGTAGCACTTAGCTACAACGTCCCTTATATGATGGGATAGCTTGCTTTGAATCGGGCCCCTTGCGAGAGGGAAGCAAATATCTGACGATTCAAGGTGCAAGTAGTGATGAATTGAAGGTGAAGAAGTCGAAACGGAGTGGAAACGCGAGGGAGGAGAGTTACAGCCACCCTCTTGCTATCCCCTCTTGAACTGCCCGCGGGAAAGTAAACCAGAAAATCTAACTGCATGTTCATCGGATTAAAAAACTGAACGGTAAAATGGAAAAAGTACCAATGAGTAACTGTCAAGCCATGAGATTCTTTGCATGACCTTGCTACTATTCTATCTACGAAAAGCCATTGTCAGTTACAAGTCATCGTCAATGCAATATCACAAGCCCTTGTCAATCTCGTGGTTTGTGTAAGGTGGTGAGTACATGCAGGCTCCTCCCACCTCATAAAAGCGTATGGTGAGGTCATAACAAGGCCAACATCACTAGAATTTCAAAGAAATGAATAGTCATAATGACAAAGCATAGAAACACACAAATATTAGTAAAAGTAATAATAAGAAAAGAAAAAAGAGTTTCTTTCTTCCCTTCCCCTTTTTTTTTCACCTCTTTGTGTATTTTTTCTTTGTTATTAGAAAATGGAAAAACAAAACAAAAAACTCTTAAACCATTATTTCACCTTGGTTACCTTCTCGGTCGAGGCTAGAATAACGGTCGAGTTTGAGCAGATGCTTCAGGAGTGTGGATCCTGATCGTGAATTTTCTTTCCTCTTTCTTTCTCTCGAAGGATGATGATAGTCTTATGCATCATTAATAGCATCATTAATTAATCAGTATAGAGCTCTTGGACTATCTGTTGGCCTTGTATGTATTAATTCTATAATGGCAATTGTATATAAAAATATACATGAATAAATAAATAAATGGATAAAAGGATAAATAGAGTTATACCATAAGTATTACACATAAAAATTGCTTTCAGATGTCTTCTGTAATATCCAGCCTTGTAAATTATCATTTCCCACTTAAAGTTCTTCAAAATGTATGATCATGAAGTACAAATGCATCAGACAAAGTGGTTTACAGAGAGAATTCAAAAGAAATCACATAGCATGTAAATGCAAGAGAAACAAATGCCTTCCTGAGACTGTGGACAAAGAAGAAAGAGAAAAAAAAAACAAAAAAACATCCATAGTTGATGTCGGAAATTAGGGAAAGTATAGAGAGAACAACCGCTTATTCTACACTCCTAAATAGCAACCTTGTAATTTCAGCCTATATCTCCCGATCCGATTGTGACGTGTAAGAATCCACGTCTTATTTACATTACTGGGGTTGGGATGAGGGAGTTACTGTCTTGTTCTTTCTTCTTGTAAGGTTCATGTGCACTTTTTTTTTTTTTTACCCTGAACAATTCCAACTCTTTTTTTCTTTTTTTTTCCAGACAGCCACTTGTTATACTGCACAAAGGGGGAGGGGAGAGCTGGCCACAAGAACACCCTCACACTCCTCTCCCTCCCTGCTGATGATAATGGTCGGCTTGTGTGAGATTCCGTCCTCCTCTTTCTCCTCCTCATCAGACGGACGAACTTAACTGAGTTTGTGATCTTGCGTGTACTGTGGGTTCGAGTCGAGGAAGGCTCTCAGCTTGGTTGGGTAGTCGGTCATGACCCCTGTCGCTCCGGCTTCAAAGGCACAGCGGAAATCGTCTTCCGAGTTCATAACCCAGAGGTAGGTCTGGAAGAGAAGACATGGGGAAGGGATTCAGAACTATGACATTTTGATTATGGTTTATTATAGTCTCATTCATTATTGTATAATAAAGTAAGAG
>NW_028234440.1:2512627-2517627 GCF_977035675.1 Penaeus japonicus
ACAAATTCAGTAAAGCGAGTGGAAATAACGAGAATAACGGAGAAATAATCATAAATGCATCGAAATACCGCATTGCAGATGCCAAAAAATGCCAAAAAAATTGCCTTTCTTACCTCCTCTGTGACTTATATGCCTACAGACGAATTTCACGTCCTTCTTCTTGTGCAAGAGCATCGGGAACTTGAAGAGGATCAAAGAGGAGACGACGTAGCATCCTACAACGGCGGCGAGGATCATTTCGATTACCATTTTGTGGAGAGGAATTTTTTTCGAGAGGAAAATGTCACTCTCTCTCCCTCCCCGCCATCAGCTGATTACCCGACTGATGTTTTTGGCCGTTTGGTTTCGGTTTCGGTGCCTCGGAGGTGGGGAATTTCGTGGGGATTTCGCTCTGGGATTTAGAAAGGGTTCCGGAGATATGATCAGGTGATATATTGGGGAAATAAGGATATCGTCTGCTTATTCGTGCGCATGTCGAGCTTCATTGAGTGACGTCATCGAAACCTCAAAGCTGATTGGTCAAAGTCATGACATCACAAAACGCTCAAACTTGATTGGTCATATTCATGACGTCATAACTACCTCAATGTTGATTGGTCGTACTAGTGACATCACAGCGATCTCGACGCTGATTGGCCGAGACGGAACTCGAACCTCATTCAAGGGAGACTGGTAAGTGCGAACGATTTTCTCTTATTTTGATGAGTTTTAAGTCAAAATAATGGCAGGAGACTTATCACAGAGTGAAAACACAAACCAATAGACAAGTAGGGATAATTTAATCCGAGAAAAGAGAAAGGAATAAGGCGTAAAACAACCAAAACGAAAGTTACCTGCGAGACGACGGATTTAAACCATAAAACAATTATCATCCCTCCTATTTATACATCATTTTATTCCATATTTCCCCCTCTTCTCTCATTCTCCACCACGAAGACTTAATTATTAACAACCTCTCTCTTTCTCACATGCATCTACACCTTGTGGAATGCCTTAATGCCTTCAAATATTTGAAGTCAACTTACCTAATTGACTAGAATTAAAATGAATTGTGTTTAAATTACTCTCGTGTGGGAAGCTTTTGTCTCGTTTTATTAAGAAATTGAACTCGTAGTACATCATCTGTTGGTTGGTTTATTTGCGTTTGTTTGTTTTGTTTGTTTTATGGTTGTGTTTGCTGGGTTAGTGGAGTGGATTTTGTTGTTGTTGTTGTTCTTGTTTTGTTGAGGTTTATTCTCGTGTTTGTGTTTTTTTTTGTTTGTGTTTGTTATTCTTTGTTGGGTTTGTTGTTAGTCTATGTAGTATGTAGTTTATTTGTTCTATAATTCATCAGTACTTATTCTAACTCTTTAATTACTTTTGTCTCCTCTGATGGAGATAATTAGTTAATATATTAATTGATTTAGCAACTATTTTATCTAATTTATTAATGAAATTGATATAGAAAGAATATCAAATAGTTTTCATACCAATACGACATCTTTATTAGGGTGTGCTTCCTCTTAGACGTTGAGAGATGAAGGTCGTTAGAGTGTCGTGTTGTTAACTGAATAATTAATTGGAGTCGGAGTCGCTAATTGTCTGTTGATTGATGATTAGATGGGGAGAAGGTATGATGTGTCTTACCTTTGATGCGTGTTACCTTTGCTTTATAGGATAATATTGGCAGGAATGTTTCAAGTATGGGGTTCTGTTATTTCGTGGAAATGTTCGGAGGTTTCTTTAAGTCTTTAAGGAATGTAAGATGCTGTTGATGTACAAGTTTTGTGAATTTGCATGTAATTAATCATATTGAAAGGACAGCCTTTCGAAATTTACGAATCCAGTTGATATATGACTAATTAATGACCAACTAATCTCTCTCGTCTTGTTCCAGGACTGATATTAAACGAGCTCCCGAGAAGAAAAAGGACAAGGGACTCTAGGTTCCACAGACAAGCAACGGAGAGGGGTGAGGCTTCCGCAATCTAAAAAAACGCCAAAAACAGACAGCCATGCCGCAGCAGGTCTCCCCCTACGCCATACTGGAGGGCCAGTATGAGCTCCACGAGACCATCGGCTCGGGAGGGTTCGCCAAGGTCAAGGTGGCGACGCACATACTCAGCGGGGAGAAGGTGGCCATCAAGATCATGGACAAAAGGCAGCTTGGGGTATGGACAGCTCATGGGGCCGGCTTTGTGCTCATTCTTTTTCCTGGGTGATAGGTCTGTGGGGGAGGAGCAGGAGGAGGAGGAGGTGCTTCTGAAGTCTATAATGGGATAGTTTTTGTGAGGTGTTTTGATAGTTTCATCTAATCATTTTGTCTTACTCTCTTTAACACTCAAATATTGTATGATATATTATGTTATATAGCACAGCATAATAGATTTCTTCCTCTCTCAATATATCATCATGCTGTTTATAGCCCCCTCCCTAGTTAGAACATTCCCATTGCGATTCGTCCAGTCTTAAAAATCTCTACCTTTCGCAGGATGATCTCCCTCGCATCTACCTGGAAATCGAGGCCATGAAACAGCTGAGCCACCAGCATGTGTGTAAGCTTTACCAGGTGTTAGAGACAGAGACAAAGATATTTATGGTGCTAGAATACTGTCCAGGTGGAGAGCTCTTTGATTACATAGGTATGTCTTGAGGGTGAGAGTATTTTCATGTTGAGATGCGTGCAATACATTTCTGATTTGGTTTTCACTGAGGAATTGCTTTGTCTTCTTTATGTATGACTGTATCATGTACATTTAACTTTGATTTTATTACAGTGGAGAGAGATAGACTAGAGGAGGATGAGGCTAGGCTATTCTTCAGACAAATCGCTTCAGCTGTGGCTTACATTCACAGCATGGGGTATGCTCACAGAGATCTTAAGCCTGTAAGTATTCTACAAACATTGTGATTTTCCATACTTAAAGTATAGGTGTGTACATTCATTGATAGAAGCTAGAGAGGGAGTACACCTTGTTTCAAATATTTCATCAAATAATACATAGTTTAAGCATAAACCCTTTATTATCAAAAACTCTAGACTAGTAGTGAAATAAGCATAACTGCATTCCATGTTTCATAAAGCTTAGCACAAATATCAAACGCTTTTAATTCAAATGACATTTAGACAGCCACTGTATCTAAATCTTATTCCCGCAGGAAAACCTACTACTGGATGATGACCAGCAGTTAAAACTCATTGACTTCGGGTTGTGTGCCAATCCTGCTGGCGGCATGGACCAAAGGCTGGCAACCTGCTGTGGCTCCCCGGCCTATGCAGCACCAGAACTCGTATCTGGTCATCAGTACCTTGGTATGTGGTTGTCCTTGTCGCCTGTCAAGTCGAAGTGTGTTTGAAGTGAAATGAAATGCTTTCATGATTGTTTTTCTGCCCTGGTTGGAATTAGGAATTATTCTTCCCTATTCAGTATTATATGCTGACTTTAAAAGTGATATATTATTGTAAATGATTTTGCTCGATTAGATTGACTGTCTTTAATACAAACCAAGTGATGAGGCTATGTTGTTATCATTATGTCCAGTAGCCATACAATTTAGTTACATACATTGCCACAATATAGATCCCTAGAAAGTGGTCCACAGTCCATGAACAGTTATCAATTCCCTTATCTTTGTTACAGGTTCTGAAGCAGACATTTGGAGTATGGGAGTCCTGTTATATGCTCTGCTCTGTGGCTTCCTCCCCTTCGATGATGAGAACCTGGGTGCTCTATACAGAAAGATCCAGGTATGCTTCCTAGATTTGTTAATTTACGAGACAAACCTCTTGGAAAGTCAGTATGTGGATGGGTTACAGATGGTTTTATGTCATTCAGAATAAGTGTGTGTAAGCTTCAACCCAAAGAAACTCCTCCTTAACTAGGTTTTCATTATCTTAACCTCTCTCCTTAACTAGATTTTCATCATCATAACCTCTCTCCTTAACTAGATTTTCATCATCTAAACCCTTATCCTTAACTAGATTTTCATTATCTTAACCTCTCTCTCTCTCTCCTCTCCCAGGCCGGTGTGTACGAGAAGCCGGAGTGGCTGAGCGCAGGCAGTCGTGACTTTCTGGGCACCATGCTTCAAGTGGCTCCCAAGAGAAGGATTACAATCACACAGCTCCTCAATCACCCTTGGATTGTCCTGGGGCAGCCTCATGGTGTCGATGCTACCTCCAAGTACAAGGTACGATGATTTGTGATTTTGATTACTCTTTTTAATTGATTGATATACTTGTAATGTAATATATACTGTTAGTTGAGTAGGTTTAGTGCAGTATAAGTAGGCATTGATGATATTATTTTCCTCAAGTTTTAAAAATAGAGTAAGTGACATTCATATTTAGAGGAATATTATTGTAATTTTTATTAGTATCATTAGCATTGATGTTATTTTAAGGAGTAAACTATGTTAGAACACTGACATATCTGGTAGCACTGTGAGAGAATTGAGCTAAAATGCAATGTAAGTTTTCAAACAAGTATTATGTAATGTGGCCAAGCTTTAAAAAAATATAAATATCAAAGTAATAACCTTCATAAATTACTGCAAAGTATAATCAATTAACATACCTGGAAATCGTTCATACACACTTGTAAAGAATAGAGAAACAGGTGGGATGAGTAGCAGAAAGACCTTAATGTCACACGTACTTAATACCGTGAATTATCCTCATTGAGATAATTCTATTAAGTGGAAAATTGGGCTAGTGCTGTTGTAGATTTGACCTTTCGCGATAAGAGTAACCATGTCCTCGTAATACTGTTATATTTCAGACTTAGTAATAATGTGGTTGTGGGATATTATTATTATTATTATTATTTATATATTTTATTTTTTATTTTTTTTTTATGGTGTTGTGATTGCTATGATTACTATATGACCATGAAAGATGATTATTTTAAAAATGTGATAAAGCTTTGAGGGTACTGCTTGCTTAGAAGGGTAGATAGCAAAGCACAGATAGTTAAAAAAACAAAAACAAGAAGAAGAAGAAAGGGCATTTGGAGTAAAAC
>NW_028234440.1:2522627-2527627 GCF_977035675.1 Penaeus japonicus
GTGTGGCTGTGTTTCGTTTTATCTTCGTAAAACGCCTTGATGTACTTTACTCTTGTTCATTATGGAAAGTATTTGTGATGTTTCCAATGATTCTTTCAAATGAATTTTCACTTTGTTCGTTTTCTTCGTTTTCTCATTTTTCCACCCTATTTACCTATTTCATTTCTAATTTTCTGAAGACTTGGTATTTAAATAAGCACTCTAAAAGACTAGTTTACAATTAGTTAATGGCAAGCGAACCGAGTAAACAGCCACTCGGTTCACCCGTTGGGCTTTTGTTTTGTTGACAAGATCGGGTTAGAGTTTGAGGGACTCGAGGAAGGATCAGCTGATGAGCATTTGCATGTTTTATTTTGTTTAGGGCAGGTCCATGTTTACTTTTGTTATGTCTATTTTGTTTGATTTACTGTGTCTCGTCGTTTTGTTTTCTCTCCCAACTTTTTTGTTTTCGTCTTCGAAAAAGTTCTTTAATTGTCATCTTTGTGAGGAAGCTTGATTTGTTTCAAAGGAGTGCTAATGAGTTTCATGAATGTACGAAATACATTTAATATGCAAATTAAGAATATATTTTTGATGTGTTTTTTTTCGCAAATTCCAGTTCCAGGAAAGCTGTCACCTTCTAGATCGGTTGACAGCGGGCTTAACGAGTTTGCAACACCGCTGAAAGCAAGGTAAGATTGAGAGTTTTTATGTATTGGACCAAAAAGCAAAAACGAGAGAGAGGTTTCATCAATTAACATAGAGGATTTAATATTTCTTAAATTAATATTATAAAAAGAGAAACCCATACATTAAACGGCTATAGTAGAGGGAGGGGGGGAAGAAGACCTCGACACAGCCACCATATTACATCGTTTTTATTTCCCCAACTCCAATTCGGAAGTGACGATCCATTTACGAATCTTAATAAAGCGCCTGTAACACCCTCTCCCCATTTATTACATACCACGGTTATACGTTCTCCCCCCCCTTCCCCCCCCACACACACCTTTATAGATATCCCCCCCCCTCCCTCTCTACTGCACTCTCTACTTAACCCTACAACCTCTACCTCTCTCTCCCCTCTCCCCCCTCTCCCCCCCACCCTTAGGTACCTCGCCCCCAACGAAGAGTGGGGCAGGACACCCGACCGTACGCCACGCTCCTCGCGCAAGGTCTTCGGCAGCATAGAGAAGAGCCTCGACAAGATGAGAAACATGCTGACGCCCCGCAGGAGGATCAACTCGGATCAAGGCCCGGCCACGGTGGAGAGTAAGGTCAGTCAATCAAGGGAATAGGATAGGGTCGCGGGCGGGGAGTTATTGATCCGCGGTTTGGGTTTTGTTTGTCCCTCTAGTCATGGGGAGTTTGTTTTGTTTTATTTTATTTTATTTTTTAATTTTGTTTTATTTCGTTTTATTTCGTTTGTCCCTTTTTGGGGGGAGGGGGTAAGGGGGTTATTGATGTTTAAATTATGGGGATATCTTTTGTGTTGACTTTTATTATCGTGATTTATTATTGTTGTTATTGTTATTACAGTTATTATTACCGTTGCTGTTAGTATTAGTATTATCATTATCATCATCACTATCATTATCATTATTAATGCGTGTAAGTTAAATTAATGTGTAATGGGTATACATTATTATTTTTATTTTATTTTGATGCGACGTGAGAGATATCCGCGGGTGCATTGTTCACTCCTCTTATTTTTATTTGTGATTGATTTTTGTCTCTTTTTTATGAGAAGCGAATAATAAACAGTGACTGTTTATATTAATAATATTATCAATCTCGTGGTGTAATGAAGTTGATCGGCGGTTCTCCCCATCTTTGGAATTTAAGGGTATTCTAAACTCTTACTCTAAAGCCAATAATGTCAGAGATTAATCAGTGAACACGTAATGGAGGCAGGTGTAAGAAAGACGGAGAGGGGAAGGGGGTGGGGTGGGAGTGGGGGGGACAGAGGAGGAAGGGAGGGGAGGGGAGTAACAGTAGCATGGAAGGGGAGGGGGAGGGGAAGGGGAAGGGAGGACGGCTTGCAACTTACCCAAACAGTAATATGCATTAAGCGCACACTCTCAAGTACATGTTTTAGTTATTGCCGACTCCAGCCTCTTTGCCTCGGGTCAAAACCGACCTTCAGACCAAGGCTGAGATGCCCCCTAGTCCCCCCCCCTCCCCCTCAAAATCCCCCTTCTCCTTCCCCTCCCGTTCCTCTCTTCCCTCCCTCCCTCCCACCCTCCTCACCCTCCCCCACACTCTACCCCACCCCCTCCCTTCTCCCTTCTCCCTCTCCCTCTCCCTCTCCCTCTCCCTCTCCCTCTCCCTCCTCCGCCCCCCCTCCTCCCCCGCCTCGCTAGCTCGCTGTCCTCACAACCGCAGTCGTAATGACCTTACTGTTACCTTTTTTTGTGACCATTCAAGTCCAGGTGTGACTGAGCTCGGGTAGTCTTCTTGTGCCTTTTGCCTCGTTTCTCTTTTTCTTCCTTCTCCAGTTTTTCTTTTCTTTTTTTCCTTTTTTTTATCTTTCTCTCTCCCCTCCCCATCCCTTTATTTTTCTCTCGTATCTTGCGCTCTCTCCTTTCTCTCTGATTTGGATTTGCGTCACCAACTCGCGCGTGCACGCACACTCGCACTCGCACTTACTCCCCCACTTACATACTCTCTCTCTCTTTTTCTTTCCCTCTCCCTCTCTCCCTCTTTATCTTCCCACCAACCCCCCCCCCTCTCTCTCTCTTTCTCTCTCTTTCTCCCCCCCCCCCCCTCTCTCTCTCTCTCTCTCTCTCTCTCTCTCTCTCTCTCTCTCTCTCTTTCCCTCTTCCCCTCTCCCCCCCTCTCTCTCTCCCTCTCTCTCTCTCTCTCTCCCTCCCTCTCCCTCTCTCTCTCTCCCTCTCCCTCTCCCTCTCCCTCTCTCTCTCTCTCTCTCCATCTCTCCCTCCCTCTCTCCCTCTCTCCCTCTCTCCCTCCAACTTACCTAAAACGGTCGCAAGAAGTAGCATTGCCCACCTGGCAACGTCAGCTCCCCCTCCTGCCCCCCCATACCTACCTGGCCACGTGCCGCGGTCACGTCGCCTTGTCGTCCCCAATCCCCCCATCCTCCCTTCCTTGTCCCTCTCCCCCGGTTACCCTGCTGCCTTCTCTCTCTCTATCTATCTCTCTCTGGCTCTGTCTTTCTCTCTCTTTCTTTCTCTCTCTCTCTCTCACAGCTTCTTCCACCATTTTCTTCGTCTTTTCATCTTTCTCCTCCTTTCGTCTTCGCCTTTTTCTGCTGCTTCCATCTTCGTCTTTTCTTTTCTTGCTTCATACTTCTCCTCCTTCGTCTTTTTATGTTTTCCTTTTCCATTTTTGTAATTTCTGCTATATTCTCCTCCTTCGTCTATTTTCCATCTCCGTCTTTTCTGTTTATCTTTTCTCTTCATCTCCGTTGTTTTATTATCGATGATGGTGGTGGTGGTAGTGATGATGATGATTATGATTATCATGGTGGTAGTGATAATGACGAATTAGAGGATGATGAGGATGATAGGGGTATTTGTGAAGGAAATGGAAATAATTAGAGAAGAGAGGATCTTAGAGATGAGAGAATGTCAAAATTAAATGAGTGAGAGAGAGGGGGGGTGAAGGAAAAGCAAAAAAAAAATAATAAATAGGGGAGAAAAGAAATGAGACAACGAGGACGAATAGGAGAGGGAGGAAAGGGAGAGAGAGAGAGAAGGGGGGCATGAAAGAAAGCAAAAATTAGGGGAGAAAACAAGAAATGAGAGAACGAGGAAGAATAGGAAAGAGAGAGAGAGAGAGAGGGGGGGGGGTGAAAGAAAGCAAAAAATTAAGAGAGAACAAGAAATGAGAGAACGGGGACGAATAGGAGAGAGAGAGAGAGAGAGAGAGACCCCTTTTCATTGCCAGCAAGCCCAAGCATTAGCTTAACAGTTACAAGACGGTCATTAAGGGGGGGGGGGGGGCAAAAGCGAAAAAAAAGTACTCGGTTCAAAGCGAAGGTCGACCGGTTCTTGGTACAGAAAAAGAAAAGAAAAAAAAGAGGAGAGAGAAAAATACGTAAGAAGGGAGAAGGTTGTGTGTATTTACGTGGGCATGTAGGCTTTGAGTGTAGTATTGTGTGTGTGTGTGTGTGTGTGTAAGGCGGGTGGTTATTGTGTGTGCGTGTGTGGGGGGATAGTATGTAGTGTATGTGTATGCTTGAATGTATGTGTGTGTGTGTAAGGGGGATGGGTAGTGTGTGTGTGTGTGTGTATGTGTGTAAGGGGGGTGGGTAGTGTGTGTGTGTGTGTGTAAGGGGGGTGGGTAGTGTGTGTGTGGGGGGGATAGTATGTAGTGTATGTGTATCTTGTATGTGTGTGTGTGTAGTGTGCATATGCTTGTGTTTAGTATGTAAGTGTGTGTGTGTGAGAGAGAGAGAGAAAGAAAGAATATATATGATAGAATATTTGTGTATGTGTGTATGTGCGTAGTGTGTGTTACGCACTAGGCAGTCAGTGCCTGTTGACTTAACCTTTGGAACAATAGCAGTTCTGTCTCGGTCTTATCCTTCTAACGAGATTTAGATGGTATTATGTCTCGAAAAAAAGAGGAACGGAATCAACTGCGTCCTCCGTCTCTTTCTCTCTCTCTCTCTCTCTCTCTCTCTCTCTCTCTCTCTCTCTCTCTCTCTCTCTCTCTCTCTCTCTCTCTCTCGTTCTCTCTCTCTCTCTCCCTCTCCTCTCTCTCCTCTCTCTCTCTCTCCTCTCTCTCTCTCTCTCCTTACTCTCTCTCTCTCTCTTCCCTTCTCTTTCTCTCTCTCCCTCTCTCTCTCCCTCCTCCTCTCTCTCCTCTCTCTCTCTCTCTCTCTCGCATCTCTCTCATCTCTCTCTCCTCTCTCTCTTCTCCTCTCCACCTCTCTCTCCCTCTCTCTCCCTCTCTTCTCCTCTTTCTCCTCCTCTCTCTCTTCCTCTTCCTCTCTCTCCCTCTCTCTCTCCCTCCCTCTCTCTCTCTCTCTCTCTCTCTCTCTTACTCTCTCTCTC
>NW_028234440.1:2537627-2558743 GCF_977035675.1 Penaeus japonicus
GATAAAAGGAATTGCAATTGAAAACAGAGAGGGAAAGAGAGAAAGATAGAATGGGAGAGAGAGAGAATGAAAGAGTGATAAAAAGATAGAATGAGAGGGAGAGAAAGAGACAATGAGAGAGGGAGAGAAAGATAGAATGAGAGATTGAGAAAAAGAGAGAATGAGAGAGGAGAGAAAGAGAGAGTGAGATAGGGAGAGAAAGAGAGAATGAGATAGGGAGATAAAGAGAGAATAGAATAGGGAGAGAAATGATAGAGAATAAGAGAGGGATAGAAATAGAGAATGAGAGGGGAAGAGAGAGAGATCGTAACGGATGCAAAACCATATATACACCTCGATCCTTTAACCTCGTTTGACCTTTTAGAGGCTTCCTCAAGAAGGTCTTAGGAGGTGGTCTTCTAGCCCACATGGGGGTGTAATGGCAAGGGTGGGGGTGGGGCGGGGTGCGGCGGCCAAATAGCCTTTCGATTACGCCTTTTCTTTTTTGAGTGGTCAATGTTTGATGTTTTTTCACCTCTCCTCTTTCTTTGCCTCTCTTCTTTTCTCATTTTCTTGCCACTCTTCTCTCCTTTCCTCTCCTCTTTTTTCTTTTTTTTTCTCCTCTCTTCTCTTCTCCTTATCTCCTTTCTCTCCTTTCCTCTCCTCTTTTTTCCTTTTTTTTCTCCTCTCTTCTCTTCTCCTTATCTCCTTTCTCTCCTTTCCTCTCTTCTCTCCCCTCCTCTCTTTTCCTCTTTTCTATCTCTCCTCTCCTCTCTCCTCCTCTCCTTCCCTCTCTTCTCTCCTCTCTTCTCCTCTCCTCTCTCCTCCTCTCCTCTCTTCTCCATTCCTTTCCTCTCTTCTCCTCTCCTCCTCTCTCCCCTCCCCTCCTCTTCTCTCCACCCCTTTTTAATTGCATTGTTTATATGCCGGTCACTTAATTAGTGCTTGTCCGCTAGTCGATTCCCCCCTATGTATTTGCGTTGTTCTGAGAGAGAGAGAGAGAGAGAGAGAGAGAGAGAGAGAGAGAGAGAGAGAGAGAGAGAGAGAGAGAGAGAGAAAGTGAGCCAGAGAGAGAGAGGGAGAAAGAAAGAAAGAGAGAACCAGAGAGAGAGGGAGAGAGAAAGTTTGTGTGCGTGTGTGTGTGTATGTCTATGTGTGTGTGTGTGTGTGTGTGTGTGTGTGTGTGTGTGTGTGTGAGATAAGATATTAGGCGTTCCCATTTTTTCATGTCCGAGGAAGTCCCGACTGGGGCGTGCAAGGAGATAGGCTTTGATGAGAGTCTCTTGGTTGTTATTATTGTTCGCCAGTGATTCCGGTTTGAACCTTCGAAGTGGGGATTATTCATGGCTTTCCTGGCGCGTTTGGTCCACTTGTCACTTCCTCTCCTCTCGTTCTTCCTCATTATAATCCTCCTTCTCTTCCTCTTTATTCTTCTCCTACTCCTTTTCTTCCTTCTCTTCCTCCATCTTCTTTTCCTTCTCCTCCTCCTCCTCCTCCTCCTCCTCCTTCTGCTCCTCTTCCTCCTCTTCCTTCTCTTCCTCCTCCTCTTCCTTCTCCTCTTTCTCTTCCTTCTCCTCTTTCTCTTCCTTCTCTTCCTCCTCTTTCTCCTCCTCCTCCTCTTCCTCCTCTTGCTCCTCTTCCTCCTTCCCACGTCCTTCGCCCCGGTGACGGATGGCGCAATAAGACGGCCAGCTCGCCCACGCCCAAATTAAGGGGCGGGTCTCCCTGGGAACAGCGCCTCCGCCCGCGCTCGGCCCGTCGAATGCGGGCGGGTGTGCGGGCGGGCGGGCGTTAGTAGAAGGCGAGGGGGTGGGGGAAGGGGGGGGGGGGCTGAGAAAAGGGGTGATGAAAGGGTTGGGGGACGCCCATCCCCGCCCATCTTCCCCCTCTCGAAGGCGGAAGTAGAGGAGGAACTGCTTCTGCGGTGGGTTGTAGTTAGTTCTCTTAATTAATCACCATTCTTGCTTCCTTCCACCCTCCCTCTTTCTTTCGGTCTCCAGTATCCTCTCCTCTTCCTCCTCCTCCTCATCCTCCTATGCCCTCGTTCCGTCTTTCTCCGGCTCGTTGTTTTCTCCTCCTCCTCCTCTACTCCTCTTTTTTATGTCATTTCATTTTTTTCTTTTTTTCTTCTTCTTTGTCTTTTACATGTTATCTCCCCCTTTTCGTTCTCTCTCTTTCTCTCTCCCGCTTTCTCTCTCTCTCTCTCTCCCTCCCTCTCTCTCCCTCCCTCTCTCTCTCTCTCTCTCTCTCTCTCTCTCTCTCTCTCTCTCTCTCTCTCTCTCTCTCTCTCTCTCTCTCTCTCTCTCTCTCTCTCCATCTCCCGCACCCTCTCTGTATTAGTCTACATCTCCTTTTCCTTATGCTACCCCTCTCATTTTCTTGCGGTTTCTCTCATCCATCCCCCTTATTTCCCCATTCTCCGTCTTCTTTCTTCTTTTTCTTTCATTCTCTCTTCTCCTTTTATTTTCTTTTTGTTTCTCCTGTTCGTTGCGCTTTTCTCGATCTTTCTTCCTTTTTTTTTTTATAAAATGCGATTTTTTAATCAGAATTTAGACATTATTAATAGCTTAATACATCATATCTCCCAATGTTTGTGCAAAATACTGTTCAATATTGTTTAATAAAGTACTGTGTACTTTATATGCAAACGCTGTGTTTATTTTGTAAGTTCTGTCATACCAATGCAATATAAAGTAAGATCAACATAAAAAAAACTATCCATCTTGACACAAAATCACACACACGCACACATACACACGCACACACACACACACACACACACACACACACACACACACACCGCCATACCTTCGTTCGAGTGGCTCCTCCTCCGCTTTCCTCGCCCCCCCTCCCCCCCTTCGCCATAAACAGAAGGGTTGACAAATGTTCTGTTGGGAGCGATGATGAGAAGAAAAAAACAAAGTTATAGGGACTCTCCGAGGCTGATAGGCTCTTCTTTTTCTTCTTTTTTCTTCTTTTTCTTCTTCTACGTCGTTGTCTGTTTTATTCTTATTTTCTTCTTTTGCTCTTTTTCTTATTTTCCTCATTCTCTTTCTTCTTCGTTTTCTTTTTCTTTTTTCCTCCTCCTCCTTACTCTTCTCCTCCTCCTCCTCCTTCATCTTCCTATTCTTCTCCCTTTTCTTATTCATGATCTTCCTCTTCAAATCCTTCTCCCTCTTCCTATTCATCATCATCTTCCTCTTCCAATTCTTCTTCCTCTTCCTATTCTTCTCCCTCTTCCTATTTATCATATCCTTCCTCTTCCTATTCATCATCATCTCCTTTCTTTTCCAATTCCTCTCCCTCTTCCTATTCATCATCATCTTCCTCATCCAATTATTCTTCCTCTTCTTATTCATCATTATCTCCTTCCTCGTCCTATTCTTTTACCTCCTCTTATTTATCCTCTTCTCTTTCCTCTTCCTATTCATCATTTTCTCCCTTTTCTTCCTATTCTTTAATTTCCCTTCTTCCATTTCTTCTTCCTCCTCTTCTCCTTTTCACGCTCCATCCCCTTTATTCTTTCATTTTGTTTCTCACTGGGTCTATGCACTCATTACATTTATTTGCTGCATATTCATCGGCGTTTTGTTAACGTGCAATACAAGCATGCTTACGTTGCAATAAAAAATTATATATATTATGGGTCTGGGGTACGTAAGGGATGGGGGGGGAGGGGATTGAGGGATATGGTGGGGGTGGGGATGGGGTCTTTGGTACCTCGTAAAGGCTAGATTTCCGCGTACGTCAAAGGGGGTTTCGACTTTACGGATCTTTCTTGGATGGGGGCAAGTTGTCCCCTTCCCCCCTCCCCCTCCCCCCTCCCCCTTCTTTGCGTGATGAATGGGGCTCCCCGTAGGTAATGGGGCGGGATGTATGTTCGGCCATATTGACGCCCGCGTGACGTCTGCTCTGACTCCCCCCCACCTCACTTCTCATCTCTCTCTCTCTCTCTCTCCCTCTCTCTCGATTTGTCTACTTATCTGTTTGTCTCTGTCTTGGCCGGTCTTCGTTTTCGATCTCTCACTCTGTTTGAGGTGTCTTATTTTTTTTTTTTTTTTTTTTTTTTTTTTTTTCTTCTTTCTTTCTTCTTCTTCTTCTCTCTCTCTCTCTCTCTCTCTCTCTCTCTCTCTCTCTCTCTCTCCTTTCTCTTTTTGGTATTTTTCTTTCTGTCTTTGGTTTTCTCTCTCTCGTACCCTCTCCCTCTCTTCTTCTTGCCCCCCCCCCCCTCTCTCTCTTTTCTTTCTCTTTTTTTTTCTTTCTTTCACAATCTCTCTCTCATCTCTCATCTCTTTCATCTCTCCCATCTCTCCCTCCTCTCCCTCTCCTTCTCACTCTTTCACCCCCTCTCTCTCCCCCTCCCTCCACTAAGTCATTAAGTTCAACATCTGGAGTACTTTCTTTCCTGCCTGAAGAGCGTGCTATAAATACGTGCATACGTAACTAGGCATGGTACCTCTTGTGTGCTTGCGAGTGCTTTGTGTTTGTACATGTGCAATTGTGCATGTGTGTGCTTGTTTCTTTTCTCTCTCTCTCTCTCTCTCTCTCTCTCTCTCTCTCTCTCTCTCTCTCTCTCTCTCTCTCTCTCTCTCTCTCTCTCTCTCTCTCTCTCTCTCTCTCTCTCTCTCTCTCTCTCTCTCTCTCTCTCTCTCTCTCTCTCTCTCTCTCTCTCTCTCTCTCTCTCTCTCTCTCTCTCTCTCTCTTTATGATGAATACTCATGGACCAGCTGATGGCATATTATTCATAGCGGGTCGAGTGATGGTGATGGAGGTTTATGTGGTAGGAGGGGGGGGAGGAAGTATGTAGGTGGAGTTCATAGCAAGATTGGGGGAGGGGGGGGGGGATGTTGAGTCGGCGGCTGTTTTGGGTGGAGGTGAAGGCTGAGTGGAAGAGCAGCAGGTGGGAGCTTTGAGGATGGGATGGGATGGGATGGGGGTGAGGAGAGGAGAGGAGGAGGGGGGATGTTGGTGATGGCCCGTCGAGTAGGTAATAACAAGCGATGTTATCATAAAGGGGAGATGTATGACTGTTGATTTGAGATGGGGGGCCCTCCCCTCACCTCCCCTTCCTCCCTTTCCTCCTCCTCCTCCTACTCTTTCAGCTCTTCCTCTTCTTCTTACTCCCTTGTTTTATTTCTCCTCCATACGTCCTTATATCTCTTTCCGTCCTCTTCCTTCCTCCTCCTCCTCTCCTTACACCCTTTTTTTTTTCCCTCCATCCATCCCTTTATCTCTTTCCATCCTCTTCATCTTCCTCCATCTGTTCTTATCTTTGTCCTCTCCCTCGATCTCTTCTCTTCTTCTCTTCCTTTTCTCCTTCCCCTCCTTTACCCCCACCCACTCCTATTTTCCTGTTTTCCCCTCTCCCTCTATCTCTTCCCTCCCCAACCCTTCTTCCTGCCCCTCCTCTTCTCATCTCCTCTTCTCCTCCTTCCGCTCTCCCCTCCTCTACTCTTCCTTTCCGTCCTCCAGCCCCTTCTCTTTCATTTCCTTCCCTTCCATTCTTCTTTCCCCTTTCCCCCTCCCTTACAAGACTGATGTTTTGTCTCTCTCTCCCTCCCTCCCTCTCTCGCTGCCTCTCCCCCTCTTTTTGTTTCTCCTCTTTTCCTCTTTATTTTTTATTTTCTTTATTTCTTTCTCTCTCTCCTTTCTTACATTTCTTCTATTTCTTCGTTCTTTCCCTTCCTAATTTTCAGAAGGGAAAAAGAGTAAAAAGGAAAAAAAAAGAAAAAGAAATGAAAGGCACCAGGAATCGATAATGAAATAGGCAGAGAGAGAGAGAGAGAGAGAGAGAGAGAGAGAGAGAGAGAGAGAGAGAGAGAGAGAGAGAGAATGTGTAGACGAAATTGACGGGCGAAGAAGAGAGAAGGGGGCAAAGGGGGGGAGGGGGAGACGGGTAGTGTCTCTGCATCCGCACCATCTATCACGTCTCTTGTCAAGCGGAAAAAGGAGAGGTGGGGGGAGGGGGAGGGGAGAGAGAGAGAGGAGGGAGGGGGAGATGCCAAACAAGAGGGGTAGGGAAGGGGTGGGTGGGTAAGGTGGGGAAGAGGAATGAGGTTGGCGATGCAGGAAGGGGAGGGGGGTATAGATGGGGAAGGGGTAGGGGACAGGGGACGGGGGAGTGGTGGAGGATGACAAGGGGAAGGTGAGGGGGAAGAGGGTAGGGGGTAAAGGTTGGGGGGGGGAGTGGTGGAGGATGACAAGGGGAAGGTGAGGGGGTAGAGGGTAGGGGGTCGGGGTTAGGGGGGAGGGTTAGACGAGTTTGTAAGAGATTAGGAGATTTGAAGAGATGGTTGGGTGGCGGAGAGGGGGGGGGGGTGTTGCAGTCCCTGGGGGCGAGAAGTGACTGGCGGGAATGCCCTTTTTTTCTCTTATATTGTTTATGATTATTGTTATTTTTATTATTGTTTTTTGTCATTATAATTGTTTATGGAATTATCATCAGCAATGGTATTATTTTATTTATTTATTCATTTGTTATCATCATCATCATTATCATCTCTGTTGTTGTTATCACTCTTTGTTATATTACCATTATCATTCTTTTAATCATTCTCTGTCGTCTGGGCGGTTGACTGAATGCATTTGTATTTCTCTTCATAGTTGTGTTACTAATTCCTGTCATTGTTGTTTGTTGCTTCGGATGTCATGTTTTTACTGAATGGTCATTTCTTGCTTTCATCATTGGAATCGTGATTGTCGTGTGATTGTTATAGTGTTGTGGTTGCTGTTGTTGTTACTATTATTGTTGTGATTGTTATTTTCTTCTTATTATTACTATTATTGCTACTGCTATTACTACTGCTACTACTACTACTACTACTATCACTACTATTACTACCACCACCACCGTAACTACTATTACTATTTATGTTACTACTTCTATCACTGCTATTACTACTACTGCTTAAACGGCTACAACTACTATACTACTACTATTTATACTGCCACTATACTACTACTAATCCATCTCCATCTCCATTCTAAGCTCCATTTCACTGTCCCCTCTTCATCTTTATCACCTTCTCCTTATTCCACCTTCCCTAAGAGGAGGAGGAGGAGGAGGGAGAAGAATGGGGAAAAGAGGAAATATAAGGAAAAGAGAAGTAGGTGAAGGAAAAAATGAGAAAATGAGTTAAAAGGAAAAGGCGTAGGAGAGAGTAGGAGTAGGAGAATGAGGATGAGAAGGAGGAGAAGGAGAGTAAATAGGAAAGGCCGGATTCAGTTTTACGAGCAGATTGGGTTAACGATAGGGCGACGCCGGGGGTTCGGAATGCCCGGTTTATGACGCAATAATGAGCTCCGCAATACCTTCTTGTATACTTTCCCGTCACTGCGGCATGTCGGGGGGGAAAGGGGGGAAGGAGACGGAGGGGAGGGATGGAGGAGAGAAAGAGGGAGGGGGAGGGAGAGATAAAGAGAGGTGGGATGGGGGGTAGGGAGGGAGAGAGTGAGAGAGAGACGGAGGGAGACAGAGAAATGAGACGGAGGGGGGGAGAGAGAGAGAGAGAGAGAGAGAGAGAGAGAGAGAGAGAGAGAGAGAGAGAGAGAGAGAGAGAGAGAGAGAGAGAGAGAGAGGAGAGAGAGAGAGAGAGAGAGAGAGAGAGGAGAGAGAGAGAGAGAGAGAGAGAGAGAGAGAGAGAGAGAGAGAGAGAGAGAGAGAGAGAGGGAGGGAGAGAGGGGAGAGAGAGAGAGAGAGAGAGAGAGAGAGAGAGAGAGAGAGAGAGAGAGAGAGAGAGAGAGAGGGAGAGAGAGAGAGAGAGAGAGAGAGAGAGAGAGAGAGAGAGAGAGAGAGAGAGAGAGAGGAGAGAGAGAGAGAGAGAGAGGGAGGAGAGAGGGGGGAAGAGAGAGAGAGAGAGAGAGAGAGAGAGAGAGAGAGAGAGAGAGAGAGAGGGGGGGGGGGGGGGGGGGAAGGAGACAGTTAGGAAAAGAGAGGAGCAGCTTGGGTGGTCCTCAACCAGCCACAACAAACGCCCTTCAAACCAGGAGAGGGAGCACAAACCACAGAGCGAGGCCCTTGCATTATTGTGTTGGTTGCCATGGCCAGCTTTGTATTTGTGTAGGTTGGTGCCCCTGGGTTGTTTGGCCGCTTCTGCATTGTGTGCTGCATTGGTTGGCCGCTTCTGTCTTGAGAGAAAGAAGAGAGAGAGATTTAAGATGCGAGTTGCTTGTTGCTCGAGGCAAGAAACCCGATGACTATGTTATAATTGTGAAAACGACCCCTTGGTCGTTGTGGCCCTCGTCGTTGTCGTCATTGTTCTCTCTCTCTCTCTCTCTCTCTCTCCCTCTCTCTCTCTCTCTCTCTCTCTCTCTCTCTCTCTCTCTCTCTCTCTCTCTCTCTCTCTCTCTCTCTCTCATCTCTCTCCTCTCTCCTCTCTCCTCTCTCTCGCCTCTCTCTCCCTCTCTCCCCTCTTCCTCTCTCCTCTCTCTCTCCTTCTCTTCCTCCCCCTCTCTCTCTCCCTGTGCTCTCTCTCCCCCTCTCTCTCCCTCTCTCTCTCTCTCTCTCTCTCTCTCTCTCTCTCTCTCTCCTTCTTCTCTCTTCCTCTCTTCTCCTCTCCTCTCTTCTCTCTTCTGCCCTCTCTCTTCCTCTCTCTCTCTCTCTTCCCTCTCTCATATCTCTCTCTCACTCTCTTCTCTCTCTCTTCTCCTCTCTCTTCTCTCTCTCTCCCTCATCTCTCTCTTCCTTCTCTCCTCTTCTCTCTCTCTTTCTCTCACTCTTTCTCTCTCTCTTCTCCCCTCTCTCTCCTCCTCGTCTCTCTCTCTTCCGTCTCTTCTCTCCTCTCTCGGCTCGTCTCTGGAAAATTTTGAATCTCTCTCTTTCTCCCTCTCTCCCTCTCTCTCCTCCCGCTAATCCTCTCTCTCTCTCCTCTCTCTCTCCCTCTCCTTCCCTCTCTCTTCTCCTCCCTCCTCACCCTCCTCTCTCCTCCTCTCTTTTCTCTCTCCTCCTCCTCCTCCTCCCCTTTCCTCCCCTCTCTCTCTCTCCTCTTCCCCTTCTCTCGACCCAGTCTTCTCTCTCCCCCCTCTCTCCTCTCCCTCCCTCCTCCGTCTTCTCTCCCCTCTCTCCTCTCTCTCTCCTCTCTCGCTCTCATACTCCTCGCGCTCCTCGCCGAGGCTCACCTCGATTTGTTGCAATCTCCTCTGGGGCTCTCTCTGAGCGGTCTCTCTTGCGGCCTCTCCAAACAAGGCTGTTCTTGTTAATCCACTCTCCTCTCGAAGCAAGCCCACTTCTCCTCTTGACCTCTCTCCTCTCGCGGCGGAGGCGGCGGAGGCGCGGGGGCTCACTCGCCGCTCGTTATTAGTCTCGTGTCATTGTTGCTTTGCTTCTGTGGCTCGGCTTGGCTGGGCTGGGAGGAGGGGAGGGGGGGGGGGGAAGGGGAGGGAAGAGAGGAGGGGGAGTTTTTTTCGGGTTTGTTGGGGGGTGCTTTTTTTTTGGGGGGGGCGGGTATTTTGTTATTGTGATTGATTGGTGTAGGATTGTGGTTGCTGTTACTGTTATTGTTGTTGTTGTCGCTTATGTTGTTATAATTGTTATAATCATTATCCTTATTATTATTACTATTAATCATTGTATTACTTTTATGATGGCTTTTATCATTAATGCTATTATTGTTGTTGTTATTGCTATTACTAATATAAACCCAAGTCGGAATAGCCTTCGTAGTCCCGTTGTATCGCCAGTACCATCACCATCACCATCGGTCGTCACTATCATCATCCAGCGCATGGGGGGGTGGGGGGGATGCGTAAAGAGAATGGTGACTGCAGTGGGAATAGTAGGGGGAGTGGGGTGGGGAGGGGAGGGGAGGGGAGGGGGCACAGCATCACCGCTACGAGGTTATCGCTTATGTTTAGGGGGGTTGCTGGAGGGGGTAGGGGGGAATGGGGTAGAGGGGGAGGGGTGGGAGGAAGGGAAAGAGAAAGAGGGATGGGATGGAAAGGAGAAATAGAGAGGGAATGGAAGAGAGAAAGAAGGAGGGAAAGGAAAAGAGAAAGAGGAAGGGAGAGAGAGAGAGAGAGAAAGAAAGCGTTGGGTGGGCGGGTGGGCGGGTCTGCATGATTTAAACCCACCCCCGGTGACTCGTTCCACTCTGTTCTCCCCTCCCCCCTCCCCCTATCTCCCCACTGGCAGCCAAAAATCCTCGCCGTCATGTCATTTATTACAGGCGGGAGAGCAATTATTTCGGCCCCCGTGCATCACCCTCTCCCCCTCCCTCCCTCCCTCCCTCCCTCCCTCTCCCCATCGCTCCCTTTCTCCCCCTCCTTTTCCTGTCATCCTCCCCCCCTCTTCCCGGCGTATCCCTCTCTCCTTCCCCCTGTTCTTCCCTTGTCCATCCTTCTTCCCTCCTTTCCTCCTCCTTCTTCCTCCGTCCTCCTTCCTCCCTTCTTTCCTATTTCCTCTTTCCTCTTTCCTCCCTGCTCCATCCCTCCGTCCTCTCTCCTTCCCCTCACCTTCTCTCTCCCCCAATCCCTTCTCCTCTTCTGCTCGTATGACTTTTCACGTAGGTAAATGGTTAAGAGAGAGAGAGAGAGAGAGAGAGAGAGAGAGAGAGAGAGAGAGAGAGAGAGAGAGAGAGAGAGAGAGAAAGTGGGAGAGATGGGGGTTAGGTAGAAAGGAAAACAAAAGTGAATGCGTGTGTGCTTGTGTTTTCGCACTATGTTTATATACTTTGGATTGATGTCTTAAAGACACTTTTTTGTGTATACAGCGATGTGTCTTGTTTATGAATCACTCCATTGCAGTTAGCAGTATTAATGGAGAATATTAATCACCAGGCAAAACTAATAGAAGCATTAATTATCATGAAGCCCTGATGAAGTACGCTGCTCATAACCCAAACCTTCATTCCCCCCAAGCTAGAGTCTAGTTCCTCTCTAACCGGCGCCGCTGTCGTTTCCAGATACACGCTGCGCGGAAAGGTCCGGGACGACGTGGGCGGAGCCAAGCTGAGTTTCGAGTTGGAGGTGTGTCGCGTCCCCCGCCTCGACGTGGTGGGCATCCGGCGCAAGCGGCTCAAGGGCGACGCCTGGATCTACAAGAGGGTGTGCGAGGAGGTCCTTCGTCTGGCTCAGGGCAGCACCTCGTCCTCGAACCCGTCCTCGAACCCCAACTCGTCCTCCAGTACCCCGGTGACCCCCGCGCCTCCATTGCCGTACAACGAGAAGGTCGTGGCGTGACCTGGCTGGTGGAGGGGGGGTGAGGGAGAGGGTAGGGCGTGGGGCCTGAGTTGAGAGGGTCACAGGGTTACGGGGTCACAGATCTGACCCGGGTGGCCGAAAGGGAGGAGCATCTGCCTGCCTGCCTGCGTGCCTGCGTGCTTGTGACTTGGTTGAAAGTGAGAGAGAGAGGAGAAGAAGAAGAAGAAGAAGAAGAGCGCGAAGTGTTTTTGCGAAGATCTTTGTCCTGCCACTTGCATAGAAGGAAGAGAGGAGGGGCGAAAGTGCCCTTGTTTCTCTCATACATTTATAAGAAGCCTCTCGTTTGTGCTCAAGGTAGCTAGTTTGTACCCCAGTGTTCAGGAGGAGGAGGAGGAGGAGGAGAGGGAGGACGAGGTGGAAAGTGGGGGGGGGGGACGGGAAGGGACGAAGAAGAGGAATAGGAAATAGGAAGAGGACAACGACGACGGAGGAGACGACAGCTCAACCTCTCGTCGTCTTCGCTGGTTTTCCTCTTCCGTCGTGGAAGTTCCTCCGCACAAGGTCGTACTTAAAAAAAAGGCTACTCTGGGATTGGAAGTCTTGCCGGGGGGGGGGGGGGGGGGCGCCTACCTTCTTCTCTCTTGGTCTCCTCTTCACGTGTTGTCCTTGTTTCTTGTTCGCTCTTCTCTTCTTCTCTTCTCTCGCCGCTGGCGGAAGGGGTCGCGCGTGGAAGGGGAACTGGAGAGAGAGAGAGAGAGAGAGATAAAAGATGAGGTAAGATAATAAGATAGTAATAGCCTTTAAGGAAAATAAGAGAATAAACGGAAAGTGAGGGAAGAGAGGGAGAGAGAGAGAGAGAGAGCCAAAGAAGGAAAAAGGAGAGACGGAAAGGTCTCGATCCGAGGCAATAATATTCTCCTCCTCCCCCTCTTCCCTTCCCTTCCTTTATTACCCCTACCCCTCCTCCGTATCCTCCTCTTCTCTTCTCCTCCAGTCCCCATCCGCTTCCCTATCTCTCCATCTTCTGATCTGTAAATGAGAAACTGAAAGGGCAAAGAGAAGTGATTTTGCTACGTGAGTGTCCTTGCTACTTCAGTTACTGTTTTTTTTTATTCTTTATTTTGTATATCTCCTTTTGTTTTGTTTTGCCTTTTAATTTGTCTTAGTTAATCTACAATCTGCTGTACAACCTTATGTTTCTTTTCTTTTTTTTTTGTCATTATTATTATTAAGGGTTTTTAAGTTATACCTGCGATTCCTGTAATATTATATAGATATATATATATATATAAATGCGTATATGTATGCTAGTGTGTTATCCTTTCCTCAATCGCACCTCCTTGACGTCATGAATAATTAAGACGAGGGAGGTTACGGTCGGTGAAAGAAAGAAAGTTACAAATCCTGCTCACTTTTCTTTTAATATCATGTACAGTAAGAATTCTGGTCAACTGTCTTGGTAAACTGATGGTTATATATGTGTATATACAGATTAGCCAGCTGTATGTTTTCTATTATTTTTTTATTATCTTTACTACAATTTCATTATGGTTATTATTGTTATTATCACAATTATTACTGAATGGAAATAAAACGCTACGTGTTATTGGTATGGCAGAGAATTCACTATACATAATATAGATTTATTTGAAAATGAGAAAACGGTTTCAAGATCCAAATACATTTATTTTGTGTATAGTGGGTTTGTTTCTGTCAATTATCATTGTTGTTATCATCATCGTCATTATTATTATTAACCTTTTTGTATATTTTTGTTCTTTTTTTCTGAATATTGGAATCGAACGTTAATAACGGGTGTCTTTACTACTAATACTTACTAATTGAAAAAGAGAGTGAATATATATTCTTATATTGTCCTTTTATAATTCTTGGGTGGAAAAAACTGTTTATACTAACTGGCGTGTGGTTGCTAAGGATGTATTTTATCACTATTAATAATGATCATTATCAGTGTTTTATCCCAGAAGAAATAGTAGTTTTATGCATTACCCAGTCGAGAGAGTGCTAAATGTGGCAGATTTTTTATTTTATTTTATTTTCTTCCCTTTGGAAAATGTCCATTTTATTCAGACATCAACCATCTGTTTTTCCATATATTTTTATTTTTAGACCTGTATTATCTCATTCATCTTGATATCTATTTAGGACCGTGTGAATTACATGATTTCTGGATATATAGCAATCTTGCAATCTGTATTTATATGCAACACTTTTTTTTTTCTTTACAAACTTGTCCTTTGTCTTTAAGATCTTGTTTCACGTGTCAAACTTACTCACATACATAGTAATTTCCCAGTCATGTATATCATTTCCCAATAAATAGTTTTATAATACTCGGTGGTTTTCTTGCCTCGTCAAATATTTTTTACTTTGGGCTGTAACTCGATTTTCCTGTTACTGGTATTAATTAATAGCAGTAGTAGGAATGAAGTTGGGTTTTCTTTTGTAGTGTATCAGCTGTATGCCAGGGGCTGTATGCACTAGCAACCCCCCCCTCTCCCCCTTTCCCTGAAGCTGGCAGAATGGGATTTGAGTATGAACTTGATCAGGACCTTGAAATCGGATTTCCTTTGAAAAGAGGTAGCGTGAAGGGAGGGAATCTGAATAAAAACGGAGTGGGAGAGTTCTAGTGTATATTTCCTTGATGTTTAGCCTATCTTCCATTAAAAAAAAAAAAAAACAAGAATGAAAATATTTGAAAATACTAATAGATAAAACAAATATGATAAACAAACTAAAGAAATCCTAAAATTACGTTAAACTGCCATGAAAATAAAAGCTTCAAAGTGAAAGGCTAAGCAAAGGGCTTACAAGGAGTCGAAAATGACCCTTTAGTAAAAACCTATAGATTGAAACAAGCTGCTAAAACACGGCAGCATAAAAGTCACTGAAGGTGCTTCTCAGAACAAAATCTGACGTAAAAAAAAAAAAATAGATAAAAATAGTAAAGGCTAAAAACTATAACTAAAAGGCAAAGAACTAAAGTTAAAACCAAACATAGCAAGTTCTGAAGGGGCGATAAGTGAGAAAAAAAAAGTCACTGTTAAGATACGACGTATACTGTATAAAGAAATCGCATCCAGCTCCTTATAACAGTGAATAGTGAACAGTAATCTTTCTCTGTTGCTTTTCTTCTGGTGTTTCAGGTCGAAAAAGGTAACTGAACACCCGCTGACTGGTATAGACTGACTGTATTTGGCTGTCGCTCGGGTCATATATATAAACGTCGTGACGTCACGGGTTACGTAAAATAATAAATACAAACTAAAAGCCAATTGTAGAATAAGATATGAAGGAAAGTTGTCGTAGAACACAAAAAGGGTAAAAATCACAAAAGATATCTAGAAAATAGATTGTGAATAAATAAAATACGACATTTGCAAAGATGTTTCTCCACTTCATTTTGAATAATATATAAAAACCGATAAGAGAACCAAAATAACCTGAGAAACTTAAACAGTAAAATGACCAATTGAAAGATGATATAAAAACAAAAACAGACTCAGTAAAAACAAAACTATAAAAGAAACAACAGAAAACGTCTGGTAAGACAAACTGAAAAAAAAAAAAAAAAAAAAAAAAAAAAAAAAAAAAAAAGCGAACTGAAACCAGACAAAGACACGCCAGGATGAAATAAAAACACGACAAAGACACAAGAAAATGCAAAATAACAAAAAATGAAAAATAACGGAGCGATACTACTACTTTTACTACGACTACTGTTTTATCATTAATATCTTCATTGTTATTATCCTTACTGTTGATGCTGATATGATTACAATCATCTTTACTGTTATCATTATTTTCATCACTACAATTATCATAATCAAAGTCGTCTTCATTATCATTATTATCTTTATTGCGATTATCGTTGTTATCCTCACCATCATCCTCACCATCACCACCATCCCCATCATCACCACCACCATCCTCACCACCACCACCATCCTCACCACCACCACCATCATCATCACCACCACCATCATCATCATCACCATCACCACCATCATCACCATCAACCATTCTTTTCTACTTTTTCCTTCAAGGATCATTGCATAACCTAAGGCCCATATCCAACGAAGCGATTCAATGACCATTTACAACAATGAATGTATACTTTAGAAAGCCTTGTTGCAAACCTAAAATACCAAATGTAAACGAGGTCTAATTTCTACGTGTAAGGATGACAAACGAGACTACTCAAGGGAATTATATATTGTATTTCACGTTAGGAAGAGAAATGTGCTTTGATATAATTCTGAGGCCGCTTGCGACGCTATGTGTAATTTTCTGGTGCTCAATTTTCACGCACAAAGTAAGTGGGTAGTGCATGCGGAGCTCTGCTGATGTACAGCTTTGTAATGCGTATTCGTTCTTGCTGGCTCGGGTTAGTTTTTATTTTTTCTGTTTCTCTCTATTGCTTTCTCTTTCTTTTTCTTTTTTTTTTTTGTTTTCTCTCTTTCTCTGTCTGTCTGTTTGTCTGTCTCTGTCTCTGTCTGTCTGTCTCTGTTTGTCTCTCTCTCTCTCTCTCTCTCTCTCTCTCTCTCTCTCTCTTTTTTTTTATCTCTCTTTTTTTTTTTTTTCTCTCTTTTTCCTTTCTTTTTCTTCTCTCTCTCTCTTTCTCTTCCGCCTCTCCTCTCCCCCTCCCTCTCATCTCTCCACCCACATTCTCTCTCTCTCCTCTCTCTCTCCTCTTCCTCTCTCTCTCTCTCTCCTCTATTTCCCCTTTCTTTATCTCTTCCCTTTCTCTGTCATCTCTCTCTCTCTTCTCACTCCTCTCCCATCCTCTCTCTCTCTCTCTTCTCTCCAACTCACTCTCTCTCTCTCATCCTCTTCTCTCTCTCTCCTCTCTCTCTCTCTCTCTCTCTCTCTCTTCTCCCCCCTTTCCATTTTCTTTCTCTCTTCCCCCTCTCTCTTCGCTCTATCTCATCTCTCTCTCCTCTTTCTCTCCCTCCTCTCCTCCAACTCCTTCTTCTCTCTCTCTCCTCTCTCATCTCTCTCTCACTCTCTCTCTCTCCATCTCTCTCTCTCCTCTTTCCTTTCTTCTCATCTCTTCCCCGCCTTTCTCTTCTTCTCTTCCTCTCTTCTCTCTCACTCTCTCTCCTCTCTCTTCTCTCTCTCTCTCTCCCTCTCTCCTCTCCTCGCCTCAGATAAGTAATAAATCTCCACGAGAGGAAGAGATATGAGATCGAAAATAGAGCGAGCAGAAGCTATATAGCATATCTCTAGTCCTTCTGCTCACTCTCTCCCGTCTCTCCTCTCTCTCTCTCTCTCTCTTCCCTTTCCTTCCCCTTCTCCGCTTTTATTTCTCTCCTCCCCCCTCTCTCTGTCTCTCTCTCTCTCTCTCTCTCTCTCCTCTCTCTCTCATCCTCTCTCTTCTCTCTCTTCTCTCGCTCCTTCCACCCCTTTCTCTCTCTCTCTCTCTCCCTTCTCTCTCTCTCTATCTCCTCTCATCGCTCTCTCTCCTCTCTCTCTGGCCCTACTTTCTCCTCTCGATCTCTCCTCTCCTCTCTCCCTTTCTCCTCATCCGCTCTCCTTTCTCTTCCCTTACTTTCTCATCTAGCTCTCTCTTTTTCCCTCCTCTTCTTTCCCCCCCTCTCTCTCTCTGTCTCTCTCTCCTCTTTTCTCTCTCTCGCTCCCGTTCTCTCCCCTTCTCTCTCTCTCTCTCTCTCCTCTCTTCTCTCTCCTCTCTCTCTCTCTCTCTCCACTCTCTCTCCTCTCTCTCTCGCCTCTCATCTCTTCTCTCTCCCTACTCTCTTTCTCATCTCTGTCTCGCTTCTTCGCTCTCTCTCCTCACTCACCGCTCTCTCTCTCCTCTCCTCTCTTCTCTCTCTCTCTCTTCCTCCTCTCTCTCTCTCTCTCTCTCCTCTCTCTTCTCTCTTTCCTCTCCGGCTCTCTCCCTCTCTCTCTCTCTCTTTTCTCCTCTGTCTTCTCTATCTCCTACCTCTCTCTCTCATCCTCCTCTCCTCTCTCCTCGCTCTCTCCCCTCTCGCTCTTCGGATGCTTCATCTCTCCTCTCGCTCTCTCCATCTCTCCCCTCTCTTCTCTCTCCTCTACTCATCCGCACCTCTCTTTCCTCATCCGCACCTTCTCCTTCGCTCTCTCTCCCCTCCTCGTCTCGTCCCCTCTCTCCTCTCCTCTCTTTCTCTCCTCCACTCTTCTCCTCCTCATCTTTATCTCCCCCCCATCTCTCCCCCTCTCTCTCTCTCCTCTCTCTCTCTCTCTCTCTCTCTCCTCTTTCTCTCTCCCCCCCCCCCCTATATCTCTCTCTCCGTCTGTCTGTCTTCCTCTCTTCCTTTCCCTTTCCGTCCCATCCCCCTTTTTCCATCGCTTTTCTCCCTCCACTGACTCAATAACCCCATCCACTCTCCACTCCCCCTCACTCACTCCTTCCCCTTCTGCTTTCCACCCTCTTCCTCGCCCTTCCTCCCTCTTCCTCCCTTTTCCTTTTCTCTCCCTCTCCCTTACTCCATTCCCTCCATATCCCTCACTCTACCACTCCTTCTCCCTCCCCTCCATATCACCACTCCCTTACTCTCACTCCCTCTCCCACTCCCTCTTCCTCCCTCCCTTTCCCACCCCCTCTTCCTCCCTCCTTCTAACACTACCTTTTCCACCCCCTCCCTCCCTCTTCCTTCCTCCCTCCCCCTTCCACCCCCTACCACCCCCTCCCTCTCCCTTCCACCCCCTACCACCCCCTTCCTTCCTCCCTCCCTCTTCCTCCCACTCTCTCCCTCCCTCTCATCCATGTCTACATCTCAACAAACCGGAAACTAACATGAGAAAGACAAGAACTTCCGGTGTGACTTGGTGAAGCATCAGGGAAGTAAAAAGTAAAAAGTTTCGCATGCTCCGTGGAGAATGTTACGCTGAGGAATGGGGAGCTAGGAAAAGATAGGAAAATGTTAAAGTGGTTGGTAAAGATAGGAAAATGTTGAGAGATTGTGATTGTTCTATGGAGGTTGTTGGAAAAGATAGGGAAATGTTGAGAGGTTGTGATTGTCTTACGGAGGTTGGTAAAGATAGGAAGATGTTGCGAGACTGTTATTGTTTTATAGGGGTTGGTAAGGATTTTGTTTTTTTTTACTAGTAGGATTGGATTATCATATTAGAAAGATTTTATGTATAAAATGTTGCAAAATTGTGATTATTTTACGGAGGTCGGTAAGGATAAGTATGGCATTTTTGTTGTTATTGACTAATAGGATTGGATTTTCATATCAGAAAGGTTCATGAATAAAATGTTGCAAAACTGAATATTTTCACGAAGTTAGATATTCTTTTTGTTGACTATTAGGACTGAATTATGAGATTAGAAAGACAACGAAAAATGTTGCTGAATTAATCATTTTAATTCAGGTTGCTTTTTTTTTTTTTCTTTTTTTTTTTCTTTTTTTTTTTTTTAATAGAACTGAATTATATCGTAAGTGACCAAAACAAGAATAAACAATGTAATAAGATATCCGAAAGATATCAAATTGATTGATAGGTAGTTAAAGATGGTTACGTAAGATAATAGTAATTTCTAAAGTATTTTAAAATGTTCCCACTACTGCGGTTAATATCAGTGACAGGAATAATTATTGATAGTCATATTAATGAGAAAAAAATAATAATATCAACTAATATTTATGACGAGCATAATGATAAATATTAGTGATATTAATAACAAAGAATAGAAATATCATATATATATATAACACCTCCACTTGTAATACAGAAAAAAAAAACATTTTCCACCCAAAAATAAATACGGAACTGTATCATAATGAAAAAAAGCATGGGCACCCTAAAGAAGGGGAGGGACCATAACGATAATGGGGAGAGGGGGGGGGGGGGCAGGAGAACAGACAATAGATAGATGGGAAGAGATGAAGAGGGATATTTAAGATTTAATGGTCTTGGATAATGGCAATGCTGTAGATCGGTCTAAGCGAGGGTGGTTTTGCATGTAGTTCAGATCCTTAAGTTGATTAAGAACGATGCAATATTTTGATTTACTTTTTTTTTTTTTAAAGATTGAGTTTTTTTTGTATTAGAAGAAACTATATAAAGACTCCTATACGACAACAATATGAGAATGATGCAATATTTTTATTTACTTTTTTTTTTAAAGATTGGGTTATTTTTTTTTTTTATTAGAAGAAACTATATAAAGACTCCTATCCGACAACAACAACAAATAAAAGAAAAAAGAAGAAATGATAATAACTGAAGGAATTGAGAGCGAGTTTTCTCTGAAAGGTCGAGGGAGCGTTACGATAAACATGGTCCACGTGGATATCAACATATCATTAAAGATATTAATAAAAGTCCAAAAGGAAGAGTGAAAGTATACAGAACGAAATCAGGTCAAGAGAAGGATTTTATGCAAATGACGCGAGCGAAGAAATAGGCAAGAGAAGAAGTGAAATACGACCCAACAGAAGGGTATGAGAAATAACAAAAGAGATAATGATTAGAAACTGGAGGGTGTGTATAAATCATGCATATCTTGCAACGGATCTTAGCGTAACACAGTAGCTTGGAAATGCAGAGAAAATGTTGACGAGGGAACCAGAATGCAAATATGCAACGGCAGAACTGGCAACGAGGGAGAAAGATCAACATAAATGGATACTAATATTTACAGGGTGAGAGAGAGAGAGAGAGAAAAAAAAAGAAGGGAAAACGAGGTTTCGCTGAAATATTAAAGTTCAAGCATGCAATAAACAACAAGCAGGTATCATAAGTATAAATATATCACGAGAACGATCTTTCAAAACAATGATATATCATTATCATTTTCATGATCATTATCGTGATCTCATTGTTGTTTTATCATTATTATAATTTCATTATTATATATGAGCGCGTGTGCCTATGAATTTTAAAGTATTAGAATCAACAAAAAACAAAAAAGAAAGTCAGATAAATAAAACTAGATCAAATAAAATGACCCAGGCCTCTCTATATTTATGCTCAAATGGAAATGATAAAACCCTTTTTATGCTAAGATAGATATATGAAATGACACGTACTAAAAGAAATAAACCAGACCTATCTGAAGAGGGAAGTAAAAACAGTTTTTTTATTCTCACGTTTGGAAAGATATAAAAATACCCTCACCCCCCCCCAAAAAAAAAAAAAAAAAAAAAAAAAAATAATAATAATGATAATAATAGATAAATAACAATACCTAGAAAGCAACAACAACAACACACAAAAAACGAAATAACAAAAGCCTCTCTTTCCATTTTGACACGGGGAAAAAAAATAACCCAGACCTCTCTATCTCTTCACCCGCAGACCACCTCCGTCACCGGCGCTCAGTAACCGCTGATTTTTATCGCGCTGTATCCGTGGTCCCCCGTAACCACCTCTTCCGTTAATGGCACAAAACCAAGTTGTTAGTGATTACCATTTATGATGAACGACAGCGCCACGCTGCAAGACTGAGGGAGAAGATAGGAGGAGGGAGAAGGGGAGGATGGGATGGAGAGAGAGTTGGGGGAAATAGGAGTGGGAAGGAGGAGGAGGAGGAGGAGGAAGAGGGAGGAGGGAGTAGGGAGGGAAGTGGAGGAAGAGGGAGGAGGGAGATTGAGGGAATAGGGAGTTGGGAGGAGGGAGGGGGGAGGTGGAGGGAATAGGGAGTAGGGAGGAGGGAGGTAAGTGGAAGAAGAGGGAGGAGGGAGGAGCGAGGGAATGGGTGAAGGTAGAAGAGGAGGTGAGAGGAAAGAGGAAGTAGTGAGGATGGAGGAACAAAGGAGGGAGGTAGAGGTTGAAGGAGATAGGAGGAGAAGGGATGAGGAAGAGGAGGGTTAGGTGGAGGGAGGAGGAGGGAGGAAGTGGATGTGGAGGGGGGAGGGGGAAGGGAAGACATGGAGGAGGGGGAGGGAGGGAGGGAGGGAGGGAGGGTAGTCCGGGCATTGTGCAAGCGTCAGCAATATGGGCCTGTGAGAGACTCATTGCAAATTACATGTTTGAGAAAGAGAGAAAAA
>NW_028234440.1:2566343-2573843 GCF_977035675.1 Penaeus japonicus
GTGTCCCAGTGCTTCTGTGTTCAGTGGATAACTCCTTGGTAAGAGCTCTCACGCCCCTGGAAAGGAAAGCCTAAGAGCCACGAGTACAACCCCGCGGTCGCCTCGAAGGAGCGCGGAGCCAAGTCCCTCTTAAGACAGCATCAGCAAAGTTCGTGAAATTCTGAAAGGAAAATCGAAAGATGCAAAATTTTCGGTGATTGTTTTAGAAGTGGCCCAACTGCTGAACCCGAGACGTGTACACTTGTCCCGTGTATGGATGAGCAGCCAACGAAAGCTAAGCCATTACGGTTGATGAGCAGAAGTCAAGTTGACAGTTGACAGCAAGTGGCTACTCTCTCCCTCCCTCTTCCTCTCTCCTTTCGCCCGGGTGATCTGGTTATTACAGTGCACGACCCTATATTGCAAACGGTATATAAGTGAAACAAGTGACTCAGTGATTTTTTTTCTCCATCGACAAGCAATCTTCAGGCAACGAAGGATCTCTCCAGACGCAAGTACAAACTTATCTATCTTGTAGTATCACTCGCCAACATTTTTTTTTTTTCTCTCCAGCATTCGAAAGTATTATCACAGATTTACTATCAAGCGAAACGTGCTTGATTTAAGGTTTAATTTAGAAGACGGCTTATTTAGTTTCGTTTGACTAAATAACACATCACGACGCAAGTGATTTCAACGCTCGCATAAAAAGTGATCTTAGTCATTTTCGGTCTTTGGCAGTTAAAAATAAGTTAAGTCATCGACTTAATATCAGGAGAACATGCAACCGTCTCCTTTACACTTTAGGTCTTATGAACTAGTCCACTTTAGAGATGGAAATTGACAGTGACAGGGGCAAAATGTACATCTCTTTAGATGTACATTTATTTTACGCTTTTCTACAAAAATCGTGCGATCAGTAAAGTACATTAGACAGGTCTTGTTCTTTTTACCGACATTCTTATCGACGCTGTAATCTGTCCCATTCGCCGTCGCAAGTGCTTGCAACGGCGCGCATTATCACAAGCAGACTAAAAGACCACTTGCTTTCGAGTGCGGGGACCTCAGCACCCACCGGGATCGCCACGAGAGTACGAGTATGAAGAGTAGGACCTTCCATAGCCTCCAGGGTGCATGAGATGGCCTCGATCCAGTATTTAGTCTATAAAATTCTATATATGTAAAGTAGTTGAAAGTTGCCTCACAAAAACAAGGGCTAAGCCGGGGGATGGTGTCCTGTCAAATCTTTATGCCTCGTGATTATCCGCAGATCGTGGCTTATCAGATAAGGCGCTCTTATTAGTCCAAGCTCGTCACGTACGATGAGGAAACCCATCAAGTGTGGTTGGCTTTGTAGAGGCGGATGCTTCCCTCGCCGTGATTTGCATAGGGAGATGGATTGTCTCAAGGGGAAAGAGAGGCACAATATTGCAGGTTTAATGGGATCGAAATAGAATAGACTGTGCAATATGTAGGTTCACTCATAGAACGCAAAGATCACAACGAGAGCAAGATCTCCTTCCGAGCGACGGAGGAGCAAAAGTCTATCTCCTCCTTCGTAATCTGCGACCGAAACGAAGACCCGGATGAAGAGGGGAAGAGACCAAGGGAAGGCAAAGGAGGCGTCGAAAATCTACGCGTTTTGTGCGCCCGGTTACGCGTCTCCGGAGCTAATTCTTGCCCCGAAGTCCATTTCTTTAATGCACGGTCTCGCGAGAGCTCTGTTCCTCGGGCTTTGTAATTTCGCGCGATTAGACTCTCTCGGTGCGATATCATTTCGATTCCGGGTAATGGAGACGTGTGGATTGCTTTTTTATTCTTGCTATTAATGAGTGTATCTATTTATGTATTTTATTAAATATATCTCTTTAGTCACTGGCCCATGATTTCCTAGCATTAGATTTGCTACAGAAAAAATCGTGAGGTGATCGAGTATTGATATGATGTTATACCAAACGAGTGTGTGTTTTCGTGTTCGTAAAGTCCATTCGTAAAGTAAAGTAAAGTAAAGTAATCGCTTTAAAAATGATTCGATCGGTAGTTCTGCCTCGTATGAGATGGAGATTTCTAATCCAAGAACGAAATGAAAGTTTAATTAGAAACTCGTTGCGCGGGAGATTAGACTATGATGATACATATTGACACTCATTCGGGTCATTGGTCACATGCAAGAAGGCTAGCAAGCTTTCGTGTTGACTTGAATTCGGTTTACGAATCCGGCGACCTAGCGCTAGATCAGGCCGTCCTGGCGAGGAAATTCCGTTCGCCAGAGCCTACACGCGCGCAGGCCTTCGTAGGAGCCCTCCTTTCCTCTCTCCAAGGGGCGTGCACCTGGGGCGACTTCCTGCCCGGGAAGGAAACAACAGTCGCCAGTGTTAGATAAAATAACAACCGATTCCGAGCGGGCGCCTCATCTACTAAAATGTATTCAGCTATGATGACTTGGAAATTACCCTCAGTTAACTGCCCTTTCCCCCCCTCCCCTTTCCCCCCCCTCCTCCCTGGACCTCCCCTGAGTCGCCTGTCCCCCCCCCCCCATCGTACCCCCTACCCTGCCCTTACGCCGAAACACGTGCCCATAGTCAGCTGGAATTATCTGTCGCTTCACATCTGTCGCGCTGGGCTGACGAGGCGCCGCGCGCTCTCCCTCCCTGTCAGCGCTCTGTTTTATGTCTTCGCTTCTTAGGCTGATTGTTATTATTTGTCTCCGTTATTATCATCACTGTTATTACTGTTACTATTACTTTTGATATTACTATTGATATTACTATTACTTTCCCTATTACTATTACTTTTGATATTACTATCACTTCTCCCATTACTATAGCTATTACTATTACTATTACTATCACTCTTGATATCACCATTACTATTACTATTACCATTTATATTACTATTACTTATGATATTACTTTTACTGTTACCATTAATATAGCTATTACTATTACTATAACTCTTATCATCGCCATTTATGACTCTCTCGCGAGTATCACCCAATGAAAGTTTAAATTCCTGTCGTCATTGCCAAATGCTGTGTCTGTATATGTGTGCAATTTTGGCGTAGACTCTTTGCAAATTGGGTTTGCTGTCGGCTGCAGAATGCAAGACTGCAGGCTGTGTAGCTCGCTGACCGAAAGGGGAAAGGGAGAGGAGGTGCGAACAGGACCCGGGTGAGAGGGGGAGGGGGGTGGGCGGGGGAGGGGTACGCGAGGGTGGTCTGGGCGGACATGCTAACTGGTAGGGCACGGACAGTACCACCTGCTTGTGACTGTGTCCAGTTCAATTACCTGTAGCGACCGCTCTAATCAACCACCTCCCCCTCCCTCCCCTCCCTCCCCCTCCCTCTCCTTCCTCTCTCCTCCTCCTCCTCTTCCTCCTCCTTCCCATTCTCTCTCTTTACCCACCCCTCCCCCCTGCCCTCCTCCTCACCCCTGCACCCCCACCCCCACCCCCACCCCACCCCCACTTTTTCATGGGAATCGAGAGAGAGAGAGAGAGATAGAAAGAAAGAAAGAGAGAGGAGGGAGGGGGAGAGAAGAGAGAGAAAGAGAGAGAGAGAGAGAGAGAGAGAGGTACATTTTCGTATCGGTTCAGGAGACAAAACAATGTTTATAGTCATTAGCATAAACGCGAGATTAGCGCCACTGTGCTCTGGGTCGGCCATATTTGCTTGGTGTTCCGTCCTACTCGACCCAAAAGGATAGATGGGATGGGGAGGGGGGTGGGGGTGGAGGGGGGGGGCTAGTGGGGATGGAAGGGGGAGATGGAGGGGATGGAGGAGGAGCTAGAGGGGTGGAGGGGGGGGCTGGTAGGGATGGAAGGGGGAGATGGTGGGGATGGAGGAGGAGATGGAGGGGATGGGGAAGGGGGGGTGAGGGGGGAGACGGCAGTTGGGGGGGGGTTAGGTTGTTGACACAAGGAGAGAGGATGATAGTGGGGGGGAGGGGGAGGGATGGAGGGAGGGATTGACTCCTGTTAGTATCAGTGTCGGATTTACGGATCTTCGAGGATTAGCGAAGGATTTGTCGGGTATTTACACTCACCTTCCTTTGCTTGTTCTCTCCTTGCGGGATCGATTATAGGATACTGAAGGATTTGCCAAAATAAGATGTCCGGCGCAGAGGGCTGAGAGGGAGATGCTTGGCGACGGAGGAAAATCGGTAATAAGGGGTTGGGGTCGCGCTGCGAGGCGCTCCCGGCGTCGGCGCCCGAGACGCTGCGCCGCGAGGGCGGGAATCGCTCGCGCCGCGGGAATTTCTGCCTAATTACTTGTTTGTATATATATATATATATATATATATATATATATATATATATATATATATATATATATATATATATATATATATGAATGTATGTATGTATGTATACAAATATATATGTATATATATATACATATATATATATATAGAGAGAGAGAGAGAAAGAGAGAGAGAGAGAGATATATATATGTGTAAATATAGATAGATAGATATATAGAGATGTTAATAAACATATAAACTCTTATGGAGAAAGATACATACACACGTCTATGCATAAATAGATTGTTCGATAGATGGATAAATCTATTAGGTTGAGATATAATTTATATATACTTTTCTGGCCTCATACCTGCTTCCCGACGCCCAGAAACCGCCACGCGGGACACAACGGTGGCTAAAAGATGGGGGTGGCGGTGGGTGGGGTGGGGGAGGGGGGTCATTACTTTCGATGGAGAGTATATAAAAGTCCGCCCACGCATCTCTCTCTCTCCCTTCCACTCCCTCTCCCTCCCCCTTTCCCTTTATCTCATCCTCTTCCTCTTCCTCTCCCTCTCCCTCTCTTGCTCTTCCTCTCTCCCCTCATCTTCTCTCGCACGCTCATGAGACCGGACACAGGAAGTCATGAGGGAGAGAGGGAGAGATATATAACCCTTCCTTTCGTGGTGATGCAAATATGAATATGTTATATTTCCACTCCCTACCCCCCCCCCTTCTCTCTCTCTCTCTCTCTCTCTCTCTCTCTCTCTCTCTCTCTCTCTCTCTCTCTCTCTCTCTCTCTCTCTTATTATTATCGTTATTATTATTACTATCATGATAATTATTGGCATCAATATTATAGATAATTTTTGTTATCGTTTTCATCCTCATCTCACAATAATCATAAACTATATCTAATTACATAAAGTCACGAAAGGGAAGTAGAAAGCGCAAACATAATTTTTCAAAACGTGAAATAAAAATGAGTAATAAAATGAATTAAAAAAACAACATAATGTCTTGCTACGTACAGTTGCATCCGGTAGATAATAAACGGGAATTATCGTGAGTCATAATGATTTTGAATAATTTTGATTTTGAATTGGTCGTTGTTGTTTTCGTTGCAATTAGCATTCTGATTTATTGATACTGTCGTTGGAGAATTAAGATCAACATTACTGCGAGCATAACTTTTAGGGATGATTCTTAGTTTTGCCTTTTGGTAATGTTGAAATTATCGTAATTGTTTTAATGTTTATTTCGTTACTGATATATCATCATTATCATTAATATTATTATTAATATCATTATTGTTATTATTATTGTTATTATCATTATTATCATTATTATTATTGTTATTATTGTTATTATTATTATTGTTATCATTATCATCATTATCATCATCATCATTATTACTATTATTATTGTCATTATTATTTCTATCATTATTATCAGTATCGTTTTTTATGGATATCATTATTACTACCATTATCATAATCATTATTGTTATTATCATTATTATCATTATTACTATTATTATTACCATCATTATTATCATTATCATCCTTATTGAGAAAGTTTCTACAGTAGAAAGTTAACCCTTTCCCAGCACCCCCCTACCCCTTTCCCTACCTCTTACCCCCCCCCCCTCTCCCACTTGACATAAACCACTCTTCCTTTGACACTTCTTTCCTCTCTCTCTCTCCTTCCTCGCCCTATTCCATCTTCCCTCCCCCCCTCCTCTTTCCTTACCAACCCCACCCCCACCCCTCTTCCCTCCCTCCTTCACACCCCCTCCCACCCCTCTTCCTTCCTTCCTCTCCCTCCCTCCCCCCTCCCCTTCCATCCTTCCCACCCCCTCTCCCCCCGCCCCTCTTCCTTCCTTCCTTCACCTGAGGGCGCGGGCGGAAGCGGGCGCGAAGGAGGGTGTGGACCGCCCATTACCGCCGACCAGTTCCGCAGGATGCCGGACTGCGGCTGCGGCGCTCGGTGCGGCGCAGGGGCGGCTCCCCTTCTCCCTTCACCCGTTGCCGCACCGCCTGCCTGCTTACCTGCTTGATCCTGCCACCTGCCTGCACGCACGCACGCACGCACGCACGGAGGCCTCTCGATGCGTCCCTTCTCTTTGTTGTTTTGTTTAGATCCTTTTTCTTATCCTCTGCTTTTCGTTTTTGTATCTTGTCTTATCATTTTACATTGTTATTGCTGTTGTTAGCATTATTATGATTATACCTCTTCCTCTTCTTTTTTTATGATCATCATCTTCTTCTGCTTCTTCTTCTTTTTCTTCTCCTTCTCCATCTCATCATCATTATTATTATTGGTTCTCTATCAAATTAAGGGTTAAAAAAAACGTGTTTGCATTCACTCCTGATTCTGTTTGCCCTTTTTGGTCCCCGTCCTGCACCCTCGCAATATTCGAAGCCGATGAGTAGACAATTTTAAGCTCCGACCTTAGAAAAAAAAACTAGAATCAACAACACCAAATTTTCGCAGCTACTTTTTTTGTATCTTCTACTCCTCATCTATTTATTTTTATATTTTCTTCTTCTTAATTCTTTCTCCTTTTCTTTCTTTTTTCTCTTCCTCTTTCTTTCTTCTTCCTCTTCTTCTTTTAGTCGTAAAAACTAGAATCAACAACACCAAATTTTCGCAGCTACTTTTTTTGTATCTTCTACTCCTCATCTATCTATTTTTATTTTTCTTCTTCTGAATTCACTTCCTTTTCATTTTCTTTCTTTTTTTCTCTTCCACTTTCTTTCTTCTTCTCTTCTTCCTCCTCTTCTTCTTTTTGTCATATATCTCCCCCCTCCTCTCCCCTTCCCTCTTCCTCCTCTACTCCTCCCCCCTTCCTCCCTTCCTCCTCCCCCCCTCCCCCTGGAACCCTCCAGGACCTCAGCCCAGTTTCTCAGCGAGCAAAAGACAGGTCGGGATGAGAGGTCGGCCCCGCCCTCTCCACTCCCTCTGTCCAGCCCACTTCCACACCTCTCCCCTCCTCCTCCTCCCCCCCTTTCTCCCCTGCTCCCCAACACCCCATTCCCCCTTTCTCCGTTTTCTTTGGCTTCGTAGAAAACGGGAATTGGTTGGTTGAGTGCACCTTTCGCCTCCCTCTCTTGTCACCCACCTCCTCCCCCCCACCTCTTCCTCTCTCCCCCCCCCCTCTCTTCACCTTTTTTCCTCCCTCCTCATGTCAGGGGTTATCTTTTTTAGTATCTCTTCGGTATATCTTTGGTATCTCGTTAGTATCTCTTTGGTATCGTCTGGGGGATGGCACTTTTGTATC
>NW_028234440.1:2581343-2598843 GCF_977035675.1 Penaeus japonicus
TTTATCATTATTCCTCCATTCATTTCTTTCTTCCCTCTGTATATATTTTACATGACACCGATTGTTAGATTGTTGTCAGACCTTCAGAATCTTATAAGTCACTATATATGTCATTGTGCATTGTCTCATTCCTTGGAATGAACACAATAAATGATAAGAATAAAGATAAAAAAAAAATCCGAATGAAAAAAATGTTTTAAAAAGACAAATAAAAATCAGAATGAAAAGGCACTCGTGATCATTGTTCATTTCCGGTCTCTGGTCAGACATCTTTTTTACCTTTATTTTTTTTCTTCTTCTTCTGTCTTTTCTTCTCTCTTCTTTCTTCGTTTTCTTTTTTTTTCTCTCTCTTATTCTTGAAGAGTTGAATGAGAAAAAAAAACAGAAAGTAGGGAAGGATTTTTTTCTTTCTTTTTTAATAAAGTAGAAAGATTGAAGCAAAAACAAATAGAAAAAAAGAAAGAAATTAAGGGGTTACTTATTCATTCACTCGTCTACCTGCTTAGCCATATAATTTAAAGACACAGTGAAACAAGAGAATGGAAGCATAAAATTAAAAAAGAAGGATGATAAAAAAAAGTAAGCCGTGAGCACGACAGCGACAAATTCTCGTTTTTTCTGTAATTCTATTCAATCAATGCATACATAAAAAATAAAAGTTTAAGATAATATATAATATAAGACATAAAAAAAATACATTTAAAAAGCAGGCCATGAAGCCGAGGCGGGTCGGAGGAGCGGCGAGAGCGCCCGAGCGAGCCAGCCAGCCAGCGCCTCCCGCACAAAGGGCATTGTCGGAATGCCCGAGTGGGTCCGTGTGACTCAGAGAGATCGTAAACACTTCACATGTCGGACCTCGGGTTGACTCTTTCACCTAATTACAAGGACTCGTGATGGAGGAAGACACACGCGGAGGGAGGGAGAGAGGGGGAGAAGGGACGAGAGGGAGAAGGGGAGAAGGGGAGATGGAGAAAGACGGAGGAGGAGATGGGGGAGAATAAGACTGTCAGAGAGAGAGAGGGGGGGAGGGGATGAAGAAAAGCTACAGTAGAGTATGATAAGACTAAAGCAAGAATGAAAACCGCCTGTCCGACGTTGTCCCTGCGGACGCCGAGCCGCCAAGCGCACCTGAGTCCCTAGGGTGTTTGGCCAGCTAATTGCGCCACCGAAGACGCCGCTGCACGACCGCCCTCGACGCCCACCCTCGACGCCCGCCCCCGTCGCCGCCCTCGCCCTCGCCTAAGCCGCTGCAACGCCATCTCCGCGACCCGCACTCGCCGCCGCCGCGCCGCCGCAATCGCCCCTCGCATACGTTTACGACGGAGGACCTCGAGTTGACTTCATATTGATAGCGCACGAACAAGTTCACTTTGGGAGTGTGACTGCTTATCTGATGTTCCGGAGGCGCGCGCGGGGCCGGCTTGGGAGGGCGCCGCGTCGCTTTTGGCGAGCCGCCGGATTATGATGTCGGCCGAGATTGCGGACGAGCGGACGTGTCGAATCCCGCTAATTAATGGCTCCTTAATTAAGCAAACTATTATTTCCCCCCTGCTAATTTGTGCGCGGGATAAGCGAGCAGTGCTTGGGTGTTTGTTGGAACAAGAGCTGGAGGTGGGAGGAAATTTAGGCAAAACGCAATCGCATTTTTGCATCTCTAATCCGGCGCAGACGAAGGCCGCGCGCACTCGTTCGGACGCGGCCACCCAGAGCGGCCATGTAATCATCCCCATAATTGACGCTGACCGAAATCATGACGCACAAAGGTACACACGGACGTACACACATGTGCACCTCATCAGTCTACGCAGCCGTGCCCATTCACTTCCTCCTTTGGAGCGTTTACGGAGATGAAGTGGTCGAAGGAGGCGAAGGAGGAGGGGAGGGGGAGGGGGAGGGGGGGAGGGGGAGGACCCCGGGTGGACGTTGGACGCGAAATATTGGATGCGTTTTAGCTAAAGGGTGTTGGTTAGTGAGGAGGGAGTAGAAAGGGAGACAGAGAGAGAGAGAGAAAGAGAGAGGGAGAGAAAGAAAGAGGGAGATAAATAATTATAGGCAAATAGAGAGAGGGATATATAGACTGCGAGAGAGCAAGAACAAGAAATACAACAATAAAAATCGAGAGAGAACAAAACGACAAACAAGGAAGAAGAGAAAGGGGCGTCGGAGAGTAAGACAAGATAACAGGAGAAGGAAATTAGCGCCTCCCTTACCTGAGCGAGCGAGGGTGCACGCAGGATCTACAAGGAACTCCCCTCCCTCCCCTCCCCCCTCCCCCAAAAAAGAAGAAAAAAAATCTCTTTTCTCCGTCTATACAAACCTTCCGAATATGTCTCGGTTCACGGGCGGGAGGAAGAAACCTTTCATTTAGCATGCAAGTCATACTGAGCAAAATTCGATGCAGAGTTTGTCCGTGATTAGTGCGAATGTTTTCGGAGAGCGGACCTACTCGTCTCTCTTTCTGCTTCTCCAGCGACTAACTGGAGGAATAGGAGGGGGAGGGGAGAGGAGGAGGGGGGGAGGAGGAGAGGAATAGGAGGGGGAGACGAGGGGAGGAATAGGAGAGGAGGAGAGGAGAGGAGAGGGGTGTTGGGCATTAGGGAGGAGAGGAAGAACGGGTGAAGGGAAGGGGAGAGTTGGGAGGAGGGAAGGATGGAGGGCGTTTGAGGTCAGACTTGGTAGAGTGAAACAAAACTAAAAATTGATTGGACAGCGAGGGAGTAAGTGGTATTTTGTGTCCCTTTCTTCCTCTTCTCTCTCTCTCTCTCTCTCTCTCTCTCTCTCTCTCTCTCTCTCTCTCTCTCTCTCTCTCTCTCTCTCTCTCTCTCTCTCTCTCTCTCTCTCTCTCTCTCTCTCTCTCTCTCTCTGTCTGATTTCATCCCGGTTCAAGTTTTTATTCGCATATATATTTAACAAATCAGTATCACTCCTTCTCAAACTAATGTTTCGCCTCAATTTGAATCGCTCTTTTACCTTCTTCTTTTTATGCTTAATTGCAAGTGGCCCTGCCGGCTTCTCTCCCTCCCCCTCCCCCTCCCCCTCCGCCCCCTCCTCGCGTCCCTCCAACACGCCTTATCGCGGCCCCTTCAGGTATTACTGTTAATTAGGCGTCCGACACATGGGGGACAGGTGAGAGCAGCCGTGCAGCCAGGGTGTGGGCGCACATGGGTGAGACTGATAGCCGTGATGCGAGCTGTTTAGTCCCCCCTGCAGCGCCGCGAGGAGCGATAAAAGAACATGGAATGTGCGTGGGGCGATTTCATAGAAAACGGGCGACGAGGGTGGTCAGCCGGCCGCTGCTCCGTTTTCTTTGGCTTCCCATTCTCTGCGGTTGACGCTTTTCATGCATGACCAATGACGGTCGACGCTTAAAATGGCTAAGGAAAAGGATCTTGCGGTTCTCTCGCTTTTAAGGGGATTATTTCTGTTTGTTGTTGCAGATATAAGTGCCAGTTGATTTGCTTGTTTTGTCCAGTTAAATGTTTGTTCGTTTTCTTTCGGGAACTTAACAATGTGAAAACATTTGGAAGTCTTGTCCGTTTTTTTTCTTTTCTTTTTTCCTTGCTTTTCACTTAGTTTTTTTTTTTTCTTTCTTTCTTTCTTTCTTTCTTCCCTATCTCATTCCAGTTCTACCTTCCCTCCTCTTTCCTTTCCTCTCCATTCTTCCGTCAACTTCCACTCTTGTTCCTCTTGTTTCTCTATTCTTCTCTCCTTCCTCTTACTCCTCCTCTTCCACTCCTTCTGCTCCCCGTCCTCATACACCTCTTATTCATATTATTCCTCTCCTTCCACCTATTCCTCTTCTTCCTCTTCCTCATCTTCCTCCTCTTCTTCCTATTCCTCCCCTTCCTCCTCTTCCTCCTCCCCCTCCTCTTATTCCTCCTCTTCTTCTCTCTTCATCTCTTTAATCTCTCTCTCTCTCTCTCTCTCTCTCTCTCTCTCTCTCTCTCTCTCTCTCTCTCTCTCTCTCGATCTGTGTGGTAACATTAGCAGCTTTGTCCGTCGAGATCGCATTACAGGCGTGCATATCACCTAAAAAGGTAAAACGAGAAAAAGAAGAATAAAATTAGAAAAAAAAGGAGAAGGAGAAAGAGAAGACAAAATGGGATTCCCTTTTTCTTGTCTCGCTCCGTCGCGGTAGTGAGTTTCCAGACATGCAATGTGGTTCATCGTGAATAATTGCAAAGGCAGGAGTTTCATTCAACTTTCTCCCTCATCCTCCCCTTCACCTGTGCCTCACTCCCTCCCTTCCTTCCCCTCTATTCTCCCTCCCTTCCCCTTCATCCCCCCTCCCTTCCTCCATACTTTCCTTCATTCCTCCCTTCTTCCCTTCCTTCTCTGTTCCTTCCATCCATCTTAATTCTCTTTCCTCCTTTTTTCTCTCTCTTGCCTCTTCTTCATTTATTCTTCTTCTCTCCTTATTTCCAATCTTCTTCCTTTCTTCCCTCCCTCCCTCCTTTATCCAGTCATCTCCTTCCCTGATCTTCTAGAGGAGGAAAGAGAGATCGGAATCTTATGAGATGTTGAATATGTGAATGTGTGTGTGTCCATATATATATATATATATATATATATATATATATATATATATATATACATNTATATATATATATATATATATATATATATATATATGCACATATACTCATATGATATATATATATATATATATATATATATATATATATATATATATATATATATATATATATATATCTTATGTATGTATGTATGTACGTATGTATATATACATACATACATATATTTATATATATATACATATATATATATATATATATATATATATATATATATATATATATATATATAGATATATATATGTATATATATAAATAAATATATATATATATATATGTATATAGATATATATATATATATACATATAATATATATAGTATATGAGTAATTCATCATTTATACATATCTCTGTATATAAAACACCGAGATAAGAGTTGCCACGTCACAAGATCACGGGATCCCCCCCTCCCCTCTCCCCCTCCCCCTCCCCTCGCCTTCCCGCCGCCGCTCAAGGTGAGGCCGAGTCACCGTCACTGTCACGCTCCTCGCAGAGGCTGTGACATCATATGCGTGACGTCATTCCTCCGGTACTCATGACGTCACGAGACGCTCGCCATCAGTGCCGTTGCGAGAATGATGACGTCACGAGGAAATGATCGGCTCAAGGAGGTACTGTCATGTGGAGGGGGGGGAGGGGAGGGAGAAGGGGAGAGGCAGGAGATGGGATGGAGGTCCTTCTCCCCCACCCCCACCCCCACCCCACCCCACACACCCCTTCGCTAGTCATGATTTCTTGAGAACCACAAAAATACCGATGTCAACACACAAATCTCGCGTGACTCATGAAGTACGCAAAAAAACAAATAAAAAACACGTTTTTTTGGATATGTATGTTCTAATACATTATTTTAAAAAATGTCTTTATTCTGTAACTGACACAATTTCCCTCTCGGAAATCGCCTCCTTGAAGAATCTCACTATATTTTCACATTTGGATGAGAAGAAATAAAAAAAATATATACGATATTTAAAATATGTATATATACATATCATAATGACTACCGTATTTTCTCCTAATTATTTGTTTTTTTCATCTTTGTTTTTTGTTTTGTTTTTCATTTCGCTTTAGACGTTTTCTCCCGAAGAGAAGGAGAAAAAAATAAAGAAAGAAAGAAATGCGTAGAGATTGCAATCAAATTGTTAAGTAGGTTGCAAGGAGAAGGAAAAGGTTTTCCGAGCTAGAAGGCCATTGGAGAGGCGGGGGGGGAGGGGAGGGAGAAGGGAGAGGGAGAGGGGAGGGGAGGGGAGGGGGGGTTAAAGGATTTAGAGTACGCCAATTTCCTCCCTCCCCCTCCCCTCCCCCTCTTCCCCCTCCCCCCTCCCTTTCCCCCTTCCCATCCTTTCCCCCGCGCTTATGGTTTCTCCAGTCCCGTTGTATTCGTCCTTGGTCAGAGCAGAGAGAACTGGTGAGCTTCGGCGACAACTGCAGCTTCCCTCTCGTCTTTGTCTCCCTCCTTCTTACTCCTTCTCTTTCTTCCTTCTTCCTTCTCCTATTCTTCGCCTCTCTCTCTCTCTATCTATCTCTCTGTCTATATATCTATCTATCTATTTATCTATCTATCTATCTCTTTCCTTCTTTCCTAACTCTTTATTAACCTCTCCTTCCCTCCCTCCCTCCTTCCCTCATTCATTCTCTTTCTACCTCCTCATTCTCCCTCTCTCTCTCTTCCTTTCCCTCCCTCTTCCCTCCTTCTTCCCTCCTCCTCATCTCCGGCGGACGACCGCATCCTTCGCCGCCTCCACCGATGGACGGACCCGCACCAGCCCGCCCGCCCGCCCGCCCGCCCCCGATCCGGCTCCGTTGATAAGTGATTGATCAATCCCGTTTATCGTGATCGTGTGCCGTCTTCAGAGCGGACGATAGGATCTTGAGTTGATGGCTTTTTTTCTTTTTTTTCTTTTTTTTTCTTTTTGTTTAGTCTTGTTTTCCTCTGTAAATTTAGCATCGTTGGAACCGCAGGCGCGACCTTAGCGGTCCCTCCAGCAACGCGGAAAAACCGCCCCTCCGACATTCAAACCCAAAAGCCAGTTTCAGGTCGTAATTAAGTGCGTATACATCCTTGTCTCGCCGGCGCTCGACCGCGGGCGGGGGTGGCGGGCGCAAACCTCAGCCCTCCATTAAGGCTTAGAATCCCTTGCTAAATCGTTCCGGTTTCGGCCTTCGGTGTCCCCGCTCGTATGGCCCTTTCTTGCCCTTGCCCCCCCCCCCTCCTCCTTCGGTAGGGAGAATGTAGCACGAGGACGGTAATCATGTCCAGAACATAAACAAAACATCTCTTCACGGCAGGGTGCATCTGGAAGGGTAGGGGAGGAGTAGGAGGGGAGGGGGGAGTGAGACAGAAGGGAGGAGGGAGGAGGGGGAGGGGGACAAGGGGAGAGGCAAAGTGACGTCACGTGGTCCTTGCGATCATCGATTTGCACAAGACATTTTGACGGGATCGCAAAATGGCTGCGACGCTCGATGGCGAAGGGGGTTAATCGCTCGCTCGCCCCTTCTTCTTCTTCTTCTGATGGGAACCGCTCAGGCTCATCTCCCCCTACAGATGGGCGATCTATCTATCTTTTTTTTCTTTTTTTTTGTCTCTTTATTCTTATTCTTCGACACCTTGGAGTGATATCGTCGTATTGGTCTTTTATATTTCCTCTGTCATCTCTCGCTGGCGTGACGAGGAGGATTCGTCGTGACGTCACTGGCGTTTCTCGCGGATTTTGGTTCGCATCAGGTTTTGGAGGTTGTGTTTATTTGTTTGTTTGCGTCGTTTTTCTATGATTTCTTCCTTCCTTCTATCTCCGGCTATTCCTCTCTTTTTTTCTTCTCCTTTCTCTCGTCCTTCCTCAGTGCCACAAAGCGCACTTATCTGTCACAGCCTCGTCACTGCCGCCTCTGTCTCCCTCGCATCACGACCTGCCTGACGACCACGACTACCTGGCCATTACGACCGCCACTCGGTCACGCTCGCCACTGGCCAGGTCGTTAGCTCGTTATGTTTTTCTTTTTTTTTTATCTCTCTCTCTCTTTCTTTTTTTTTTCGTTTCCTCAAGTCTTGTCATTGTCACCGCCGCCGATTCATCACTTTTTTTCGGAAATATGGAAAAATTGGCACTGTCGCCTCGCCTTTTCCCACACGCGCTGGTCACCTTCAATAAATAAAAATCTTATGTCACTCCTTTCTCCTCTCTGCCTCCTCCTCCTCATCCCCCTTCTTCTTCTTCCTCCTCCTCCTCTTCATCCCCCTTCTTCTTCCTCTTTCTCCTCCTCTACCATCTTCTCCCCCTCCTCTTCCTCCTCCTCTTCCTCCTCCTCATTCTCATCTTCCTCCTCCACCTTCCCTTCCTCCTCTTCCTCCTCCCCCCTCCCCTTTCATCCTCCTCTTCCTCCTCCTCTTCCTCCTCCCCCCTCCCCTCTTCCCCTGACGTAGCGCATTCACATCCCATCTGTGTACAAACAACTGCCGCGTTTATGGCCAAGCAACCACAAAGAAAATATAAATTATCCTTACGATCAGATGGCCTGTCTTCTTCCCGGTGTATCGACGCCTTATCTCATCATTATTTATGGTCGCTTTGCTCAGTTTAATCTCTCTCTCTCTCTCTCTCTCTCTCTCTCTCTCTCTCGCTCTCTCTCTCTCTCTCTCTCTCTCTCTCTCTCTCTCTCTCTCTCTCTCTCTCTCTCTCTCTCTCTCTCTCTCTCTCTCTCTCTCTCTCCTCTCTCTCTCTCTCTCTCTCTCTCTCTCTCTCTCTCTCTCTCTCTCTCTCTCTCTCTCTCTCTCTCTCTCTCTCTCTCTCTCTCTCTCTCTCTCTCTCTCTCTCTCTCGCTCTCTCGCTCTCTCGCTCTCTCTCTCTCTCTCTCTTGCTCTCGCTCTCTCTCTCTTTCTACATTAATTGTCCATACGCCCCTGCCGTTCTGCACGCTAAAACCGCCCTTAGGGTAGCTAGGTTTAAGGGCGAAAGGGTGTGCGATTCGGGTACGTCTCCAAGGGTGATTTTGGTTTATCTATCGACTTGGAGGCCGATTTGTTCACTTCCCGAGAACTGAACGGAAATGAGCGGAATCGGAGCGGCCGCTGGGCTGTGCCGCCCCTCGACCGCCCATCTATTAGAAGTGGGCGCCCTCGTCCGCCCACAGCCTCGTGTCTGATCAAGATGTCAAAGGCGTCCCCTAAGAGACACCCCCCGTCGGCCTGGCTGCCCCCCTCCCTCCTGCTCGCCCCTTTTTTATCACTCTGCATTCGGACTCAATCTTAATCTTGATGGTGCTTCTCTCTCTCTCTCTCTCTCTCTCTCTCTCTCTCTCTCTCTCTCTCTCTCTCTCTCTCTCTCTCTCTCTCTCTCTCTCTCCTTCTCTCTCTCTCTCTCCTTTGGGTAGGTTATATCCCTCTGTCATGGCACCCTAACCACTGGCACCCTTGGCCCTCCCTTTGCACCCTGTCACCTTCAACCTTTCTGCTTCCTCCTACGCCTCTTCTCCCGAAGTGCTTCCAGTTTCCTCTTTTTCTTCTGCCTCTCACTTCTCCTCCTGTTCCTTCTCCTTCTCCTTCTCCTTCTGTTTCTCCATCTCCTCTTCGCCCTCCCCCCCACCCTCCCCCTCCCGGCAGCACCTGTACAAACCTTCTCGTGGGCCCTTTTGAGCCATTTATAATTCCCTTTGGCGGCATAGAAGTCCCCATTCGCGGAATACAAATGAATTTTTATGCGGCCGCGGTGGTAGCCCCGAACACGAGTCCGCCCGCGAGATGGGCTGATGGATGAACCCTTGCGAGAGATAACACGATAGCGGCGATGGGACGTCATCCCCCCCTCTCCCCCCACCCCCACCCCAGCGCCCCCCGCCTCCTCTCTCTGCTCCCCTCGTCCTCGCCTTGCCGTTTCGCCCCCTCCTTCACCCCCTATCCCCCCCGTCCTTCCTCCTACGGCCGCGGTAGGCTACAGATCCTACGGTACATGTAGGACGTTTGGCAGAACGATGTCCGAGTATGTGATGACGTCACAACATCATGCATGAAAGACCCCCCCTCCCCCCTCCGCCCCCCTCTGTTCATTCATCCCCACGCGATGCCTCGGAGGCTGAGCGTACATGACTTTTACCTTGCGAGATTGCAGGTGGGCGGGTGGGCGGGTGGGCGGTCGTCTGAAGACCTTGCAGAGTGACGGCGAATAAATCTCTCCTTCTTGCGCCACCGTCGGGAAACCTCCGCGATTCGTACCTTGAAGGTGAAGCCTCATCTTCTGCTTCGTCAGGCTGATCTTGAAGTTTAACATCTCATGGGGTTCTTTCTCTCTCTCTCTCTCTCTCTATCTATCTATCTATCTATCTATCTATCTATCTATCTATCTATCTATCTATCTATCTATCTCTCTTCTCTCTCTCTCTCTCTCTCTCTCTCTCTCTCTCTCTCTCTCTCTCTCTCTCTCTCTCTCTCTCTCTCTCTCTCTCTCTCTCTCTCTCTCTCTCTCTCTCTCTCTCTCTCTCTCTCTCTCTCTCTTAAGAGGACATCTTCAGTCTTACAAACCCTCTTTAGATACAACCAAGCCAAAGCTCGCTCGTGAGATGCTGTGGGCGCAGTGGCCGTCATCTCGGCCAAGAGGTAACGAGGAATCATCTCACTCTTGCCGACGGGAGATGAGGGGAGGCTGATGGGCGAGGGAGGCAGCGGCTCATCTCCCGAGGTCCGTGGCATCTCCCTCTCCCTCTCCCTCTCCCTCTGCGCCACGTTATTAAGATGAGGAGCCACGCAGAGAGCCAGGATCGCCGCTCTTGATTAATGGCCGCGAGCCAACCCCAAAACGCAATCCTTAATTTAGGGGACATCTTAAATTGCGTTTTCGTGATAGAAAGTCTCGATTCTATTTTTTTAATCTTTCACTTTTGTATTTTTTTATTATTTTTCTTTTCTTTTCTTTTTTTAGGGAAGGATTTCTTTACTTGTTAATTTTCTCTTTTTTTCTTAATCCGTTGTTTGCCTCTTTTTTTCTACTTCTTGTTAACTTTCTCCTTATTGTCGTCGTTGTTCTGTCGTTTCGTGAGGCAATTAAGGAATGAAGTACAGCTACACGGCAGGCCGACGCAGGCCGAGTCGGCAGGTGAAATCATCAATTCATGACCATCGTTTGTGGGTCTTTAACGCAGCCATAAATATACATTGAAGCCAACTAATCTAATGAATATCAGAATTATGCAAATTCACCGCCCGCCGAATGAAGCTCTCTATCGCAGGAGGAGCCGATCTATCTCTCGTCGAGGCGATGATATAATTTCGTTGCAAAAGGAGAGAGAGAGAGAGAGAGAGAGAGAGAGAGGGAGGGAGAGAGAGAGAGAGAGAGAGAGAGAGAGAGAGAGAGAGAGAGAGAGAGAGAGAGAGAGAGAGAAGAGGGAGGGAGGGAGGGAGAGAGAGAGAGAGAGAGAGAGAGAGAGAGAGAGAGAGAGAGAGAGAGAGAGAGAGAGAACAAATAGGGGGTCCGGAGCTGTCCTTATCAGCGGTCCACCTGCTCCTCCGCGCCGGGCCTGCATTCGTCATTCTGACACAATAGATTCTCGGTCGCATAATGAGGAAATTGAAAAAAAAAAGTATCTACAGAGAAGAAGAGGAAGGTATATGAAAAGCAGAGAGAGAGAGAGAGAGAGAGAGAGAGAGAGAGGAGAGAGAGAGAGAACGAAGGCGTAAAAAAAAAAAAAAAAAATCTTAGATCGAGCCCGGGACCCCCGACGCGGACGTTCAAGGGGACCGATTTGTCTTCGTCAACTCGTGATTGAAAACAGACGAAGGCGCTGACGGGGAGGGCGACGCGGCGTTGATTGGCGCGGGGGGAGGGGGGGAAGGGAGGGGGGGCGAGTTGAATGGATGAATTGATAAGAGCGCCGCGGCGAAATGAACCAGATTATATAGATCCCTGTCGGGGTCCGCTTGCCGTTGCGCGGCGCTCGTTCTGACAGGGAAATTACGAGGCTGCGGCGGCGCGGCGGCGCACTTTCGGCCGTAGCGCGCGAGCCGATAAGGCCGTCCGCGCCCCGGCCGAGGATATGAAAGCGGCCCTTGCTAAAAATCTCTATTAAGGATCGTTCATAATGGAATTCTAGCCACGGGACGCGGATAATAACTTTTCTGGTTTGAAGCGCTCCGAGAAACAGTTATGGCCGCGCGAATGAATGAAGACGTTACGGCTTATTTGCAGTCCCGAGCGAGGAAAACAGAGTCAGAAAACCCTCCGTTGACGCAAAGAAAAAATGAATAAACATATTTTTATTGCAACGGGATGTATAAATAGATATAATTCCGCGTCTCCGTCCGCGTTAGAATACGTCAGCGAGCTCTGAAGGCGCTGGCTCCTCTCGACGCCGCCTTCGGGCAGATGATATCGCCTGCATCGCGCTCAGCCCCCGCAGAGAACCAACAATCGTAAAATAATGGAGTTCTCCCGCGCCACAGCTCGGTCTGCGAGAGTCTCCCCTGCACTCCCGTTTTCTTCTACCGGCGACCACCCCTCCCCCTCCCCCTCCCCACCCACCATAGGGGACCCCGATCCCTGACGAGTCCCCCCTCCCCTCCCCTAGCCGGCCCGCCCCGGCCATGTCCGGCATCCTGACTCCCATCTCTACCGTATGTTCACCCAAGCAACCGAATCAATAATCTACATGTCGAGCGCACCGGGGGACTCGCGGGCCACCGATTAGCGAATCATCCGGCGTCGAACTTCTTCGGGGATGAAAGGTGATCGCGCGCCAGGCCGCGGAGGAGTCACGCTGCGAGAGGCGATCGCGCGGCCCGAGGAGTCCTCTGGGCCGTCGCACGGACATGCTTGTTAATGCAGTAAACACCAGTTGTAAATGTGGCGCTTGTAAACTATGGGCCGGGCATTTAATGCGCCTGTTGATTCCAGTGAACCTGTTGCTTCGCCTCTCTCTCTCTCTCTCTCTCTCTCTCTCTCTCTCTCTCTCTCTCTCTCTCTCTCTCTCTCTCTCTCTCTCTCTCTCTCTCTCTCTCTCTCTCTCTCTCTCTCTCTCTCTCTCATTGTCTTTCTAATCTCTGTAAATCATTCCCAACGACAAACACCGTAGCTGGAAATGCCCCCAAAAGATGCCCCTGTCCCTGAGGCGCGGCCCCTTCTGCCTGTAATTATGAGATCAGTTGTGACGACGTGAGGGCCGTGTAGGGGGCGGGACACCCGCATATCACCGTCATAAGTGGCATTCCCTCCCTCCCTCTCGCCCTCAACCCTAGCCCTTTACCCAGTACTTCATCCTTCCCTTATCCCTTTTTCTTCCCCTTTCCCCTTCCCCCCTCCCCCTTCCTTCCTTCCCTCCCTTACCCCTTTCCCTCCCCCCTTCCCTCCATGACCCCTCCTCCTTTCCCACCCTTCCTCCCCTTTCCCCCGCCCCTCTCCCTCTCCCTCCCCCTCCCTCCCCTCTCCTAGGTCTTCCCCGCCGTCCCTCTTGACAAATAGTGGCGAGCGATAAGGATATTGGAAGAAACAATCGCCATTCCTCAAGATGGGGAGAGGTTGTTGAGCGGAGGGAGCTATGGGCGCTGAACCCTCTCCCTCGTTTCGTATTCCTTCTCCTTCTCTTTCCTGATACTAATCTTCCCTTCTTTTATCTGTCCTTGCCTCCTCTTCGTCTGTTATCTTGTCTTCGTCACCTGCGTTATCCTCCTCTCCCCTCTCCCTCTCCTTCCTTCTCTCCTCTCCCTCTCCTCCCCTCTTTCCTCTCCCTCTCCTCCCCTCTTTCCTCTCCTTCTCCTCCCTTCTCTCCTTTCTCCTTTCCCTCTCTCCTCTCCCTTTCCCTCTCTCCTCTCCCTCTCCTCCCTTCTCTCCTCTCCCTCTCTCCGCCTCCCTCCCCTAAGACGCGTAGGACCCACGGCGCTCAACACGGGAGGTCCTTCGCTCCCAGATAACGGGTCCGCTCGCCTTCGGGAGAGAGATGTGACGGAAAGATGAAGGAGCGGAGGAGGACGAGGAGGACGAGGACGAGGAGGAGGAGGAGGAGGAGGAGGAGGAGGAGGAGGGGAAGGCGAAGCGGGGACAAATGGAGGGAAGGGAAGGAGGGAGAGGGTATGGGTTAGCGAAGAGAGGGAGGAAGGAGGAGGAGGAGCGAAAGAGCGATTGGAGAATAAGAGGAAGAGAGGAACAGAAGCCAGCGAGATCCGATGTAGGATAGGAAGGAGAGGCATCCTTAAGGAGGCTCGCCCTTCAGCGCCGTCCAGGCAAGGGGCGTGTCGCGCCTTCTAGATAGGAATCGATCCCGCCGCAAGGAAACCATAATTATCACCAGGGTGTGATACGCTTTTTTCTCCTTCGTCGGCGCTCGTTATCAGCCCTATTAGCCAGCCTCCGGTTCATCGAAACGGCGATAGAGAGTGAGAAGGAAGAGAAAAAAGCCCCTCGTCAGGGTCTGCCTCCGAGGGGAGTGAATTATGGCACTTCGTCTAGTCTTAAACGCCTCGACGGAGCGATTCCGTCTCCTTCTGCGACGCTGCTTGCGGTCCTGCGGCGACCTGCTGGTGCTCTCCCTTGATCCGTCCGGGATACCACCACTACTCCTATTCCTTCTTTTTATCCTTTCTATTATTGTTCTCCCTCTATTCCCTCCTTTTCCTCCTCCCCCTATACTATCTCCTCCCCCTTCGTTTCCCTCGTTCTCTCTCCTTTCCCTCCGTCCCCCCCCCCCCTCGGCCCCTCGGAGGGCGTCGGCGCGATCGCTGATGGCCTCCGTCGGTCTCAATTAATCAGCAAATGCGAAATCAAATGCAAAGAGCAAGGCGGGCGGCGGCTGCGGGCCCCGTCTCGGAAGGTCTGAAGGAGCGTTGCGATTAGCCCACTTATGGATAAACAGAAAAAAGAGAGGGAGAGGGTGAGAGAGAGAGAGAAAGAGAGAGAGAGAGAGGGAGGGAGGGAGGAAAGGGGGAGGGAGAGAGAGAGAGAGAGAGAGAGAGAGAGAGAGAGAGAGAGAGAGAGAGAGAGAGAGAGAGAGAGAGAGAGAGAGAGAGAGAGAGAGAGAGAGAGAGAGAGAGAGAGAGAGAGAGAGAGAGAGAGAGAGGGAGAGATAGATAGATAGATAGATAGATAGAGAGAGAGAGAGAGGGAGAGAGAGAGAGAGCTCTATGCAGGCCGCTGAACTGAAACTTATAAATATTAATATCCGCTGACTGATCTCGCTGCCTGAGGGGAAGAGGGTGTTTGAGAGGCACCGCAAGAAGCGCGCGAGGAGGGAGGCGAAGGGGAGATAATGAGAAAAACGAATAAGAATTAAGAATGCGATGGAATATGGAAGATAAAAGAGGGAAAGAAAGGAGAGAAGAGACATCGCAAAGGGGAAAGAACACAATGAGAAGAGGACGAAGAAATCCGTATTAATGGCACATCGAAAAAGGACACGAGTCTGACCTCCCGTTTGCATCAACTCTTCTTACTTAGACGATAGAATGGGGAGGGAAGGGGGGCGAGGAGAAGAATAGGGAGAAGGTAAAGAAGGGGGATTGAGGGGAGGGGGGTAGGGAGGAATATAATGGGGGGGCGAGGAGGAGAATGGGGAGAAGGTAGAGAAGGGGGATTATGGGAAGGAAGGAGGGAGGGGTGGGGGGGAGATGGAGGAATATAATGGGCTGTAAAAGGGCGTGGGGTTGGATACGGGAGTGTGGGCTCACCGTGGGCGCCGTGAAAGGGATCGTCGCCAGCTCTCGGGCGTCTCTCGTGACTCGTGTATCGGCAGTTCGATCTTAACCACGACTGCGAATTCACTCCTGAAAGCTGTAAGTAGGGAGCGATACGAACGGCTTAAAGGCTGCTGCTTTTTTTCTTTTTTTTGTTCAAGTCTTTTCTTCTATTCACTCCCTTTTTTTTTCTTTTCTTTTCTTTTCTTTTTGCGTCCTTGTTTTCTCTCTCTTTATTCTTTTCCCTTTGGAGGAGGATGAAAGATCCAGGCGGAAGAGAGGTTTCTTTTTGACGTGTGTGGATCAGATAGTGAGTGGCGACGAGGCTGGTCGACTGGAACACGCCCTTCCCCCTTCCTGTTACTCGACCCCCTCCTTCGCCCCCCCCCCTCTCCCCTCGCCTTCCCTCCCTCCACTCATCCTCCCGTCCTCTTCCTCTTCTCTTCTCTTCCTGCCTCCCTCACTTCTTCTTCTCCTTCTCTCTCTCTCTCCCTCTTCCTCCTCCTTTTTTCCTCCCTCTTCTCTCTCAGGTCTCCTCCCCTCCCTTCCTGTCCCCCTCCTCTTCTCCCTCCCTCCCTTTCCCCATCCTTTAGAGTCTGCTCCACCCCCCCCCCCTCTCCCACCACCACGCCCCTGTGGAGTGTCACTCCGTATATCCTACGACCGCTGGAGCACCTCCTTTGTCTCCTCCTCGTAGGAAGGCGAGGCTCTGACCTCCGGCAAGCAATGCTAGGGATAGGAGGGCATGGAGGGACGGAGGGAGGGAGGGAGGGAGGGAGGGAGGGACAGAAGAGGTGGAGGGATAGGAGGAGAAGAGAGAGAGGGATGGAAGGACGTAGAGAGGAGGGGAGATTTAACAAAATTATGGAAGACGTAGGATGTTCGGCCGCACGAAAAGAAGGAAAAGAGAGAGAGAGAGAGATTGAGATAAGATGAGAGGAGAGGAGAGGGTGAGGTGAGATGCCCGGCGCCCGCCCTCGGCTCCCAGGAGGGAGGCGCTGTCGGGCGAAGAGTGGGCGGCGGGATTGCTCCGCGCTGACCTTCTCCCCTGCCCCCTCTCCCCCTCTCCCTTCATACCCCTCTCCCTCTCCCCCCCCTCTTCTCCCTATCCCCCCCAGCATCCCCATAAATTAGCCCCTGATTGCAACGGGGCCGAGTCCCGTGTGGGGTAACTATTGACTCTCGCTGCACACAATGACGGGCCGAAGCAGCTCCGAGATGCGTCTAATGCATAGGTAGCGATCGCGCTTGAACACACGCCGCCCGGGAATTAATTTCTGATGTTTTTCTCTCTCTATTTCTCTCTCTCTCTCTCTCTCTCTCTCTCTCTTGCTTTCTTTCTCTCTCTCTCTCTCTTTCGCTTTCTCTCTCTGTGTCTCACATGGTCTCTCTCACTCTCTCTCTATTTACCTATTTATCTATATATCTATCTATCTACATATCTATCTATTTTGTTCCTTATTTCCTTCCCCTTTTCTTCTCCCTTCCTTTTCTTCTCTTTCTTTCTCCCTTCATTTTCTCCTGCTCCCCAAAATACCAGGGTGTTTGGCCACTTCCCTTGGACGCCAATTACCCGTTTGTAAACACGAAAGATGGAGAGAAAATATAATAAGATAATGCTGAAGAGATTACAAAAGTTGGCAGAGTGATGTAACAGATAGAAAGTTTTTTGTGTCCGAAGATTTTTTTTTTTGTCGATGTACTATATGCTTGTTTTTTTTTCTTCTTCTTCTTTTTCTTTTTCTTTTTAAGGTTATTAGGGTCGTGCTTAAACCCGATGGAGAGAGAGAGAGAGAGAGAGAGAGAGAGAGAGAGAGAGAGAGAGAGAGAGAGAGAGAGAGAGAGAAGAGAGAGAGAGAGAGAGAGAGAGAGAGAGAGAGAGAGAGAGAGAGAGAGAAAGAGAGAGAGAGAGAGAGAGAGAAAGAGAAAGAGAGAGAGAAAGAAAAAGAGAGAGAGAGAGAGAGAGAGAGAGAGAGAGAGAGAGGGAGAGACTGAGAGAGAGTCAGAGAGAGAAAAAAAAAGAATGTCTGCATTTGCGTGGCTGCGATATATGCCCCCTCCTCCCCCTCCCCCACCCCTCCCCCCGACCGTTACCTGTCCTGGCGTGGCGTATGTTATCGCCTGTCCCGCGGGGCGCCATAAACCCGCCAGCAGGACTCAGCGGTCACGGCCATCAGGGACTCCGCGGCTCCTTCCCGGCGACTCGGCTCCTTAATTAATGAATAGAGACGTAGCGCGTGTGTCCTCTGCAGATATCCTGC
>NW_028234440.1:2603843-2608843 GCF_977035675.1 Penaeus japonicus
GCAGATGCAAAGGTACGCGCGCGCGCGCACGTGATGTCGTGTTTTCTGGTAATGATGATGACAATGGCTTGATAACGATGATTCGGTAATTACGACAGTGACAATGGAACGGCGCGGAATCTGGCCCTACGCTGACCACAGCCGAGGGGGGAGGGAGGGGGAGGGAGGGGGACGGTTGATTGAAGACGGAAAAAAAGGGTTAATGAAGATGAACATGAGTCCGGCTTGACAAGACGGCTGTCTCGGGGCCGGCAAAAGGTTATAACTCTGTCTCGATTTTCCTCTCTCTCCTTTTTTATCGCTCTGATGTTGTTTACATTTAGATTTATAAGTCGCGAGAGGAGCTTAATCAGCGGGTCGATTTATTTTTTCTGGCGCTGCCTCGTTCGACGGATGAGCCGATGTCAGATCAGTCAGCGGGATGCGAGGCGAGACACACGACGGCCGAGTGTCGCCGAACCACTCAAAGGAAACCGGCTCGCGGGAACTTTACTCGCTCGCGCTCACTCGCTCGACTCGCTTTCTTGTTGCTAGATTGCAACAGCAACGGGGACAGCGACAGCGAGAGTTTGGCTGGCTAACAGGACTTAGGTAGTTGTGATCTCATAGACGCCAAGTGATTTTAGATAATCTTCTGGAAGCGAATCACTCAAACACCGAACTCTTCTTTTCCTTCTCATTCTCACCTCTTCTCCCCCTTCCCTCCCACCTTCTCCCCCTTCTCCCCCTTCCTTCCCCTCGACCTCCCCACCCCACCCCTTCCCCCTTTCAGCCAGCCAATCAACCACAAGCTCTTCCCCGATCAAACAAAGCCGCAAGGAAGTCCGGTAAATCATTTAGTAAATAAGGTAAATGATGTGTAAACGCAGCCAGGACAGACATTAGCGATGCCCCGGGAACCGCTCGCTGCACTGATTTCCGCGCGGGGGATTAATGGGGAGTCTAATGGGGGATTTAATGGGTCATTTGACAGGTAATCGCGTGTTTTGTTTTGCTTTGTTTTGTTTTTTTTCCCGAGTCCCCGTCGGGCGTGCCTGCGCGTGCGCGCGTGCGGATGTGATATCGCTGTCATCATGATTATCATTAGGCGGCTTTTCCTTTCCCTCCTTTCAATCTTTCCGGCCTGAATATTCCTGCCACAAAATGGGCACAAAAAGTATACTCTGTCTCTGTCACCAATCATTACATGAGACTACTCCTTCGTGTATGACAGAGCAAATAATTTGGCACGCACGCGAATGCACGCACACGCAGAGAGAAAGAGAGGGGAGAGAGAGAGAGAAAGAGAGAGAGAGGTGGCAGAGAAAGAGAGAAAGAAAGAGAGAGAAGAGAGAGAGAGAGAGAGAGAGAGAGAGGATGACAAAAGTAGTTCATTATACGTTCAAAATAGAGAAAAGCGGAAGGGAGGGAGAGAGACACACAGAACCAAAACATACACAAACAGCCAGCTAACAATAGAACAAAAAAAGAACGGAAGGAGAAATAGAAGGAGGGGAAAAAAAGATGAACAAGAAATATGACAATCCAAAAGAGTTCCGATTAAGAGCGACATTGAGTCTTACGTCATCTCAAGCGCGCAGATCGGCGGCCACGAGTCACGTCACTAAAGACCTTGTACATTTTTGGGAGATTTCAAAATCCGCCGCGTGACTCGACTCCCAAGCGGGCGATCCGGCTTGGCGGTCCGGGCGGGCTCGTCATCTCCGCCTGTCATCGCCGTCGGAGGTGGCAACGCTGCTTGTGATCGTGTCGCTGGCTACGTTGGTAACACTGCTTGGAGTCTGTGATGATGTGTGATGTCGTTTTTTGGTGATGTTTGTTTCAGAAGTCTGATAATCCTAAAGTAATTTTTGTTGTTGTTGGTATGAATAACCGAAAATGACCGATAAATGATGTGGAGGGAAATGTTGATAATTCCTGGTATTAATGGCGTAAGGTTTGTTGGTGTTGAAGGCGGGATTAAAGTAATGGCAGTATGAGCATGGATGATGGATGAGAGGAGGATGAGGATAACGAAGAGGATATGATGATTACGAGGAACAGGAGAGGGTGACGAAAGATAAATGGTGATAATTAAAATAATGCTGATGATAATGATCATGATTGTGATAATAATAAGGATTATAACGAAGATGACGACAACGAAGACAACGGCAATATAAATTCCTCTTGAAAGAGCCAGGTTAAATCAAAGTCAAATCAAAGTCAAAGTCAATACAGTCCTGTTAGTTAAAAGTCCCTCCCGGTGTCATACGAGGAAATTCCAAGAAGATCTCTCTCTCTCTCTCTCTCTCTCTCTCTCTATCTATCTATCTATCTATCTATCTATCTATCTATCTATCTATCTATCTATCTATCTATTTATCTATCTATCTATCTCTGTCTCTTTCTTTCCTTCTCTCTCTCCCTCTCTCTCTCTCTCTCTCTCTCACTCACTCACTCACTCTCTCTCTCTCTCTCTCTCTCTCTCTCTCTCTCCTCTCTCTCTTCTATCTCTCCTCCTCTCTCTCTCTCTCTCTCTCTCTCTCTCTCTCTCTCTCTCTCTCTCTCTCTCTCTCTCTCTCTCTCTCTCTCTCTCTCTCTCTCTCTCTCTCTCTCTCTCTCTCTCCTCACGGACGAGGGGGAAAAGTCAGATATTCCATACAGTTGAATTGCGAAAGTGCCACGTGTGCACATAGATTGCGTGACAGACTCCAGGCGGGGCGAAAGCGTAGGGCCATGTGCGTATATGTGCGTGTGCGTGTGCGTGTACGTGTGGGTGATTGTGTGAGTACCGAGAATCATAAATCTGTTGTGTAATTTCGGAGATTGGAGTAAAAAAAAATGAGAGAGAGAGAGAGAGAGAGAGAGAAGAGACAGATCGAGATAGGGGGAAAAAGTCCTCCCGTGACTAGTGGTGGGGGGGAGGGGGGGAGGGGGGGCGACAGAGGGTGTGACACGACAGCCTTATTTGCCGCCACATCACACATCTGTCTCATGGAATCACGACCTTTAGGCTACCCGAACATAAGGGCTAAATTACAGCCACGGCCTCTGGACTCCTTTCCCTCCCCCTGTCCCCCTCCTTACCCCTCCCTACCTATCCCTTCTTGTCCCCTCTCCCTATACCCTCCCTTCCCCCTCCTCCCCTCCTCTTGCGTCTTATTACAGCTGTTTTGCGGCCACATCAAGAGGGCCGTTTGTGGACACCTTACACCGACGGGCCAAAGCGTCATGTGTGTGTGTGTGTGTGTGTGTGTGTGCGTGTGTGTGCGTGTGTGTGCGTGTGTGTGCGTGGAATCCTGCCTGTTCGGATGCTCCAATTGTAAGAATTTGATTCTCGTTCCTCTCGCCGCTTGAGGTCCTGAGATGCCTCTCCATATGAGATGAATATTTTGAGGATGCTTATGCCCCGCGCGAGACCTTACGAGAGGAGTGAATCTGTGTTGTGACATCCTCTGACGCCCCACTTCATTCCTCTCTCTTTATTCCATTTCTCTTTCTCTCTCGTTTCTTGTCAGGATTAGTCCACGTTTCTCCGCGTCCACATTTTTTTTTATAGAGCTTTGTCGTCCTCTTTTTCATCTCTATGTACTTCTTCCTCCACTTCTTTCCCTCTCCGTCACGCTTTCTTTCTCCTTCTGTATCTCCTCCTTTACATCCTCCTCCTCCTCCTCCTCCTCTTCCTCCTCCTCCTCCTTTACATCCTCCTCCTCCTTCTCTTCTTCCTCCTCCTTCTCCTCCTCCATTTCTTCCTCCTTCTCCTCCTTTTCCTCCTCCTCCTCCTTTTCTTCCTCCATTTCTTCTTCTTCTTCCTCCTCCTCCTCCTCCTCCTCCTCCTCCCCAGATACAGTATTGCAAATGGATTGCAGAGTCGGGCAGATTCCTCGCAAGCGTCACCATGAAGGTCCAGCCATCGCGGGGCTCGGCGCTGAGGCAGCTCGCCTGTGTAGTTTATGAGTTCTTCTTGGCCTTCCTCTCCTCCTTCCTTCGCTTCTCTTTGTCCTTTCTGGGTCTATATGCTCTCTCTCTCTCTGTCTGTCTGTCTGTCTCTTTCTTTCTTTCTCTCTTTTTTTTCTTTCTCTCTTTTTTTTCTTTCTTTCTCTCTCTCTCTTTCTTTCTTTCTCTCTCTTTCTTTTCTCTCTCTCTCTCTCTCTCTCTCTCTCTCTCTCTCTCTCTCTCTCTCTCTCTCTCTCTCTCTCTCTCTCTCTCTCTCTCTCTCTCTCTCTCTCTCTCTCTCTCTCTCTCTCTCTCTCTCTCTCTCTCTCTCTCTCTCTCTCTCTCTCTCTCTCTCTCTCTCTCTCTCTCTCTCTCTCTCTCTCTCTTTCTCTCATTCTCTCTCAACACAAACAGGACGTAAGAACGAAATTGAAATTTCTGTTTCTGTCCTTCTTCCCCCGAATAGGAAATTCTCACCATAATTCACACACACGCATGTACGCACACACATACGCGCACACGCAAGAGCATGCATATAGTGTCATTTGCAGACACCTGTTTGCTTTCGCTTTTGAGTGGAATGATGTTGTGAGTATCAGGGCGCTAGTTGCAAATACTCATGTTTCATTCTTAACCCTGGTGTTGATATAATGGTCGCAATGGTGTTTGTTTTGGTAATGTGATGATCGCGGGAGTAAATGATATTATTGGAATCATTATTTTGATGACAACAAAGATGACAAGAAGATTAGGAACGATGAAAAAAAAAGATGATGATACACAGGAACACAGCATCTGCGACGTCGGTCATTATCTCGTCTTTCATGTTCTCTTTCTCTCTTTGTCTTTCTTTCTCTCTCTCTCTCTCTCTCTCTCTCTCTCTCTCATTCTCCTTTTTCTATCTTTCGTTCTTCCTATTTTCTGTTGCGCTTTCCTACTTCTTCTTCTCTTTCCATCCTCCTTTTTCACGTTCCCCTTCCCTTCCCTTCCCCTCCCTTCCTTTCCCCTCCTTTCCCCATCCTTCCCTTCCCCTCCCCTCCACGCCCCTCCCCTCCCCTCCCCATCCTTCCCATCCTCTCCCC
>NW_028234440.1:2611343-2613843 GCF_977035675.1 Penaeus japonicus
CTCTCTCTCTCTCTCTCTCTCTCTCATTTGCCTTACTCTATCTATTTATCTATCTATCTATCTTTTTCTTCTTCTCATCTTCTTCTTTCTCTTTTTCTCTTTCACTTTCCCTCTCCATCTCTCTTTCACTCTCTCCCACACCCAAGCTTTCATATTTCCCAATAATTCCCACATTTTCTCCCCTACCTTTTCCGCCCGCTGTTTCCGCTCTCTCTCTCTCTCTCTCTCTCTCTCTCTCTCTCTCTTTCTCTCTCTTACTCTCAACTACTCTCTCTTTATTTATTGTTTTCTATTACTCTCTCTTTCATTTTATCTCTCTCAACTCCTCTCTCTTTATCTTTCTTTTCTCTACCCCCCCTCTCGCTCTCTATCTATCTACCTATCTATCTATCTATCTATCTATCTTTCTCTCTCTCTCTCTCTCTCTCTCTCTCTCTCTCCCCCCGTCGCCAATTTCTTTCCCTCCGGCCAATTTCCTCGCATCCGTGTCCGTCGCGAAAGGACAGTCCGTTCGGGAAGGAGGGAAGTGCGCCATAGGCCTATGATGAGGCGTTTCCGGTTCTTATCCCGCTGACGTTAGGAGGAGGGAGGGGGGGAAGGGGGGAGGGAGAGGGGGGAGGGGTGGGGGAGAGGCCTAAGTGGATATACTGTATAAAATTGAGATGACGACGGGTGGGAAAGGGGGGGGGGGATAATGGGAGAGAGAGTGAGAGAGAAAGGGGAGTGAGGGTGGAGAGGGAGAAAGAGAGAGAGAAAAAAGGAAAGCGAAGTAGTAGGGAGGGGGGAAGAGAAGGAAATGGTAATGAATGAGGGAGGGGGAAAGAAATAGAGGAAAATTAAAAATAAAAAAAGGATGAAGAGAAGAAACAAACGTAAGACAAACATAGATGAGAACAATAGAGCAATGGACGAAAATAGTATGAAAGACAGGTTAAAAATCGCCCCTATTGCCCCAGAAAAAAAATGATGAGGGTAAGTCACCCTGTCTGTGTCCGCTTGCGGTGTGCCCTTTTCGAAGAAGGAGAAGAAGAAGGGGATGACGAGAAGGAGGAGGAGGAGAAGAAGGGGATGGTGATGATGATGACGATGAGGAGGAGGAAGATGAAGATGATAATAATGATGATGATACTGATAATGATGATGATGAAATGCAAAGAAGAGGGGAAATATATATAAAAAATAGCCCTAATTCAGTATTATAATTGGTCGCTAAGATTAGCTAGTATTGTGGCTTTAAAGAAGGGCCTATTAGCTGTCCAGCCTCGCACTATAATTGCTAGCAACTTTCGTGCTTAATAGGGGGCAGACGAAGAGGGGGGAAAAAAGTCCAACCAATTACCTAGAAACGAAAAAAAGGAAAAAAAAAGTGAAATAAAACAAAACAAAAGAAAAAGAGTTTAGGAGGAAAAAAAATAAAACCGCGAACTCGAACATAAATATTCATCGACGTCATAAAACAAGGAAGGTTCTTCCCAATTACAAATTCAAGTCAGATTTAGTTGAACAAACAGGTAATAAAACCAACCCATTCTTCCAAGCCTTTATAAAGTGTAATATATGCGGATCAAAGGCTCTTCCCTTCACCCTGTCTTTTCTCTCTCTCTCTCTCTCTCTCTCTCTCTCTCTCTCTCTCTCTCTCTCTCTCTCTCTCTCTCTCTCTCTCTCTCTCTCTCTCTCTCTCTCTCTCTCCCTCTCTTTCTCTCTCTCTAACTCTCTCTCTCTCTCTCTCTCTAACTCTCTCTAACTCTCTCTCTCTCTCTCTCCCTCTCTCTATCTATCTATCTCTATCTATCTATCTATCTATCTATCTATCTATCTATCTATCTATCTATCTATCTCTATCTATCTATCTATCTATCTCTTCCTCTTTAGTTTTACTTTCTCTCATTCGTCCTAGTAATTGTCTATTTATATCTTTGTTTATTTCGTGTTCTCCTCCTCCTGTTCCACCTCCTCCCCCTTCGTCAGGAGGCCCTCGCCCCTGGAATGCGCTCATTTTCCAACGGCTAATTACGGAAGGAGGGAGAAGGGGGGGGAGGGGGGCGGGGAGAGGGTATGCGGAGTAGGGGGGGAGGGGGGAGGGAGGGAGGCCAAGTGGCACGCCGTTTCTTCCATTTTTTGCCCCAATAACTTAATTGAGCCAATCTCCTTTGCATATGAAAACGCAAAACTGGTTGTGTAATGGGGGTCTTCTTATTTTAATGAAGTCAAATTGAATCATTAGAAATGCAAAATATGGCACAAAAGGCCGCACGGAGGTCGCTCGCTCGGCCGGCCAGCGGGACCGCCGTCGCAGCCACGGGGACCACGACGCGGCTCCTACTGCGGCTCCTCCTCCTGCGGCTCCTCCTGCGGCACCTGCGGCTCCTAATGATGAAGGTTTCGGATGTCAATTACATCTCCGAGAGTCCAGAGGCCAACGGGACTCCGACGAGGATGCTCTCGGAGTCCTTCGAGGCTCGCAGGAACGTTTATTTCCCTTCTCGGCTCTCTCCTCCTC
>NW_028234440.1:2618843-2623843 GCF_977035675.1 Penaeus japonicus
ACTCCCTTAAAGACTGAGCCCTCGGTCCTGTTAATGCAGGATTCTGAATACGCAGCCAGTATGTGAATCGGGATAACCCTTTGGCCACAGAGGACTCTCGCTTCTCGGTTCGTCTCTCGTTTTGGTTGGCAGTTTTTTTTTCGCTTTTTCTTTTTCTTTTCTTTCTATGCTGTGGGGGTTTAGGGGTAGGAGAGGGAGAGGGGGAGGGGAGATGGGTTTTTTTTTCGTTTTTTATGTGCTTTGGTGGATTTTTTTTAATTCGCTGTCTCTCACTCTCTCTGTCTCTGTCTGTCTGTCTCTCTCTCTCTCTCTCTCTCTCTCTCTCTCTCTCTCTCTCTCTCTCTCTCTCTCTCTCCCTCTCTCTCTCTCTCTCTCTCTCTCTCTCCTCTGCTCTCTCTCCTCCCTCTCCTCTCTCTCTCCTCCTCTCTCCCTCTCCCTCTCCTTCTCCCACTCTACTCTCTCCCTCTCCTCTCTCCCTCTCCCTCTCCTTCTCCCACTCTACTCTCTCCCTCTCCTCTCTCCCTCTCCCTCTCTCTCTCCCTCTCCCTCTCTCTCTCCCTCTCCCTCTCCCTCTCTCTCTCCCTCTCCCTCTCCCTCTCCCTCTCCTCCCCCCCTGACAAGTGTTGCCAAACAAGTGTGCTGCAACGCGCTGAGGCATTCGATTCATTAGATCTGATTGCCTCTTAAGCGAATCAGGAATCAGACTCCCTTGAACACAGATCGCTCGAGAACTCGCTACACTGGTCGGTTGAGAGGGGGAGGGGGGGAGAGGAGGTGGGAGGTTGGGTGGGGGGATCTCGAGGGGGAGGTTGGGAGTGGGACTTGAAGGAGGAGGAGGAGGAGGAAGAGGAGGAGGAGGGAGGGAGGGAATGAGAAGAAGGTTTTAAACCCTTTCTCTTGTTCCTCACTCTGTATCTCTAACTGTTTGTGTAACTCTACTTCCCTCCCCCTCTCTCTCCCTCACCCCCCTCTCCTCCTCCCTCCCTCCCTCCCTCCCTCCTCTCCTTCCCTCCCTCCTCTCCCTCCCTCCCTCTCCTTAACTTTCCTTAAAGCAACATCTTGATTGTTTTGACGGGGAGATTTTGAGGTCAAAACCAGCTCGTTAAAGCAGGTCTTTTTTTATACCTGTGTTTTGTTCTATTCGTGTACATATTAATTTGACTTTTTTTCCTGCCTTGTTTTATCGCCGCGATCTTTCCTTATACGAATTTTGTTGTCTGTTAATGGTGGACGATTCATGATGCGAGTGATAAATGCTAACAGTTAACACGACGTTAGGGAACTGCAGTGGTGAGGTAGTCGAGAATGCCAAAGATGAGGAATGTGATTAGAAATGATTAAGAGCGAGGGAGAATGGGAGCGTAATAGGAATCGGGAGTCTGGAAGAATGATAGGAATGATAGGAAATAATAGGAAGATATTCATCGAACGATATTAAGAAATCATAGGAGAGGTATTGATAATAAGTGATAGGAAAATTATTGTAGGGAAATAAAGAATTAAAAGATGAACAGTCACCGCTGTGCATGACTCTTTTGCAGCGAATCATTCCCCAAACGCCCCCCGTAGACTCTGGCAGACAGACATCTCCTTGAGCCTTTGATGTCACACTTGACATTAAGAAAGACTGCCTGACCTACATGCCTTGCGACGGGCGAGGGTGGGAGGGGAGGGAGGAAGGGAGGGGAGGAGGGGAAGGGGGTGGGGTGGGGGTGTTCTTGCGTCAGTGCGAGAGAGAACTCGCAGGAGAAGCTGTGGAAAGCGGCGGAAAGAGGGGTTCCCATAGCAACCGCGACGGTGTGACTTTGCAACTACAGTGTGTGTGAGCTTGCAATATATATATACATATATATATAATATATATATATATATATATATATATATATATATATATATATATATATATATATATATGATATGATATTACGGTGGTCATTTCGTGTCGGTTTTCTCCCTCCCTCCTTCTCTACCTGTTCTTTGAGTGACTATACATGGTTATTCACTTATCAACTTACCTTATTTACTTAACATTCTATCTTAAAAATCGTGAATCTCAAAAACCGAAATGAGATAAAGAGAAAGAGAGAGAATAACAAAAAGATAAAAAATAAAAACGTAAAGCGTAAGATGGCTGGAAATCATGACTCGACCAGACAGAAATAATATCGTCCATTGAGCGTCGGTGGCCTGCCGTGGCCTGCCGTGGCCCGCGCACGTCCTGCCCGTTAATCAGGACTCTTTGGGGAATTCTCCTGCAGCCGTGGCACAAAAGGGATCCTGTTCTTGGCCAGCCCTACCGATGGCTGAGAATCCCCGCCCCTTCGCTCGCCCCGACGCGCCGCTCGTCCGGACTCGCGGGTTATGGATGCTCGCTTCTACTTTGGCCCTTTCGAGCTTTTTCTGTTTTCCTTTTTTATTTTCTTCTCTTATGGCTGCTATTTCTTTCTCTCTTTTGTGTCCCTTTCTCTGTGTAAGCCTCTTCCTCCGGGCCTCTCCCTCCCTCATTTCCCTCCTCGATGCGGATGGAGCCTGGCTTATTGAGGTTCCTTTTGCTTAGGATGTCTTCTTGGGGGTTCCTCCTCTCTTTCCTCCTCCGCCTCCTCCTCCTCCTATTCCCTTTCTTCTTATTCTTCTCCTCCTCCTCCTCCTTCTCCCTCTCCTCCTCCTCCTCCTCCTCCTCCTCCTCCTCTCCCTCCTCGTGTGATCTAGGAAGCCTCCTTGATCTTCCAGGAGGTCTCACACTCAGCCAAGTCACGGAGGATCGCGGGGGGTACGTCGGGCACGAGGGGGGAGGGGGGTGGGAGGATGCTGATGGGGGGTTCGGAGGAATCCCATGACGTGATCTGATAAAAAGGCGAAGGATGTATCATTAGGAGATTAGGAACAAGGATTCGTAATCAGATGAGATAGATAGATGGAAGGATGTAGATAAGGCGATGGATAGACAGGCAGACGGATGTTCCTCCTCCTTCCGCGTAGGAAAGGCGGGGAGCAAACCTTCCCAAAGGAGCCCCTCCGTCGTCGCGCAAATCCTCCAAAGCCGTGAATCCGGTGTAATCTGAAGGCACTCCGGATCGAGCACTTAAAAAAACGAAAAAAAAAACACGAAAAAAAACGGAAAAAAGGAGAGAGAGAAAAAGCAGGACTCCCATCGTTGGTCTCACCCTTCCCCTGCCACCCCCCCTCCCCCCTTCGTCGTACTCCTCCCTCCTTCCCTCCTTCCCTCCTTCCCTTCTTTCCCTCCCCCCACCCCCCCTCCCCCAACACAAAATGGCGTCCGCCGCCGAGCGTTGCCTTCCATCTCCCAACTCGAAGAGATCCTTATCTGTGTGGTCGCGTCAGGGAGCTCGATCCGAAGCATCCATCATCGCAAGATTAAAATGCGGACCCGCGAGCACGGCGCACGGACGGACGGATCGACGGACGGACGGACGGACGGACGGACGGACGGACGGACGGACGGAGGGACGACTCGGGCGACTGAGACCGCCTCGGACGACCGGAGAGGGAGTCCCTCGAGCGGCGTCTGTCGTGCGCTGGAGCGGCGGCCGTAGCTGGCGGCGATGGCTCACCTTTCGGGCTTCCATTTAGCCGCCACATTATTCCGAAAATTGGCCGCGATTAACAGGCACTTTGGACATATTAAAAGCTTGATAGAAGATAATTGCTAATTTGGCCGATAAAAAGCTGTTGATAAACATGGCCCAACGGGAGTGGGTTTGTAATCTTCGTGCGGTATCTTTATAGCACTAAATACATCCCTGAAAGCATCATTAGCATTCCTGAAATTAAGAAAGCGGACGCGCTGATATGCTTTGCAATTAATTTGCAAAGCATATCAGCCGCCTTGATTTGCTGACCCGTAAAGATTATTAAAAGATAATTTTGGCGTCGGTTACACACCGGTACGAGGCGCTGCGTAACGACCGAGGCACGCGGCCATTTTTCATCCTTCGAGCGCTTTATTTTCGCTCGAGATTCAAACCGCGAACGACAAGAACGACAAGCGCCGAGACCGTATTCGTGACGCACGCTAATGTCGCTCACTCACGACGCCGTTCGTGAAACGTGAAACACAAGGCAATATACTGGAAGAAACGGCGACTTTCGTCTTCTCTTTTCGTACGATACTCTGCGCTCCTGCGGGCGTTCGTGAGCCCCGTCCGTGCACGGCGATAGGTCTTCGAAATCCCCGGCCGGCGCTCCTCGGCCGCCGGGGAGACGGTCGCCGTCACGCCCCTACGATCATCTCCACGAATCTGACCCGATGCCACGACAATCGCTACGAATCTGACCCGAGGACGAGCCTCCCCCACGAAGCAAGGAGCCTCATGTACGATAATTAGGCGAGTGACCCGCGTTCACCCGCCTCCACGAATCTGACCTGTTGCGGCGCCCGCCCGCCCGCCCGCCCGCCCGCGGCCTCGGCTCGCCCGGCTGATTCGTGTTTCCTCGACGAATAATCAGTTAGCGGCGCCGCTGACGGCCGGACCACCGTCGAGGGCCGCCAGCATGAGTGATCGCGCGGGGAAGCAGGCAGTGTGAGGTCTTCTCCCTCATCTGCGGGCGCTCGTCCTCATTCGGGAGGAGCAGCATCCAGCCGAGGGAAACGAAAGTGATTCTCTCTCTCTCTCTCTCTCTCTCTCTCTCTCTCTCTCTCTCTCTCTCTCTCTCTCTCTCTCTCTCTCTCTCTCTCTCTCTCTCTCTCTCTCTCTCTCTCCTCCTCTCTCTCTCTCTCTCTCTCTCTCTCCTCTCTCTCTCTCTCTCTCTCTCTCTCTCTCTCTCTCTCTCTCTCTCTCTCTTTCTCTCTCTTTCTCTCTTTCTCTCTCTCTTTCTCCCTCTTTCTCTCTCACTCCCTGTCGTTTATACCAGTTTCTGGCGTAATTATGGGGATGCAAGTAGCGCTGTGCACTCGTACAATAGCGAAGGCTTTTTTGCCTCCCTCGCCCGTCCATCTCCCGCGTCCCTCCGCCATTACGCGACTGAGGGTGGCAGGTGAA